>NC_084717.1:2151425-2481591 GCF_033807575.1 Cydia pomonella | reverse complement strand
ATAAATTTTACAGAAAAAATATAATCACACCTCACTCAAACTCAAATCAAACTCAAAAACTATTATTTTTTAAATAACAAAAAACATTTCCGAATTCAGTTTGCAATTTTACCAACTCTATGTGTGTTTATTGAAACTTCTATGAGATTACATTAAGGACACCTTTTTTTCAAATAAAAGGACAATTTTTAAAGTCGGTTCACATGATAGAGAATTATCCTCGAAAAACCAACGTACGTGCATTACATCGCGCGAATCTGTTAGATAATTTGCCGATAGATGGCGCTGTACACAAATATACTTAGTATAGGTACTTTCTGGTCAAAAGTCTTTAGTCTTTAGCCTATAGTTATATGAGATAATTCAAAGTTTGTGCGCCGGTAAAACAAACTCGCACTTGACCGGTTGCGGTTTTCTGTACGGTGGAAGTACTTCCCCAGTTGGGTTCTGCTCTAGATCTGGAATGACATCCACTGGCTGTGCCCAAAGAAAACCACAGCCAAATAACACTAGACCCTACTTATAGTGTTGTTTCTGCCGGTGAGCAAGGTTGCCAGAGCTCGACAAGGTTGCGGAGTGTTAGGGTCGGCAACGCGCATTCAACACCTCTAGAGTTGCAGGCCTCCATAGGCTACGGAAACAGCTTACCATCAGGCGGGCTTGTTTGCCACCAACGTAGTATTAAAAAAAACCTTTTTACCCCAGGCCAGTAACCATGTAGTAAAAGTAAAAATTTGATGACCGATGCAAAGAAAAGTGCCGATTGAATAAGTTTTCTATTAACGATTGTCGATTGGCTATAAAGGTAGGTACAGTCGCCATCAGATATATCGGAGCGGCCGAGGTGCTCAAATATATGTGAACACGCACCTAGCGCCTTGACAATAGAGACGTGTGATATTTGTGAGCGCCTTGACCGCTCCGATATATCTGATGGCAACTGTACCTAACTGATACCTGATACCGAGGTTTCGGTACCAAAGATTCTACAAAATTCAATACAGATAAAATAAGGAAAAATCTACTTCTAAACTCTTTGTATCATTGAAACAAGATTTAATTTTGCATGGTCCGTGTAAAAGGTTTTTTTCGCTATCCATTCCATTTGAATCCTCGCAGAATAGTTGCGAGAACAATAAATTTCACGAAGCAATAGAACAGATAAACGTTATCAGCGCAAGTTTCCCGCTAAATTCTAGTTTTAAACTGCGAACTTTATCCTTTGGTCGTTTTTCACACCATAAACCCAGCGTCTCCGTTGAATACAAATCAGCCCACTTAAAAACGTCTCTACAGATGTACTATTTTAAATCGAGAGGTGTCCGGATTAACGTTCGTTGAAATTAATTCACTCAGAGACTGCTTGGAAAATTTAAATTCGTTGAAATTCTAACAGGGCGGTCCCCAATCTTGCTCGTATTCGATTGTCAAAGACTTACGGGTAAGCTTCTTACTCGAATAAGAAGATTTCGCGACGAATCCCACCCGGGATCTGAGAACTTTGTAATCTTAAAAATATTTAATCGCGAATTTGTAAGTTGTGGATATGTGGGGTTGTGGGGGCCGGACAGGTGGACAGTGGGGATGTCTGGCGGATTAACAGGGGTAATGGACAGCGAAAACAGGTAAACATCACAAAAAAAAACTATTATAGGGACCGTGCGCGTTGGAGGGTCTGCCATCTTGTGGCCTGAATCGGAACCATAAACATGCACATGTACACGTCACGTGTTTTCTAGCGCATAGTAGGTTCTTCCATCTTGTGGGCTAAATCGGAACAAAAAACATCACATTTACGCCTCGCGCCAAAAATCTGACGGCTCCTGTGCTGCCTCCTACAGTTCATGCACGCTCCCTATACAGGTTATTCGTGCTGAGTGTTGTATCGGTGAAAATAATAAAATCAGAAGTATTTACTATGAAAAAGAAACGGGCCAAGTGCGAGTCGGACTCGCGCACGAAGGGTTCCGTACTATTATTTATAAAAACGGCAAAAAAATATGTTTTTATGGGATTTTATATTTATTTTATTTTATTTTTAGTATTTGTTGTTATAGCGGCATTAGAAATACATAATCTGTAGACATTTTAACTGGCTAACTATCACGGTTCATGAGATACAGCCTGGTGACAGACGGACGGATGGACAGCGAAGTCTCAGTAATTAACATTCAAAAAAATATATAATTTTCAAAGTTAATGTAATTCGCCACATTTGGGAAACACTGAGTAACTGTCCTAAAATTACCACTATTCTCATCATGACCTTCGTAAAAAAATACGAAAAAAATGCAAGTACATTGTATGAATTAAAAAAAAAAAAAAAACTTAAAGTCATGAAACTGATTATAACTTCAGAGGTTTCAAAAGTTCTGTACACGTTTTCTCGTTCTCGTAATTCTCAAATTACATATTGGTGCACTACGTGATAGCAGTTTCATGAAAATAATCTTAAAGAAGAATTAACAACAGGAACTCAATTCTAACGTACACTTTGACATCAGAATTTGCGAGTGCATTTCGCTCATACTTATCCGTACATTTATTGGTGCAAGTGAGATGCACGGGAGAATGAGAACAGGTGACATTATTTGATGTCAAATGTAAGTTTGAATTAGCCTCCTGGCTATGTTGGCACATCTTCTCAGGGATCGGAAACCGGTATTTTTTGTATGGGAACGAAAACGGTATTTTTTCGTTCTTTGTTAATTATTTCATTTCTAATTGGGCAATCTAATAATACGAAGTCGTTATCTAAAAATACAACCGAGTCCTATATTTGGAGTATAAAATAAACCGAAATATATGTTTATTTCAGAGTTTTTCCAAAAAACCGGTTCCGATCCCTGCTGATCTACTTATTTAGCGATTTTATTCTAGCAACCGAAAAAGGAGTTTTGGCCGAAGGGTGTCAAGTTTCGGCGGTTCCGAGGCCGGCTCCCTGGCACTGCGGGGTTGGGTAATGCATCGCAACTATAATGTGATTTGTAGTGTTTAGTTTTTAAATATATTGTTGTCTAAACCCACATTTTCTATTTCCTCCTGTGGCACACAGTATGCTAAAAACTCTTTCTTTAGGCGCACTTGTTATTTGTATAATGAATCTCTTAACGATATAGATATTTTCATAGTTTGTCCGTGTTCAAGAACAAAGTTCGGCAAATTATGTTTTCTAGAAATTGATCAATTTGGTTCCAGTCATATTTTTCATACTTTTGTATGTTTTCTTACCTTACTTGCATGTAGTACACAACTAAACCGGTAATTTATAATTGCGTAATTTACATTTCTATGTAATAGTTTTCTTAGTAATGTAGGAAACTTTAGGCCTATTTTTAGTTCTTTTACTCTAGACATATTTGTAAAAGGCTGTTTGTTTTCTAAATAAATAAAAAAAATAATAATTAAGGTATTTATCTATGGGTCACTAGTTACCTGAAATAAAGATTATCATTCATTCATATACCACTTGATTTGACGTGTATGTTAGATATTATATTAAATCTTAAGTTCACACTCATATTTTTTCAGGTACTGGTGCTTATTTGGGGATTGTGAGAAAGCAGTTGGACATAGTTTAGGTCCACCCCAAAGGTACGGTCAACCAATTTGATTTCTAGGCCACTATAGAACCATGTCATAATGACTTCTACGACAGTGCTCATTGAGTGATGCATGGCATGTATAGAGTAGTTAAAGCGACAAGGTTCTATAGTGGCCTAGGATTCAAATTGGTTGACTGTACGTTACCAGTGGACGGCACTTTGAGTGCATTTACGGAGCTTCCATTTTATGGCTCCTCTACATGATGGCCCAGCGTAGGCCAGTCCTAGGGACGCATTTATGCGTTAGAGGGAGCAAGTGATATTGCTATCTCATTTCACCGCATAGCTGCGTCCCTTGGACTGGCCTACGCTGGGCCATCGTGTAGAGGAGCCCTTAAAGGATTATATCTTATATCATGAGTCAGATTTAACTTGTAGTATGTCTGAAAATTTTACAAGATTAAATTATATAAATGCTTCGTTTCATTTTATTACTCTTAGGGCCTGTTTCACAGTGTCCAAGTAAAGTCCAGTGTGGCTACTACCAGTTCGGAACTGATATAAACGTTATCGAGAACGTAACATACTTTCTATGCATCTCGCGTGTACTTGTATAAGTGCGAGCGAGATGTATAGAAAGTAAATTAAGTTCTCGATAGTTTATATGTCAGTTTTGACTCTGTCAGTGACTCATGCTACGCGTACTGAATAAGTTTTCTGGGAAAAGTATACATTTGAGGAATAAAATGTCCATGAAAGAAATAATAATAATAATTCAACCTATATACGTCCCACTGCTGGGCACAGGCCTCCTCTCATGCGCGAGAGGGCTCGGGCTATAGTCCCCACGCTAGCCCAATGCGGATTGGGGACTTCACATACACCTTTGAATTTCTTCGCAGATGTATGCAGGTTTCATCACGATGTTTTCCTTCACCGAAAAGCTAGTGGTAAATATCAAATGATATTTCGTACATAAGTTCCGAAAAACTCATTGGTACGAGCCAGGATTTGAACCCACGACCTCCGGATTGAAAGTCGGACGGCATATCCACTCGGCCACCACCGCTTCTATGAAAGAAATAATCCTCATTAAATTTTGAATAAAAAAAGGTAATATTAATTTATTTGATATGATACATCATTTTTACGTTACAGCTAGATAAACTATGTAGAATATGACGACCGATCTGGCCTAGTGGGTAGTGACACTGCCTATGAAGCCGATGGTCCCGGGTTCAAATCCTGGTAAGGGCATTTATTCGTGGGATGAGCACGGTTATTTGTTCCTGAGTCATGGGTGTTTTCTGTATACTCGTATTTAAGTAAATTTATAGATATTTATATATTAAATAAAAAAATACAATCATTAAAATACTTAAGGACTAACAAATAAACTTAACTATAAATAAAACTAAACCTAAACTAACCTCTAAAAAAAAACTAGTCAAACAACCCACCCCGCGTCGCTCCCAACGCAAAGGTGCCCATCACGCTTGCTGCGTTTCCGCGTTGAACCGCGATGAACAACCTTTGCGCTAGGAACGACCCGGACCGGGGGTCGAGACCCCTTTCCTGCAAGCGCCGCCCCAGTTCCCCAAGAAAAGATTTCGCCTCCGCGCACCAGCACCCTGACGTCTCCACGGTAAGGGGAACAAACAAGTAGCTTGCCAGCCCCGAGTACTTGTCCCTCTTTAGGGACGCCGCCTGCTCAGCAGCAGCTCCCGCCGATCGCACGGTGCGGCCAAGGTGCGTGGCGGCGAACGTACTGACGTAGGTGGCATCCCACAAAAGGCACTTACCCCTCTCCCACGGCACCAGGGTCAAACCATCCGGTCTTTTACCATCCAACCGACTCAGGCCCGGCGGCTCCAGCACACACGGGACATTGGCTGACACCAGTGCCCTTCGAATAATATCGTTTAACGCGTGGTGCCGTGGGAACCTCCCCGCGCAGCGGCGACAGCTCAAGGCATGGTGCCCGTTGCTCTCCACCATAGACCCGCAGATGCATAGATGTGGTTCACAAACATCGCAGCCCAGGCGAAGAGCAACGGCCACATATTATATATATCGGGCCACATATTATTTATATATTATATATATCGTTGTCTAAGTATAAAAACTAGTAAACTAGTGCCTACGCCAAATCTTGGGATTAGTTGTCGAGCGGACCCCAGGCTCCCATGAGCCGTGGCAAATGCCGGGACAACGCGAGGAAGAAGAAGAAGTTGTCTAAGTACCCTCAACACAAGCCTTATTGCGCTTACTGTAGGACTTTAGTCAATTTGTGTAATATTGTCCTATGATATTTCTATAAATAAAAGAAAGAAAGAAGAAAAGAATATAACATAGTACTGAAAGAAATCGTATAGAGAGAACCAGCTTAGCTAAAGCATAGAAGTGGTTCATAATATCCATAGTACATTGTACAACGAGGGGGGTAAGTGAAATATTGTACGAGAGTTTATATATTCACGACAGCCGCAGGCTGGAGTGAATTAAAGAATCGAGTAACAATATTCTTACCCCCGGAGTTACACACAATGTTTTTCATCACACTTGCGAAGAATAAACTAAATTTTAGTCAAATAATTCTTAAATACGGTGACCTTTCACACATTGGTCCGCGATATTGTCATTCTTTGACAGGTTAAGCATCGACAGACCTATGCGACGTTCAGCCACAATTAAAAATTGTGTAAAAATATTTCAAACAGCTATTAAATTAGTCACATTAAATATTTTTAAACATGAACAAAAATACTAAATTATAAACGTTAATATTTTAAAAGTAAAAATAGAACCTTATTTGTGAAAAATTTATTAAGGATTATTTATTTCCACCTGGGGCGTTAATATTTGAATGCCGTCACGAGTTTCCGACACGGCCCTTTCTTAACTTTCTTCCAACGGAGTGTTCTACGACGCTTACGTATTTTTATCTTATACCTTTAAACGAGCAATTCTTGTATATATATTTATATATATATATATTTCTGTGATCTCGGAAACGGCTCTAACGATTTCGTTGGTATATGGGAGTTTTTGGGGGTATACAATCTATCTAGATTATTCTTATGTTTGGGAAAACGCGTGTTTTCGAGTTTTCATGCGTTTTTCTTTCGACGCAGAATATGGTCGCTAATTTCGTGTTACCGGTCACTGTCCGTCTGGTCCAGTGGGTTAAGACGCGGACTGCTAAACGAGTGTTACGGGTTCGAATCTCGCCCGGTGACTAACTTTTTTTTTATATGTTCAAGTTTATATATAATTTTTTTATTTTTATTGTTTTAGACAAGTTTAATTTAGTAAAAAAATGTAGTTAAGATTATCACCTATACACCACCATATTACAATAAATAGTTATAACCGAGCAAAGCTCGGTCGCCCAGGTACTAATATAATATCTTAGAAAACTTCCAGAAGCAAATAAATCAAATTTAGCGCGAGTTAGTTACGTCGAACCGTGATTGATTCTAACTCATATTAAAGCGAATAAATTAGAAACGGCTAATTTATTTCTGCTGTCGCAGAAATCTATGTTATGTTGAACGTAAGCATCATTAGCGTGCCGGCTCGCTGCGCCGATTTTAGGAGCACTGGTTGGCAAAAATTTCATTTTTGATTCAAGCTTTTATCGCTGACTGTACTTTTTTCCACAGGCAACTAATGCTCATTGCGAAAATTCTAACAACACGAAACACAATTAGGTTGCGTTGTTTTATCGTAGAGTTCAAATGGCCACCTCCTGTCAGGTCTATAACAATATATATATATATTTTTTTTACTATTTTTGCACAAAAGCTATTATTATAATTACTATTTATTATATTAATTACTACGAAAATTGCTTCTAATAATGGGTAATTTTTGTTCGAACTAATCGATTACTTTTTGTTAAAAGTAACTAAACATAACAATTTAATAATATTTGGACCCGGGTACGTCCTTAAACTACGTCCACAAGAGAGGTATGGGCACTGTGAATGTCATCTCGCTCTGTGTGGTAGGGCACAGCACAGCGGATGTCATTCCAGATCTAGAGCAGAGCCTAACTGGGGAAGTACCTCCACCTTACAGAAAATCGCAGCCAAATAACACTAGACCCTACTCATAGTCTTGTGTTCCTGCCGGTGAGTAAGGTTGCCAGAGCTCAACGAGGGGCGGGAGGGGGTTAGGGTCGGCAACGCGCATGTAACTCCTCTGGAGTTGCAGGCGTACATAGGCTACGGATACTGCTTACCTTCAGGCGAGCCGTATGCTTGTTTGCCACCGACGTAGTATAAAAAAAAACAATTGAAACAATGATATCCGAGATCCCGGGCACGCACGGTCGTCCGCTTAAACATGGTGTCATTCTCGAAGACGCGTAACTTGACTTGTATTGCCATGTCATTAAAGGTAACATTGACAAATCTGCGCGTCATCGTGGATGACACGAACTATAGGCCGCAAGAAGAGCCGATCTTTGAATTCGGAGCGCTCGATTTCGTCACTCGAAAATCTGTGGATAACGGCGAAATTCTATTTTTAAAATACGAGCGATAGAAATCGGGAATCTAGTGGTATTGACCACTCGTTTTCAATTCTATTAGTAGTATTCAAATGCCTAGTAGTGGGCAATTCACTTTAATATTGAAGAGAGCCACACGAAATCGAGCGCTAGAAATTCGAAAATCACCCCCCTGAACTCTGAAATAATTTTAACTTAAAATGTATCTACTCGTATATACCATATTACTAAATTTTCTTTGCAAAAATTAGTACCTGGTTTTCATAGCCATGACATAACTCCTTTATTTTCACTCGATCTTGAAGATTCTATCCCGCTTGATTTTAGACCCCGCTTACTTATAGATTTCCTTCGTCGTCCAGGTTTTCTAGTTCCATTTTAAAATAGTTTCTCAAACATTAGTGCTTGTAAGCTGATCAATAAGACGGCGACCAAAGTGCAGAAGCTTGTTAGGCAAGAAATGCAATTTAACCTGGGCCCACAGTGTATTAAGTAAAACAGTAAAATAAATCAATTCCAATACTAAAATAGGGCACAGATAGAATATTTGTTTGGTAAGCGATTAAACGGTTTCAAATTGATAGCTTAAGTACACGACTATAGGTTCATAAGGTAATGGTGCTTCTGAGACTCCTACATTCCCTGCACAGTACAGTGAACTGCGAAATTGCGTGGAAAAATTATGAATGAATTCATTGATAAAGTCGCCATGCACTTTGGCGGCTGATGGTATATTCCCTGTGTTCACCATTAACATGAACACTGATCTCTGGCGCCCGGCCCGGGTCGGCTCAGCCGGCCCTGGAGCTAATAGCGATTGCGTCGCCGAGCTGATCGACGGCTCCGTGTAGTTCTCGAGAGTGGGAGCGATCGTGATTTGATAGGCGGACGGACAGAGTCGGACCGCACCTTAAAGGATGACTCACGCTAGAACGATCCAGGTCCGGACCGCGGCGTCCGACCCTTCGTATTCTATGATCGATGATGTGTGCTCACGCGATGCTTTCGAAATGAATGAAGTGTTGAACGGCTCAACCTGGATTCTGTCCATTTTAGCATGAGTCATCCTTTAGGGTTTCTTTTTTCCTTTTGGTACGGAACCCTAAAAACAAGAAACACCATCCGAATTCACACACAAAATGGCTTTAAATAACAAAAGATGGAATTCAAGCTTAAAATTACATAATTATAAATAGGTACTAATAATTTATTTGTCAACAAGGTGCTTTGGCGTATGACTTTACCTAAACTAAAATAATCAACAAAATATCAAATCTTATTCGGCAGAAAGCGTGATAACTTTGCACTTAATGACTTATTCTGCTTCTATTTTCTGCACCCACACACAAATTTTGTAATTTGTTAAAATTAGTTTAATTTAGAATCTATATTTACTGTGGTCTTTATTAAGAGCAGAAACCGACATTCAGGAAATACGGTGCATTCAAAAGGTATGTTTCTGTCGCATTGTTTCCTTGTCGACTTGTCCAGCACCCGAAACCTATTTAATATAATGGTACTCGTACCAGGAATTGCCGCAAGTATATAAGGAAAGTTCGTATTGACATTTTGAGAGGTTGGTCTTAGCCAAATGAATGTAATCGAGCACTCTGAGCTCTGTACGGGACAAATAATGATTGAGGTAATTTGTTTGTTATATGAATGGTTAGTCTGCGCTAGGTCTTAACAATATTAGATGGTCTAAAATTTCAAGTTGAGCTGAATTTCAATCTTGCAGGAGAGGCTTCACTAGATAAGAGTGAGATATAATATTATGAAATTTGGATAGCCAAAACTGCCTACAATACTATTCTGAGTAGTACGGTCGCCAAATCTCAAAAGCCCTCTAGAAACACGATTTAATTGACTCGGCTCGGCCTTACCCACAACCGGTATCAATGTGTTCGGACAGTTCTCCTGCTCACCGTACATGCGGTAGTAAAGCGGAAAAATGGTGGAGGGGATAGTAATGACGTCACAAAGATGGCGGCCGGACCTATTCTTTTTGGCGGTGTATCTCGAAAACCACTTAACCGATTTTAATCATCGAGGTGTCAAATAATAGCTTATATTATGGAGATTATTTCCTTTTCTACAAACATTTACGTGAAACCTATAGGAAAAAAAATAATCACAAAAAACAGTTTTTTTATAAAATTATTATTTTTTATTTTGTAAAAATCTCCGTAAATATTAGCATTTTGCAAATTTTGTTTCATATAAAACATATTGCTTCATTATCAAGGAATATAATGAGCCTTAAAACATACAGATCGAGTAATAAACAATGAAGCTACACTCATTTATTTGCGCATGGGTAACGATAACTGGCTTTTACCGGTCGAAACCGTGGTGACTGTTACGATACGTATTGAATGGAATTTATAGAGTATCGGTTTTAATTACTGAAATTATAAAAACCAGACACAATAATGTTACCTTACTTCGACGTTTAGTCTCTTTTTTCGTCTTAATCATAGGTAGGTACATATTTCTTTTTACTTAAAAATTTTATACAGGGTGAACTTTTAACCACCAGTCATACTCTGCGCAGCGACTTTATAGGTCATACTGAACAACTTTTACTATTAGTAGTCCCCAAGCCGCTTCGAGGCCAGATTTAATTGACTCAGCTCGGCCTTACCCACAACCGGTATCAATGTGTTCGGGCGTTTCTCCTGATCACCGTACATGCGGTAGTAAAGCGGAAAAATGGTGGGAGGGGATAGTAATGACGTCACAAAGATGGCGTCCGGACCTATTCTTTTTGGCGGTGTATCTCGAAAACCACTTAACCGATTGTATTCATCGAGGTGTCAACTAATAGCTTATATTATGGAGATTATTTCCTTTTTACAAACATTTACGTGAAACCTATAGGAAAATAATAATCACAAAAAACATTTTTTTTATACATTTGGTTGGTAGGTTTGTCTTATGTTTTAAAGCAGTAAAATCTTTCAAGTCGAAACACAGTATAAATATACATTTTGTTGTCTAATCTAAAAGTATGATGTTCATTGTTTAAGACTGATTAGTGATTACTGAATTAAATAACATGCTATTTGTTATTTTTGTTTTATTTTTTAAATCAGGTATTAATTTATTCACTATGTATCACTATACAGGCAAAATGTGTATCATAGTTGGTCTGTAAGTACTTACTACTTGTGTCGAATATAGGTATAAGATGAAATTTTAACCACCAGCCATACTCTGCGCAGTGACTTTACAGGTCATACTGAACAACTTTTATTATGGGACCAATGCCGAATCACGCAAGAAAATTTGGATCTGGAATGACACCCACTGGCTGTGCCCTACCACACAAAGCGAGATGACATTCACAATGCCCATACCTCTCTTTTGGACGTAGTTTAAGGACGTACCCGGGTCCATGACGCATGCTCGCCACACCGCTGCTTAAAATAAGCTGACGCACCGTAAATTGAACTGCGTAAAAATCGCAAAAAATATTACACGGAGATCTTATGGCAGACACCGTACCGGTGACGTAAAAGACGCAACTGTTTTGCGAACAAAAAAGATTCGCGTGAAGCACGTCACTGCGATTCCGTACCGTCACAGTTTTTTAAACAGCGGTGTGGGGAGCATGCGTCAAAAACGGTACGCATACGACGCGTCACTGCGATTCCGTATCGTGACCGTTTTTTAAGCTGCGGTCTGGTCGCACCTTGTATTGTATTGTATTGTATTGTATTCGGGCGATTTTTCCGCAACTCGACGACTTGCGCCTATTTTGCGTGATATGTTGGGGTGGGCTAGTCCTGCCAGCCCAGCTCCTCGAGGAATCCTATCAAACCTTTGATGTTGAGTAGGACCTCGGGGAGGTCTCTCGGAGATCCGAGATGTTTTGCCCTGTATGGAGTCACTCCGCTGCATTCCAGCACCACGTGAGAGGCTGTTTCTTCTGTCTCCATGCAACCTCGGCACAGGGGACTGTCTGTGACACCTGTTGTGAAAAGATGTTTGTTAAATAGTCCATGACCTGTTATGACACTGGTTACCATACTCAGTCGGACCTTCCCTAGTTGCAGGAGCGCCCTTGTGAGTTTTCCGTTGATGCCAGGCATGGCTTCTTTTGCCTGTCTGCATCCAGTCTGGTTCAGCCAGTGTTCTGTGTGTAGTTTTCCTGTACGTGCCAGCAGCATTGAGCGTACCTTGCTAAATGGTATCGGAAGAATCGGTTCCGGACCAATCGCCCCCGCATTCGATCCTTGCCTGGCAAGCTCGTCCGCAGCATCGTTACCTCGGGATCCACTGTGTCCCTTGATCCATTGTAGGGTGATCTTGTTATTATGACATACCTCCATTAGTCGTTCGTGGCATTCGTGTATAAGTTTGGATGTAACTATATGGCTATTTAGAGCCATTAAGACTGCTCTACTGTCGGAGAGTATGCGGATGGAGGATCCTACTACCTTCCTTGCAGTGATGGCAGCCGCCGCGTTTATGATGCCCATGCACTCAGCTTGGAATACCGAGTTATGGGCTCCTAGCGGAGTGGTGATCGACATGTTCAGGTCTTCTGAGAAGGTTCCAGAGCCCGATCCGCTGTCTGTTTTGGACCCATCAGTGAAGATTCTCAGCTCCCGGGGATTGAGTCCTTCATGATTGTCGTCCTCATATAACTGTATTTTGTACCTTTTATCGAAGATAGCTTGTTTGTGAATCTGGTCCGTGCCTGACCTAAGCACTGGAAATTCGTCATACACCTTTTCCAGGCATTTTGTGTGAAGAGCTCCTGTGATGTTAGACCATATCTTGAGGGTTCGCAACCTTACCGCTTCGAGACTGGCCTCTTGCTGTATGTGTAGGTGCAGCGGTGGAAGGTTTAGCATGACCTCCATGGCTGCAGTCGGGGTAGACCTCGTGCAGCCAGTGGTGGCCGCGCATGCGAGCCTTTGAAGTCTTTGTAGTTTGTCTCGTACGTTGCCTAGGTTTGTTCTTGGCCACCAAACCAGAGCACCGTAACAGAGTAAGGGGCGGATTATCGTCTTATAGAGCCAGAGGGTAATTTTCGGGTTGAGTTCCCACCTCTCAATCATCCTTCAAAAACGCAGAGTATTATTTTCGGAAGTCCAAAATTATTATCGAAGATAGACTTCAATACACTATCCCCAATTTATTTTGATGGCGTTCTGATCCCGTATTCGAAGCAAGTAAAGAATTTGGGACTTCTCATGGATAGTACCCTATCATGGGTGCCTCAAGTTGGCGAAGTAAGCAGGAGAATGTTTGCAGCAGTGAGCTCTCTTAAAAGGCTACGAAATCTTTTACCAATACCGACCAAAATTGCGCTTGCCCAAACCCTCCTTCTCCCCATTTTGGACTACGCTGACGTTTCATATCCTGATCTAACGGAGGAGCAACTTAATAAACTTGAGCGCATCCAAAATATCTGCATCCGGTTCATATTTGGGTTACGCAAGTATGACCATGTTTCTCTTTTCCGCTCACAGCTCAAGTGGTTGCCTATTCGTTTTCGTCGTAACTTTCATATTCTGTCTCTCCTATATTCTATTCTTTTCCTTCCAGCAACTCCCCGCTATCTCAAGGAGCGTTTTAACTACCTAAATTCTGTGAGGCTGTCGCGCAGCCTGCTTCTCTCCGTCCCATCTTCTTCTACAAAATTTTACAACACTTCATTTACTTTTCAAGCTGTCCGACTCTGGAACTCCTTACCCGTTGGCATTAGATGCGCTCAATCTCTTGCTGTGTTTAACAAATCACTCAAAGAACATTATTTATCCCTCCCTTAGTGTTTATATAGTACATAGTTATTTTTACTCTGTGGCTGACATGCTGCTGTCATATTTAGCTATGTTTCGGTTAATTTTATATATATTTATATGTATGTTTATGTATGTCTATTTATATTCCTTATATGTGTATGTTTATTCACTGTAATTGTGTGTGTGAATCTAGGCTTCATAACGGTTTAGCAACACCTACTTTTTCGATTAACTTCTCTATTTCCGCTACCCAAAGGTTGTCTGGAAGAGATCGCTTTTTAGCGATAAGACCGCCTGTTGTCTGCCTCTAAATTTAATCAATGGTTTATTTTTCTTGTATATTTTTACTGAGGTGTGCCAATAAAGAGTATTCTATCTATCTCTATCTATCTATCTCTTACCAATCATCCTTCTGCACTGCCAGAAGACAACTCCCGCCTTGTCTATCCGTTTGTTGATGTGGTTGTTCCAATTGAGTTTATTGTCGAGAGTTAGTCCTAAGTACTTAACTTCATCGGACAGCTGTAGCTCAGTTTGGAAAAGTGTTGGTCTGGTAAAGTTGGTCGCACCTTTATATGGGACAGTCAAAATTTTTTTCGCGATTTCGGAATTGGTCCCATAGTAAAAGTTGTTAAGTATGACCTATAAAGTCGCTGCGCAGAGCATGACTGGTGGTTAGAAGTTCACCCTGTATAAAAATTTTAAGTAAAAAGAAATATGTACCTACCTATGATTAAGACGAAAAAAGAGACTAAACGTCGAAGTAAGGTAACATTATTGTGTCTGGTTTTTATAATTTTAATTATAATTTCAGTAATTAAAACCGATACTCTATAAATTCCAATCAATACGTATCGTAACAGTCACCACAGTTTCGACCGGTAAAAGCCAGTTATCGTTACCCATGCGAAAATAAATGAGTGTAGCTTCATTGTTTATTACTCGATCTGTATGTTTTAAGGCTCATTATATTCCTTGATAATGAAGCAATATGTTTTATATGAAACAAAATTTGCGAAATGCTAATATTTACGGAGATTTTTACAAAATAAAAAATAATAATTTTATAAAAAAACTGTTTTTTGTGATTATTTTTTTTCCTATAGGTTTCACGTAAATGTTTGTAGAAAAGGAAATAATCTCCATAATATAAGCTATTATTTGACACCTTGATGATTAAAATCGGTTAAGTGGTTTTCGAGATACACCGCCAAAAAGAATAGGTCCGGCCGCCATCTTTGTGACGTCATTACTATCCCCTCCACCATTTTTCCGCTTTACTACCGCATGTACGGTGATCAGGAGAACTGTCCGAACACATTGATACCGGTTGTGGGTAAGGCCGAGCTGAGTCAATTAAATCTGGCCTCGGAGCGGTTTGGCGACCGTACTAGAGGTAATACTAGCTAAGAATACAAGAGAGAAAATTATGATTCCCTCTGAATCCAGTGTTAGCGAATAAAATAAGTGTATAGGTTTAATTTACAATTTCCCTTTTTGAGTTCCGTGTTTTTAAAGGGAAAAACGGATATATGATCACTTTGTTGTCCGTCCGTCCGTCCGTCTGTCCGTCTGTCCGTCTGTCCGTCTGTCCGTCTGTCCGTCTGTCCGTCTGTCCGTCTGTCCGTCTGTCCGTCTGTCAGTCTGTCCGTCTGTCCGTCTGTCCGTCTATCCGTCTGTCCGTCTGTCCGTCCATCTGTCTGTCAAGACCCTTTATCTCGAGACCGCGTGGAGGTATTGGGTTGAAATTAAAACCATATACTCTGGTCTACAGTCACTTGAAGCTGAAATAAAGTTACGGACGGTTATGCCGCAATAAACGTAATTTCGACACTCTCAAGAGAATCAAAATTTATAGGGTATTTCCCGTTGACCTAGAACTATGAAATAGAAACAAGTAACAATGTCTTCACTAGATACTTCTAGTGAAGACATTGTTACTTGTTACAGGGAAAAATTTGAAACTGTAAATTTGGAGAGAAACTTTCTTTCATTTATTACCGAGACTTCGCTGTCCGTCCGTCCGTCCGTCCGTCCGTCTGTCACCAGGCTGTATCTCATGAACCGTGACAGCTAGACAGTTGAAATGTTCACACATGATGTATTTCTGTTGCCGCTGTAACAACAAATACTAAAAAGTACGGAACCCTCGGTGGGCTAGTCCGACTCGCACTTGTCCGATTTTTCCATTCAAAAACTTCTCAGAATCAACATCATGGCCATCATTTTAAGTGAGTTATCTTTTCCGCCATTTTTTTAATTTCCGGATTAGTTACGACGTTGATTTTCTCTTTAGCTTGGTCTATGAACGCATGTCTTCTTCATCGATATCATCTTATAATGCTCTTCTTCTCTCCATTACATTTTTCTACTTAACCTTTCGCTTTCTGTATATTGATAAATAAATTGCAGTTGTGAATGTTAAAAACCTTGTAATATCATTAAATAATAAATATAAATAAATATCATAGGACATTATTACACAAATTGACTAAGTCCCACAGTAAGCTCAATAAGGCTTGTGTTGAGGGTACTTAGACAACGATATATATAATATAGAAATATTTATAAATACTTAAATACATAGAAAACACCCATGACTCAGGAACAAATATCCATGCTCATCACACGAATAAATGCCCTTACCAGGATTTGAACCCGGGACCATCAGCTTTGTAGGCAGGGTCACTACCCACTAGGCCAAACCGGTCCTCATTAAATTAACGGGGTGTTTTACAATCTCCAAGTAAAGTCCTGAATAATCTACTTGCCACTTATCCGACGAATAAAGTCATCGTTGGCGTTTCACAATCTTCAAATAAGCTTAACTGGTAGCTTAACTACACTTTATAAAACTAAGTCCCCCGCCGCGTCTATCTGTGTGTATGTATGATCGCGACAAACTCAAAAACTACTGAATGGATTTTTAAGCAATTTTCACCTCTCGACAGAGTGATTCTTGAGGCAGGTTTAAGTCTAATTTGCTAACCCGTGCGAAGCTGGAACGGAATTGCTACTTATTTATTGTTTTGTTACGTTTCCGAATATACTTCCTAAAGTTTGTTATTATGGACTATCAAATAACATTTGGAGGCATAAACAATCAGAAGGGTAAAGTTATAGAAAGTTTTAAAGGTTATGTAAAGGTCAAATTATATTAGAAATTTGTAATATGAGTTGAGTTGAGATTAGTTAGTTGACGGATAAAGGTTATCGATCAGTCAGTTGAAAGTTTTCATTCGAATTTGGCGTAAAATTAAGAAATAAATTCACACTCTTCTTTTTAAACCCTAAATTAAAACCAATATAATATTTAGTTGTATATTTACTGAGCTTTGCCAATAAAGCATGTTCTATCTACTTATTGAGCCGGATCTGTCTTATATACTCCACTTATTCCGTAATAAATTAAATACATCTTTAATCGTCTAATTGTTTACTGAAGAAAAACCTTATTAAATACCTAATATGGAATCTCAGAAAATGAAAAATCCCACAGTTTTAAAAGATTTTTTGTGGAAGTCAGACTTTAGGATGACGCAGGCTTTGAAGCAAGACTTTTTTGCCATATGGAACCCTGAAATTGTCGCCAAATTAATGTACCGTAAGAAACAGAAGCTACTGCAAGATATAATGACAGTAAATGTTCCGAAAACAATAACAATATCCAGCGCTATCTCCTGCACTGCAAATAACTTTCCGATGAAATCTTATTTGGCTTTTCAGCAGGCGCATTAGCGTGCGGGCTCGTTGCGACGAATATGAAAATCAACCTCAGTGATATAGGCCAAACTAAATAAATAAATAATAATAATAATAATAATAATTCTTTATTGCACACTACATAAAAAACAGATACAGAAATTGATAAAATATACACATTGGTAGGTAACAACAGGCGGACTTATCTTTCTTTATTATTTATTTAAATAAATAATAAATAAATATTTATAGGACATTATTACACAAATTGACGAAGTCCCACAGTAAGCTCAATAACGCTTGTGTTGAGGGTACTTAGACAACGATATATATAATATATAAATATTTATAAATACTTAAATACATAGAAAACACCCATGACTCAGGAACAAATATCCATGCTCATGACACGAACAAATGCCCTTACCAGGATTTGAACCCGGGACCATCAGCTTCGTAGGCAGGGTCACTACCCACTAGGCCAAACCGGTCGGTCAAACTGAAATAAATAACAGTAAGTATATCAAACGCAAAACTAGAACCAATATGTTTATGGCTACGTGCGAAGTGCATGGTGGAGGTAAGTGAAGCAATCGTAGCGTATGCGGTAGTAAAAAATGGCACTAACGATAGTTAGCGTCTTTGACGTTTCGTACAACTTATATGGCTGGAAGTGGAACTTTAATTTGCAATTACTCCTGAGAATATTAATTTAAATTATATAGTTTAAGGGACCATTAGAAAAATATGAAATGTTCAATATAACTAAAGTATTTAACTTGATAATTTTTAATACTGTATCCGTGTAAATAGCTTTGGAAATGCCACATATTATGTGATATTTTTGTAGAAGATAAGAATGGGTATATGAAGGTATCCTTAAAAGATGAGACATACACCATCACGGACATTCCAATTTCCACCATATATTGTGTTATTTTATCTCATACAGATTTTGCAGCATTTTCGATTAAATCTCTTAGCGTGATTTTTTCATATCGTCATATTTTAATCAATTTACACAAAACCTTAACAAACTATACGCCTTAACCTTCCCCAAGAATTACTCTATTTATATGTGAAAACCGCAAAATGTATTCAGTAGTTTTCATTTATATTATTAGGACATGCAACCGCAGTGTGGCGCTGTCGTCGTGCACGGTCCCAATATATAGTTCGTGTCATCCACGATGGCGCGCAGATTTGTCGAATCTAACCTTTAATAACATGACAATACGATCCAAGGCACGCGTCATCGTGAATGACACGATCTATAGTTGACAAATCTAAATTTATCCAATTTAGTTCCAATTGGAAGAGATACTGATATTAAAGAAATTATGATTTAGGTGAAGCTAACCTAACCTAATCTAACCAACCTAAATGTTACTCTAGCTTACCATAGAATAACTACAACCAATTCCCATACAGAAGAGAAACTTACAACCATATAGAAGAGAAACATAACTAACATAAGAGAAACTTCCTACAAAACCAAAGTTTGACAGTGATTCAGGGACAAATCATGCTGTCCCTTTCTAATGTAGTCTATTCCTTTCTCAAATTCTCTTCTCTCTCAAAATTCAAGTTATTATCCTATCTGTGGTTGTGCACCAACCCTTTAATTGCTCCTAGCAATGCTGACCCGAACGGAGTCAAGAATACCCACAACGAGAATATACGAGGATCAGTTTCGCGCCCCTGACCTTACTTACTTCCCTTCTAATTAGTCTAAATTACTCAAAAAGTTGGTGAGAGACCATCCTACCTTCCTAAGTTAATTTTTATCAACTATAGATCGACAAACTGGAACAGTGTCCAAGAGTGACATGTACTCGCCACATGTAGGTACCGATGGATTTGTGGACGGCTTTAAGTGAGAATTGCTGGCCTTATATTTTCATTGGCTTTCCCAGCACTGTCGAATTGAGACCTTGCATGATCAGTATTACGTTAACTACAGATTTGTGATAACAATTCGTAGTCAGAGACAGTTTACACTGGTTCATCCAAGTGACAGCCAACACTCGGCAAGCTAATTAAACGATACGCCTGGACTTAATCGCTTGCAAAGAGGTGATCCCAATTAATGTATTTTTCCAAATTGTTTGTCTTTCTAACTGCGTCAGTTTTGCTGACTTTTACTGCTAAGTGGACGATTTTTCCAGTAAGCCAGCAAAATGAAATTAATTGCATGGTTGTTATAACTTCTTTGCAGCAATTCATTCGTGTTGCTTGAGTTATTTTTAGGGTTCCGTAATTAAGGAGGAACTTTGTAGCTACTTCACCTTGTTCATCAGAATTTTGTTAGGTTTTAGTTATGGCTTCTACAATCAAGTTGGATAAGTAAACATGATAGGGAGGGTACCTACCCTTTTAACAGACTTCAAGATTTCAAAAGGAGGTGGTTCTCATTTCGATTTGTTACTACATAACTCCGTCATTTCTTGGACGATTTTGAAAACTATTTTTTGTTTAAAAGTATACATTGTTTCCATTTTTGAGAAAAACTCAGTTCTGAAGATGGAATGGAAAAAGAGGGATTGAGGGAACTCCTCAAATATTAAAGGCATACATATAGTGATATCTATATTTTCGTCAACAACAACAAATCAAGCATTTACATTTAAAAAAGTGACTGCTGATGATGATCAGAACGGAACTCTTTAAAGGCGCATAGTTCTCGTTCGGGGATTTGTCATATTTGTTATGTTTGCTAAGCAAGATATGTTTTTAAGTAAGTTTTTCGTCAAGCTCGAGATTTGCTGAAGGGATCCAAAAGGAATCGAGGGACATCCTCATTTTTTCCGATTTTACCTAAAAATTAAGCATTTGCATTTAAATTGTGCTATTTGGTGAAATAGAATTGCTCATGAAGACCAGATTAGTACTCGCCAACAACAAAAGATATTAAAAGTCTTGAGGCAAATTTTCATTATAATGAGATGCACTTTGTGGTTGTAAATAATTCAATGGTATTTCAAAATGTTTTGTGAAGTCGGTTTTAATTCTATTAGAGATGATTTTAGAGTCGATCTCACAAACCTCTTACCATAATGGCATTACGAACCATATAGGCATGTCCAGATATTTATGCGCTGCTTTGCCTTGCAATGTATTTGATGGCAATTGTACGACCAGCCAAAAATTTGGGGCGTTCTTACATATGCAGAAAACAGTGTGATAGTAGAACGAACTATACAAAAAGTACATTTAAGAAGGGTGAATCACCTTAAAACGACTAGTGTAAGTGAGATCTTCCATTATCTGTCGTTTCTACGGGAATCCGGGTCCAGTTAAACCAGTGACAAGCTCACAACAGACAAAAAGTTTTTTTGAATTAAGCCGGTGAAATCTGCGAACGGCTACTTTAAGATTTATAAGAAAAAGTTTGCCAATTCACGAAGAGGGTTCATAAATATTGTAACGTGTTTTGCGGAAGATACTGCTTTATCCTTGAACACTTTTAGCTATCTCATTGTTCACACTTAGTTCAGCTTTTTAGTTTAAATATTTGTGTACATCATACCTAGTTTAGCTTTTTAGTTGAAACTTGTATTTTTGGTTTCTGTTAAATTAATAAGCGGTTTCCAAATTTTTTGCTTGGATCGTTTTTTAATAAGTTTTGTAACAAAAACTACCGTATCTAAGAGTGATCATGCCCTTCTTATTCTTCTTCCTCGCGTTGTCCCGGCATTTTGCCACGGCTCATGGGAGCCTGGGGTCCGCTTGACAACTAATCCCAAGATTTGGCGTAGGCACTACTTTTTACGAAAGCGACTGCCATCTTCCAACCCAGAGGGTAAACTAGGCCTTGTTGGGATTAGTCCGGTTTCCTCACGATGTTTTCCTTCACCGAAAAGCAACTGGTAAATATCAAATGATATTTCGAACCTACATAAGTTCCGAAAAACTCATTGGTACGAGCCGGGGTTTGAACCCGCGACCTCCGGATTGCAAGTCGCACGCTCTTACCGCTAGGCCACCAGCGCTTCATCAAGAGTGATCATGCCCTATACGGACAAAAATGTAAAAATAAGTTTTAAGCGACCTTAAAATGAAAACATTAAATGGTAAAACTATGAGGTATCTCCTGTAAAACTTATTTGATAAATAGCGAACTAGCCATGAATGAACAGTGCACTAATGCCTATAAGTACTAGAAAAATACACATGTCGATAATTTGTGTACGATATTTTGGGATATGGAGGGTTTTATTTCAAGATTCGTCTCATTAAAGCGTCAACATTGACTCATCAGCAGAGATCGGACAAATTTGCGTCATTGCTCGCAATAATGTGGACATGACTCCAAATTAATCAAATATGTAATCATTTAATTAATTTCTTACTTGACTTAAATTTTAATTCCTAGTCAATAAATACAAAAGTTTGTTAAAGTATAGATTTATTAAAGAAAATAATCAGTATTTTTTCCAAATTTTCTGCAGTCAGTCTATTTCTTTTTACATCCAAAATATACTTAAGTGCTGAAAAACTCCACTCGCACTCCACTGATGTTAATGGGGCAAACTTAAGTAGTTTTATAGGAATATTATTATTCCAGTATAATTCAGTTTATTTTCTGTTCTTTGTTTAGTTTATCCCGATTTTGAGGTTATCGCCCACAATTTTGGAGTCATGTCCACATTATTGCGAGCAATGACGCAAATTTGTCCGATCTCTGCTCATCAGTGAATTCAGTTAAATATGTTTAAAGAGATACAACGCAAGCTTTTAAAGCTAAACAGCGAGTAGAGTAGAGAATAGTCACAGTATTTTTAAAACATTAGTGCCAGAAGCCGTGTCAGTGTCAATTTCCTTTATAATTTGCATTGCTGTCATTGCCGCATCAGCCACTGCCGCAATTAGAACGTTAAATACGTCACTAATTTTCTCTTTTAGAATCAAATGTCGGTGACATCGCCCAGGTTAATGCTGCAGCCAGCTTGCAACATTAACAGACAGAGGTAGTGTACCGGCCGCAAAGTCAAAAGGCGGGAAACTAGCCGTTCATTTTTGGTACAAGCTTTTATCGCTGACTGTACTTTTCTTTCTACAGACAACTAATACTCATCAAGATAATTCTGACGGTCCCAAACACCATTAGTTTGTGTTGTTTTATCACAAAGCTCTGTGGAACTCTACAGAGTTCCCATGGCCACCTCTCCTGTCTCCATCATCAGATGAGCTCCAAATCATCATGATATCATATTGATATCCAATTTACATATGTATGCAAAATTATATGTAGCTCAATCTGAAATCGGGAAGTGGGTCAAATTTAGCTTCCAAGATTTGACCCACGCTGACTAACAGGGCAAGTTAAATAAAGGCTTGTAAAAATAGAACAAATCATTTTAAGCAATTAGGTATGCATGATAAGACGGTCTTAGGGGCTTTGAAAGAACTTGGTTTCCAGGAGATCTCACAAACCAATTTGAGTTAAAAAGCATAAAAACATACAAATATCATTCTGATCTCAGTATTACGTTCTAATTGGCCTGTTACTTCTTTTATTAGCGAAACCGTTAATGAACATGGCACTCTTTCGTATTTATGTTTTGACAGCACGTACTGAAGTTTAGACGAGTTGAAAAATTCCTTGGAGATACATTTAGCATTTGCATTTAAATCCTAGGAGTAATCGCCTCTGGGTAGATGATGATTATGAATAAGATAGAATGCGGCAAGTAGCACATGGACATTAAAACTATAGCCTCCTAAGTCAAAAAATTATTCGTTTGCTTTTTGAATTGGAAAGTAGTTGCCTTAGTATTTAATCAATGTTAAAATTACATTTTGAAATAGGCTTTAGGTGTTTTTATTGAACACTATCGTTCAATAAAGACACTTCAGCCTAGTCATTCGCTGTTAAGGGTCCTATCGGATGCATTTTCGAAAGTATACACAGGAATTGCTCTGATTGCACCAACCAAATTCTATCTTCATTAGATTGGTAATTTGTTGACAAACAATGTATTCGCTTGGAGCTATTTATTTGGTTCGAATAACTCATATGGTTTATTTCTTTGTTGTCACACAGAGGTGGTGGCAAGCTTCACAATTCTTCTCTATTCCTTCCATATTGTAGCACTTCTTGTAAACAGTTAATATAGCATATTCGCTTTCATCGTCTATATTTCTTGATAAATTATTAAATTAAATCCATCTGGTATTTTAAAAGTACGAGTACATATGCTGTTGTCACTTTCCATATAAAATTTCGCTCGCGGATGTATTCGCCTTTCTTTTCCAAGCGCTTGTAAATTATTGTGTTTGCTCTTATGTCGAATGCTTTTAAAGTATTCTAACATACTCGTATTTGGTCACCCATGTCGAGTTTTATTAATGTTGTACAAAATTCGGTGTTTTTTTTCGACAATTATTGTTTCCTGGCCAACAATTTTTTGCTTAATGCGTTTACGCTGAAATTAAAACCATCACAGTGACTACACTTTAATTAAGAAGAAACAATTGCAAAGAAAATACTGCCCCCGTTTCCAAGTCTATTCAAAACTATAGACTGAAAAGTAATGCCCAGTAATAACAATAAGTTCTACAAAAGGACCTTATTCTCAAGTGATCATTTGATGATTCAAAATAATATTGAAATCATGGTAAATATGTTATGCATTGTCTTATTGGTAAAAACATAAATTATTACTTTGGAATCCATGTTTCTCTACCAATTCCATGGAATACGTAGGTCAGTAGATAAGTTTTGCAACAGACAAATAAGAAACAAAGAGGTGGCCTATCACATATACTTTTTAAAACTATATTCCCATAGACAATGATTGGCCGGAAAACTTTGAAAACGTCGGCGTGAGCTAAGGACGATTTACGCGTATTTTATACAACGTTTTTATTTCATAAAAAGTTTAGATTTTTTAATGAGTAAATTTAAAAATTAAGTAAATGTTTTCCGGTCAATCATTGTCTATGGGAATATAGTTTTAAAAAGTATATGTGATAGGCCACCTCTTTGTTTCATATTTGTCTATTGCATAACTTATCTAGTGACCTATGTAACAATGTGCTATTCAATCAGTGCTAATCCGTTATACTTACCTACTTGCGTATGTTTTGTATGCAATTTGTTATTTGAGTTCTGATTTAACAGCATAAGGTAATAGCATCTTCTCCTTTTTCTTTCTTTTCATCTTGTTACCCCCTGCTGGGGTGTAGGGGTCGAATCATATTCTTCCACTGATTCCGGCCCTGGGCAGCTTGGATAACCTCCCCCCTCCCCATCCTCAATAGGTACACCCAGTTCTTGCTCCACGGAACAGCGCCAATTAAATTTAGGGCGACCATGTTTCCGTTTGCCGGGCATATTCCAAGTCAGGGTCACTTTTGATAGGTGGGTGTCAGGCTTCCTGAGGATATGCCGAATCTAATGCCATTTGCGCGTCTGGATTTCCTTGTGTACGGTTATTCGTAATAGGAGCATAAGGTATATGCAATTGTATTGCGGGAAATTGTACCTATTTGCGTTTTATTAATTAAATTTTACATTTGTTATCTTCTGAAGTTGTATTGAATTGATTTCAAAATTTCATTTCAGAATACATCCTTAAGTCAAAAGACCAGC
Organism: Cydia pomonella; assembly: GCF_033807575.1. Lineage (NCBI taxonomy): Eukaryota > Metazoa > Arthropoda > Insecta > Lepidoptera > Tortricidae > Cydia > Cydia pomonella. The sequence continues at coordinate 2,456,475 of NC_084717.1, read as the reverse complement.
TCCCAATAAAACGAACAAAAATCCACAGCCTTAATTTTCCGGTTATTATCCTTAGTTGTGAAGAAATCTTCACTTATTTCGTTTTTCATCGTTCTCGGGCCCTGACAGACAGTTTTCTGATTTCTCTTCCAAGTTTTTTGTCGATAAATCTTATTTTACCGGTTGTGTAAAGTTCCGAAGTTGGCGCTAAGTGTGAGGGCTCAATAAGAATTGGATTATGTTGTAAACGGATCCGAAAAATGGAAATTCTAGGTATGAGGCGTAGTAAAAGAGGGGTATTATATGTTTGATGCCGTTGTCTGTCTGTCTGGTTGTGGCATCGTAGCCCTCCAACAGATGGACCGTTTATAATGCGGTTTTTTAACATGAAAGGAAATTTTTGTTGCGGTGGTTCTTAGCTATATTTGATAGAAATCGATCCAACAGTTCGAAGAGAGCTCTTTACCACAAGGATCCGTCCTCAAAATAGCAATTTTATGCCTAAATATATATATTTTTGGCATAAAATTACTATTTTGAGGATATAGCGCAGGGGGTTTATGGAATGTTTAATTTAATAGTTATATTAATAACTATCGTTAAGCATTTATTTATTTGAATTTGTTAACAAACAAGCATTACTTACAGATTGGTGACATTTTTATTAGTTCAGTTATTGTAATAACGGTAGAATTTCCGTAGGCAGCCTTGTTGCACCCGATCCGTACATTTTAATCCAAATTTATGCGGCTAATCTTAGCCCGTACATTTAGCCAGGTGTAGTATTCATTACTGTTGCTTGCCGAGTTGGTTGAGATAGAATCGGCAAGACGAATAAAATCGGAAAGACTAAATATTGTGAATCTTAGTCCGTAATTGAGTGTTTTTTTAAAACATTACTCAAAAAAATACGTCATCGATTTTCCTTCATTAAAGATGAGTAAATATAATTGTAGCTTTTACACTGTGTAACCTAATCCGTGATTAATCCATTTATGACATCAACCTAATTTGGGACTTACCTAATGATTAGAGTCTTAAAATTTATAAAATATATATAGGATAATTTTACACAAATTGACTAAGTCCTACAGTAAGCTCAATAAGGCTTGTGTTGAGGGTACTTAGACAACGATATATATAATATATAAATACTTAAATACATAGAAAACACCCATGACTCAGGAACAAATATCCATGCTCATCACACGAATAAATGCCCTTACAAGGATTTGAACCCGGGACCATCAGTTTCGTTTCGTTCGTTGGTCACTACCCACTAGGCCAAACCGGTCGTCAAAACTTATTCAAGTTGCATTAATAAAAAAATAGACTCGTAACTAACCTAACCTATCTAAGAACCACAACTTCCAAACTTATAACACCTCTCTAATTACCTTTTTTATTTTCATTACTATTTACCAAAAGTGCATAAGAAAAAAGAACACGCACACACAGAGATATCCACTCACTCACATAATATGTATAATGTACACGGCACACACACAAATTGCACAGTACTTTTCTTATTGCTTGTTCCAACTCAGGTGTTTAATTCAATAATTTTAATTCAGAAAATAAATTCCATACATTAAAATACAATATAAATTAAGATAAAAATTAAAATTAAATATGTTAGTAACAATGGGTAAATCCTTAAGAAACTATGTTAGTAATAAATTGGCCTAAACAAAAAAATTATTATTTCCCCGCTGTGGTATGGAGCTGCATCCATCGCCTAAGTATCGGGGAGTCCCACCTCTCGGCCAGCGTTTGTAGGAGTAGGTGTTCGTGGAGCCGCGCACACGTTTCATCATCGAGGCGGCCCGCTTCCTGATAACGGCATAAAAGCCATCAATTTGCCGCTCCGCAAACATCACGGAGGCGCTGCAGTGTCGCGGCAGCCCGAACAGCACCCTACACGCATCATTATACTGGACGCGCAAGGCACTGTATGTACGCTGCGTATGTCTGACCCATAGGCTACACGTGTAAAAGGATTGGCAGTACGCCCTGAAAAGGGTTACTTTGACTGCATCAGTACAACGCGCGAACCGCCGGGCCAGCATATTACAACGTACAGCCAGCGCCCTACGTTCCCTCTCTATATCAAGGTTGTCACTTAGGTCATCGGTGACCCAGTGCCCTAAATATTTAAATTGCTGTACCTGCTTTAACGGTGCTCCACACAACCTGACAGGTGGTACATCATGATATGTTTTAGTGCCGGCCTTGAAAACCATGAATTCGCTCTTTACTGTGTTATATTTAAGTCCATAGGTCTCCGCGTATGACTCACAGATGTGCAACATTTTCTGCAACGCACTAATCGAAGGGCTGAGCAACACCATATCATCGGCATAACTGATGTTATTTATGCAAACTCCATCCACTGAGCATCCTAGGTTGGTGTTGCTCAGCTCCTCGATGAGTCGGTTCATGTACAGGTTGAACAGTCGGGGCGAGCTTAACCCACCCTGCCGCACCCCGCACTCCAACCCATACACTTCCGAGTGCGCCCCTGCCCACTTAACATTGTTTTTCTGCCTGCTATACCAGTACCTAATAATGGAAATGACTTCACTAGGTATGTCAGTCTCTTCTTTCATCTTCTGCCATAGCCTATTGTAAGATACCAGGTCGAAAGCCCTTGACAGGTCCAGATAACAGGCAAATACAGGAGTCTTTCTAGCTGTGTAATACTGAACAGTCTGCTTGAGACTCAGGATGGCACTATCTGTGGATAGGCCAGGGCAGAACCCAAATTGAGCATCATGTAACTTTATGTGCCTATCCAAATGTCTGTCAAGCAGCCTGTCCAATATCTTAGCTATAACGTTTGCTAGCGAGATAGGCCTGTAGTTGGACATGTCAGAGGGATCGCCGGTCCTATCTTTTAGAATAGGTACAACAACTGTGTGTATCAGATCATCTGGCAGATAGCAATGACTAAGACACAAATTGAAAAACATAGCCAGGACCCTCGGTAAGTGAACCCCGGCGTACTTCAGGTGCTCGATACTGAGGCTATCCTTACCTGGTGACTTTCCTCTTGCCATCTTTTTAATTACGGAAGATACTTCTTTGGCAGAGAAGGTGACACTGTAATCCTCGGGAGAACTATCAGCGTCGGGCTCCTGCACCGGGGCCACTAGGGGCGACTGAACACGAAAATGACCACGAAAAGCATTCGCAATTTCGATAGGCTCATGACAACCGGCTACGCACACAGGGGTACCCGGCCTCGGATTTAATTTACTTGTAGCTTTCCAGAAACTAGAAAATTTCCCACACAGAGTTTAAATACCGTTGCACATTTTTGTGGAAAGTACTGGCGGAATACTACGACACATGGCGTATTAATTATGTACTGAATTAGGGTTCCGTACCCAAAGGGTCAAACGGGACCCTATTACTGAGACTTCGCTGTCCGTCCGTCCGTCCGTCCGTCTGTCACCAGGCTGTATCTCATGAACCGTGATAGCTAGACAGCTGAAATTTTCGCAGATGATGTATTTCTGTTTTTTTATTTTATTTTATAAAAGCTTCTTTTTTGTTTGTTCTGTTGTTAATGCCGTGTATGTTTTGGGTATGAATAAAGAATTTATCTATCTATCGATCGATCTATGCTCCCGAATACGTAAGTCTAAATTTAATTTTGTAGCATCACGTCCCAGTTGCGAGTTGCGTATGTCTCGAAGTCTGAAACAAACTATTCCCCATCACTGCACGGGCTTTATTTCTAACTCCTTCGCCCTTCAGGCAATTCGCCTTTAGAATGATCTCCCTCTACCCTTAAGGCAAGCACAGAGTTAATTTTCTTTTAAAAACAAGTGACGTAAGCACCTCTAACTCGCTCAAAGTTAATAAATGATACGCATGTTACTTGTATACTTGGGTACATAATATATTTATTTATATATATGTATGTATGTTGTGTATATATGTAGGTATATATTACTATTATTTTTATGTGTGGAAGTGTATAAGTAGAATATTGTTAAATTGTTTAGAACAACTTGATTTATGTTTCATATTCCCTCTCGAGTACAATCCTCGATCCTGAATGGTTGACAGGTAGAGAATGCCTTAAGGCATTAAGTCCACCATTTGTACAAATTTATATCGTGCAACAAAGTTTAAATAAATAAATGAGATACATTTTTGCGTCAGGAGTTAAAAATAAAGACAGTCAATCTATAGCAACATTTTCTAAAGACCAAAATACACTGGTTCGTCAAACGCTATTTGCCTGCTCCTGCCACAAATAGGAACGCGTCAGCTTACGAATTACGATTCCTGACGACAAATGAATGGAGTACTAAGTCACTATGAGCTAAACTTTTTTGGCGCTCAGCTTACTCGCATGTCATACAAGTTAAATGGCGTTCTAGTTATTGTTAGGTTCATATACATATACAAGCTTAAAAGGTGAAGTGTGCAGATCCCATCGCCATCCCGCCGCACCATAAGCTATCCGACACCACTACCCTCTCAATACGCTGGCCTATCTTAGTGCCATCATACTGGCCCAACGTGTAGCCAACGAGGAGCTATAAAGTAACGAGTAGGTACTGTTCGGATTCAGACTGTACCAGCGTCACTACTTATTGCGGCGCGACATTGCTGCTGAGTGCACTTGCTGTTGCAAATGTCAAAATCCATCTTACTGCTCGAATTTTGGACATTCATTCGCCATTTGAATACATCATTATCATCATTATCATTTAGTCTTTTATCGCCCACTGCTGAGCATAGACCTCTCTTCTAACTTATCCTGGTCCTGAGCCAATCTCATCCAGAACTTACCCGTAATCTTTCGACTGTCGTCCACCCAACAAAATTAAATATATTTGAATATAGTTTATGCTGTGGTTGAATATTTTCCAATATCAGATAAAACACTTTAAAAAGTCTAATAGGCTAATTCGAACGTACACTGATAATGATATCTAACTGATGTCAGTCAGTTATCGTGCATTTCGCTCGTACTTGTCCGTACTATTGGTGCGAGCCAGACGCACGATAGCTAAATAATATGATTCAAATATCATTCTGATGTCAGTATACGTTCGAATTATTCTGTAAATCTCTTCCATTCCCAAGTGTATACTACCTTTATCTAAAATAACCTCTCAAACATGGATGCATCTCCATATCAACGTAATTTTCGTATCTTGATACCGTCGAAGACGAGATAACGAACCGCTCTAAAACGTTTGTTAACACGCGCCATTCCACAAACGGGGGAAGTTTTATTGTTAGGCCTCAGGCTTGGGGCCGAGGGGCCGACGGCAGGGGCCGGGGGGCCAGGCTACGTGGATAATAAAGTTAACGAGCAACATCTCATTACTGCTCATGTGAATACTCGAGCGCGGCTACACAAGACGATTGGGAAACTTTGGTAGATGAGTGAAATGCGTAGATACGGTTATTATTTTGTTCAATTCACATCAAATAGATAGTGAAGATAGATTGGCAAAAAATTGCAATTCACATTTGTTGCCATTGGAATGTGTGGCGATATAAATAGTAACCCAATATTTAAAGTTACTTTGGCGGCTACTATCTATTTGATACCGACTGTGTGTGTTAGACATGAATAGGTAAGATATGCTATATTAAATAAAAATCCGTTCCATTCGTTTCCATTGTCGGACGTCAGACCGTCAACATCTCCAGTATCTCCTGAGGATTCTTCGTATAGAGGCGAATCACGTGTCGAGTTTTGTACTTTTGGTGGTGGTTTGTTATATTTATTTGCCTAATCATTTGCATTTGCGTGGGGCAAACGAATTTGCGGGCCGACACAAGTAATAGAATATGTTTAGTTTTGGTTAAAAGTCATGACTCTCTAAATAAACATTATATTATTATTTTAACGAAACATACCTATATAGAAGTTTGCCTATTTATTTCTGCGGTAGGAAAAACTACTCGTCGGAAAATTAATTGCATGTAATAATACGCAAGTAGGTAAGTATAAAGGGTAAGCCCTGATCCTATAGCGCGTTATTATTCCTTGGATTTGCTAATATGGATTTCCGAAAAGTAACGCCTGATTCTAATAATTTTATACTAGATTTCAGAGCTTAAGTTTAAATTGAATTCTGATAATCTCATAATATGCCAAAAATGCACGTGCACGAATCTGACCATTACTTTTTAAATCCTAAAATACAGGCAAGTGCATGTCAGACCACGCATATAATGAACGTTAATACAATACGAAAAAGGCAACATACTAAAACCTACACACGTTTTTTCTCGGCACTTACATCTTATTCATATGATTTTTTTTACCAAGTCTAAAAGTCTCAGCTCTACCATTTAAGTTTAAAATAATGTTCATTGGAAGTATGTTCATATTTTTCCTTGTACTATTCATAAGTTAGTGGTTAGGGGCGTAAGAGGGACAAGGGATCATTCTCAAAAGTATTTACGTAATTAAAAAGCTTTTTGATAAACTTTAAAGTTATTTTTAACGACCTACCAAATGACGTGCCACACGCAAATTTTAATGTTTTTTAGTACATTTAGTTAAGTGTACGTAGTGTCCTTTTACATATTAATTAATTTGTACCCCTAAACTAAGTAGCCGCTCACAAAATAAACTTATGTTTCAAATTTTATTAATATAAACCTTATAATTATCGAGTAAAATGACTAAACAATAGGGACAGACGGAAAGCCGGACGGACAAAATGTATGACATTTCCGAGTAATTCCGAGTCTACCATTTTAGTAATCTAAAGGTTCACTAAATGCTTAAGTTTAACGCACGATCTCTGTGATAATCTCTGACTTTGATTTATTTAAACGAACAAATGTATAGTCTAAGAATATCTGAATTCTAAGTTATTGATAACTTTAATGAGACTGACTTTAGACTCATTTTAGCACTTCGTGACAATTCAGTTATTTAGAAGTCAAATTGTTGGAAATATGTAACTTCGATATAGGGACCGTGCGCGTTGGAGGGTCTGCCATCTTGTGGTCTGAATCGGAACCATAAACATGCACATTTACACGTCAAGTGTTTTCTTGTGCATATTAGGTTCTGCCATCTTGTGGGCTACATCGGAACAATAAACCTCACATTTACGCTTCGCGCCAAAAATCTGACAGCTCCTGTGCTGCCTCCTACAGTTCATGCACGCTCCCTATACCTTAATTCTATATTTATCATATTTAAATAAATAAATTTATTTGATATAATTCTTTGTAGGTACAGTCAGCATCAATAGTAACGGATGAAATAACGCGCCAAAAGTATCTGATATTCCGGATAACTTTTCCATATATAGATAAATCTCTAAAATTCACTTTCAAAAGTATATCTTTTACAGTCTTAATTGTTCTATATATAAAGATATCACTTTTTGTTAAGCTTTTACATAATGGTAGATAGATAGACTGTACAATTGTATGTTTAAATTATAAAATATGAAATTAAATGCTTAATACCGAGATGTATTTGCCAAACACCAATTTAGTACAAAAACCTACAACATTTTTAACTTGCCTACAAAATACATCCGATTGTTCATGAGCATTAATAAATAACGGAACATCATTTGGAAATGTAAAGAGGCAATTACGCAAGAAAATGCCAATTATTATTATTAATGTTTTCTGGAAGAGATCGCTCTTTAGCTATATGACCGCCTGTCGTCTGCCTCTACATTTTAATCAATTGTTTCGTTTCTTTTCCTTTGTATCTTTTTACCGGTGTGCCAGTATAATATACTGGCACACCTCAATAAAGGATTATATTATAATCCTTACTTAATTTAGTTGTTATGTTGCATTTTCCTGCTGTGTAACTTTTTCCTAATTAACCATTTGTTCACTCTATGCTAATTTATGTTTTTCTTCTTCTTGTCTGTTACCTTCCGTGATTCTTCTCATTTGATGGTCTCAACGGAAGATCAGCGCTGGAAGCCACCAGCAACATGCTGAGATTAGTCCATTTCGTGGCGCTTTATGCTTTCTATGTTTTTGTTATATTATGTCATTTGTCTCGTTTTATGTTTACGAATAAAATAAATATAATTCTATTGTATTCTAATAAAGAGTATTCTATCTATATATCTATGCTATCATAGTTTTGAATAATTCGACGTCAAAATTGATTCAAAACGGGTCAAATTGATTCAAATGGCCTAAAGATCAATTGTACCGATTTTCATACTTTTAATACCATTTGCAGCATTGCATTATAAATCTCCCTGTAATAGATTACAGGGAGAATTATAATGCCATTTTTGACGATGTGCAGTCAAAAGCGTGTTGCCAAAGGTTTAATTGCTATAATAAGACGAATATTCAACCTGTTGGGGTATTTAAACCTAGTGTTAAATACGGAGGAATTACTAAGAATGTAGTATTATTTCTAATGGACGCAATGACCAGTTTTCTGTCGGTCGGCAGGCATTGGCTAACTGAGTTACAAATACCAGTGATGTGTAACCATACTAGTTGTGTTAATAATGTTGCTAACGATGATGTCTCATTAGATGTCACTGTATTGCTAGACCTTTTTGACTGCGGCTTGGGACGGTTTAATGGCGGAAAGATACAGTTGCAGTTGCGTGACGGAGCGGTTCCTATTTACTGCCGTGCGCATCCTCTCCCTTACGCCTTGCTGCGGCAAGTGAATAATGAATTAGGAGCGATGATGCGCGATAGAATCATAGAATCGGTTGATAGCTCAGGTTGGGCAACACCTTTGGTACCAGTGTTGGCCGAACGTTAATTGGAATTGACCATTAACCATTACAAATTGAACCGTAAGCCGTAACCGACGGTTACAGTTGACAGTTCAATTTGTAATGGTCAATAATCAATTGCATTAACGTTTCGGCCAACACTGTTTGGTACCCGTAAGTAAATCAGATGGTGGTTTAAGACTGCGCGAACTATAAGATAGCTTTAAACCCGGTCTTGCTAGTCGATGTATCCTTTGCCACGCGTAAAGGATTTGCTTGTCAAATTAAACGGTTCACAGTATTTCAGTAAGATTGATTTGTCTCAGGTTTATAATCAGCTAGTACTCAATGAAGCTTCAAGGGACTTGACTGTCATTAACACACATAGGGGTCTGTTTAGGTACAACCGCCTGGTATTTGTTGCCGGCAAAGAAAAGTGACCAATTTATTGAAAGGAGGACATCTGTCGGTAGAATTTTTTCAAGACGATGTCATTATTGGTGGCAGTTCGAAAGAAGAGTACCTTAAAGCTTTAGATGCAGTACTGAAGCTAAAGCGATTACATGAAAGTGGTTTAAAAGTTAAAAAAGTAAGTGTGTGTTTTTAGGGAGCCAGGTAAATTGCCTTGGATATGTGATCTATACGAGTATAGACGGTATTGCGACTGACCCTGCTAAGATTAGGGCTATTAGGAATGGTAATTTTTATGGGAAGTTTGTTAAAAGTATGAGTTCCATTTTGAGTCCTATGCATGATTTATTTAAGAAAGGAGTCGCTTGAGATTTGTCAAATGAGTGTGAAAGAACTTTACGGAGACAAGTGCGTACCTAAGCAATAGTACTAGTATAATTGCGGCTGTTTGCAAAAAAAGCCTAGCCGCATTGTTTTTACTTAAGCGAAACTTACGCTTGAACACTACACTACACTTTAGGCCTTCAGCCCTATGACGCGGTGCTCGCCCTTCGATCTTCTTTGTTCGGATTAATCACAGTTACAACATTTCCATCTTCACTATTAAGTTAGATGGCTGGCAGTCCTCAAATGCACGTTTCTCCAGACAATTCCTGCCTCGCACAGCTAAAACTGTGTATTGTCGGCTGTGGTGTTTCTGGGCCGATACGACCTTCAAAACTTAACACTTTATTCATATCACTATCTATTCTCATCAGTCTGTTAATTAAATTAAATTTGCAATGTCAGTCGAACGTGGGCGAATCTAAGCCTACCCACAATATCAAGTAAGTTGTACAAATTGTGTAGGATGTAGGGCTCATAGTCATTATATTGATTTAAAGTTTTCACTCGGTTAGAAGACCTACAGGAAGTTTTTATGAAAGAAGCAGACACAAATATATATATATATATATATATATATATATATCGCGATTCAAGATCGGATCGCGATTGGATCGCGTAGTCAAGGGAGCGTACTTGGGGCGACCAACCGGCCGTCGACCGATCGGGCGCCCCAGGTACCGCTGGTGTGATGTCGTGAAGGCGGACCTGCGTCGGCTGAATGCCAATTCATGGCAGGAAACCGCGCTGGATCGGGACAGGTGGCGTTCTCTCGTTTCGGAGGCCAAGATTATTTTTGGATCGCTGAGCCAAAGCAGTTAGTTAGTTATACTAAAAAAACAATCAGATGAAACTAAATGACGTATCAGGAGTTCACGGAGTAACAAGAAAATTAATGTATGTACCTCCGAGGGTGTATTTTTCATCACACTTGCGAAGAAAAAACTAAATTTGAAGCGGTGACATTTCAAACATTTGTCCGCCATATTGTCATTCTTTGACAGATTAGGCATCGAGGCTATCCGGCATTCAGGCACGATAGAAAATTCTGTAAAAATATTTTAAGCTGCTATTAAATTAATCAAGTTAAATATTTTTTTAAGAAAAAATGATAAAAATTAATTAATACTCTCAGTATTTGAAACCTATATGGTTATATGAATTAGTGGAGTTATAGCTTTTTTTTTCATAGTCTATAACTCCCGCGGGAACAATATATGCCTTTTTCATTCAGTATGCCTGCATGAAACAAAATCTTTTTCGAGCAAATGTCATGAAAAAGTATTAACGTGGTGCGGCGAATTGCGACCAATGACAATGCGCGGCGTGGAAAAAATTTGAACATTCATCGGATCAAATGTTCATACTAATTGGACTGATGTCAATTAAAAGATATCTAATGTGAAACAGCACCACGGTCACGCAGTTTTACTTCTTTTACCGTGCGTGCAACACATAAAACACATTGTTGTTTTTGTGCTATAAGACAAGTACCTACGAGGTCTTTCCACGTTCCAACTGTTGTTTGGTGAAGTCAGTGAACCCTCTGTTCAAATAAAATTCACTACTTCGTTCCACTATCGTGTCATTCCAGCATTAGGGTTAACACCAAATAACTTGGTTCATTACCTCAGGCACTAAATGAAAATGTTTCGTCGGACATGGGGCGTGGTGTTATAAATCGGCGGCGGTGAGGGCGCGAAATTCTTCATTATACCCTACATTTCCGTGTGAAGGAATTATTTTTGTAATTACGTTGTGTTAGGTGGTGGTGTGGTCAAGGAATTGCGTAGCTCGCTTTAGATAAATTGGGAAGGAGTGTGGGGCTACTAGAGGTCTCAAAGTTCTTGATCATGGGCGAATTTCTATAAGTGTGATTTTCTTTTGTTTTTCAATCATTTCTGTATAGGTTATTGTGCTATATTTTAAATGCTGCTTTGACGGTGAACCACTTGCGAAAAAAATTGCCTCGTTCCATGCAATGAGCTAAACTCCGCCTCCCTCCTACAGATAACCAATTAGGATTTATAATAAAATAAAAATGGTTAGATGCTATAAGGTTTAGCTGTTAGTGCTGATTGATTGAACTAAATAAATGAAATGAAATGAATAGATGTAGAAGCTGAAAGAGTAGAAGCCCTCACTGAAGGATCGAATCGTCACGATATTAAGCATTCGACCAATCTGCTTATAGGCTGACTGATCGCAGATATAACTAGAGAAAAGAAAGAAAAAAAAACATGGGAAGAACCGTACCGTACGAGTATAGTCCTCCACATCGATTTCGATGATTTCGATGACGGCGACCACAGCGATCAAGGGGTAACTCTTATGTGACTGGCCAGGCCAAACAGAATGTAGGTAGTGAAAGCGCCTACGAAAAAAGAACGCTACGCTGGCAATTAATGTGTTAAGCATGCGAATGTTTCTTAACACATTGAGTACCGGGAACCCGCTCGGTTCTCTGTTCATAGTCGCTTTCCTCTACAAAGCGGGAAAACGCTGGGATCGGCTACGGTCGGTAGTAACACCTTAAAAAAAATTGCAAGGTGATCTGGGAATAAAACTGGTTAGTTAATATAGTAGATTCAAGGTGGCAACAGTGGCTCGGTAGAAAATAGCCGAGTACAGCTTGAGCCATTTACGCGTAATGGGCTTGAGCCACTGTACCGAACTATTTTCTATCGAGCCACTGTTTCCTCCTTGACCCTACATCTTTACTGGTACTTAGGGCTTGTGTAACATAGAGGGGGGGAGAGGGGTCACGAAAAAATCACGACAGATCACGTTGAGGGGGGGGGGGGGGGGGGGGGGGGGGAGTATAAGAAAACCTCACGTGTATTTTTCTATAGTGAACGAAACTAAGAAAAAATATCTACCACATACTTTTTCTCGGTTTTATTAAACATAAATCTTCACTTGGCACTTCAAAATAGCAAGTCTAAACAAGATTTATTATATACAATACTTTTTATCTTAAAATAAGGTCGAATGAAAAAATAAAAAATAAATACACGTGAGGTTATGTGGGGGAGGGGGGATCGCCAAGAACCTCACCAAATATCACCAAGGGGGAGGGGGGGTCAAAAAATAGCCGAAAAAACCTCGCGTGATTTGTGCACAAGCCCTTACTTAACATAATACATATAGTTTCATGGAGCTAAACCTGCCAATATTCTTACCAACCGGTAAGTGGTAGAGTGGTAGTCCAATATACTTTGACGAAAAAAAATTATATATTTTTTTACTTTTAAACATCTTTCACAAAATTTAATTAGAAATTAAAACTACAATCTTTACACTGAAACAAAACGTAGTTTTTTTTACACAAACGTAAACATTTGAACATAAACATTTGTTAATATGATCAACGATGTGCATAGTAAAAATCATTGTCAACCTATTTTGGGCCACCATGTATAATTATACAGGATGGCCCAGTAAAAGGCTGAAACATTTTTACATTGCGTGTAAACGAAAGCTCTTCTCATCTAGTCTCATCGTCTCTCCACAGTACATACCGTATCATCCCTAAACACTTAATTATAAAAAAGGTCCGGCCCAAAATGAAACATCGCAGATTATCTGAATCTCCAGCGAGATAACCTGCCGGCCATGCATAAATAAAACGATTATCTCGAGCAATTAGCCCGGCTTGTGTATGTAAAGGGACCGCATTCAATGTTACGTGTAGGTACAGTTGCCATCAGATATATCGGAGCGGCCGAGGTGCTCAAAAATATGTGAACACGACATCTAACGGCTTGATAATGGAGACGTGTTCAGATATTTGTGAACACCTTGACTGCTCCGATATATCTGATGGCGACCTATATAATGAAATTTCAAAACGTTTTTTACTGTTATTTTATCCATAAAACATCAGATACGATATGTTTATAAAAATGATTGTTTCTTCAGTTTCTTGAATTACTTTTATGTATACCGGTTTTATGTTTTTAAAGTTGACGACCGGTAATAGTTTAGTATAGGTACTTCTGATCAAGTCTTTCGCCTTTATAGTTACAGGATATAATTCAATTTTTTTACGGAACCCTCGGTGCGCGAGTAAAACGAACACGCACTTGACCGATTTTCTTTTAACTTTATGGTACACAATAAAAACATTAATCACTTATGTAAAAACTTAAATTAGTCAATCGCTAGTTCCGATAAGTCACACCATATTGTTTTGATGTATCAAATAGGGCTCCTGGCAAGTTTATTTATATGTATATGATAAATACTTATACTTAAGTACCTGAAGTACTTTCAAACCTTCAATACGCTTGACGTAGATTATACCAAAGATATTGTAAGTATGTTTTTCTATACAAAGTATTTGACCCCCATACTTCAATCGTTTCTTTGATATCAGTACAATCTAACATTGATAGTCCAATGTTCAAAGTCATTAATCTTCAAACGTATCTCGGAATCAATACTAAATTGCTTTTATCATTAAATTTATCATTTTCTATTCGAAAATTCCCTTTTGGACGTAAATTACGCAATTATCTAAAATGATTTAATAAATACATGCCTTTGGGTTGAATTTACATATCTATAGAATAAATAACAGGGGAGCGGATACTGATTTCTGTTTTATTTGATGGGACAGAATTTTACAGTAAAATAGGATAAAGCCGGTTTTAAACTTGGTGTTCTGAATAAGAAAATGCTTTCAGCCAAGCTTTTCACGAGTTTCGTGATCACGAAATGATCGAGATGAAATGTAGATCGAGTAGTAAATCTGGGATGAAAAATTGAATGCATTTGCCTTGTATTTATAACGATTTATGTGAGATGAAGATTTGACAAGGTAGAATTTTTAGGTATTTACTAAAATTCGATGTTCATGCGTTTTTCATATCATATCATATCATTTATTCCATTGAAATCATGTTCATATGTACATTTAGGTCTTATATATGGTCAAGTAGGTACATGATATCCTGCTAGGGTGTACAATTTAGGATTTTAAGGATTTTAAATTATACATACATTAATTACTACATTAATTATTACATTAATTACTAGAAATAATACAAGTATATAAGTATTTTTTTCCCATTTCTGCTCACGAAAAAAAAATACTATTTAATAGTGTGGTTAAAAAAAAAAAACAGTTTTTAATCAGATTTTTTGGGGCACCCCTCATTTTTTTTACAATAGACTACTGTATTACTGTCGTACAAAATTTATTAGCCGCTGTTATCAGTAGATACGGTGCAGTCGGTGGTGCTCCAGTTGTAGATTCTCAAAAACAGATTGAAACATATAGTGTTTGTTCAACCTAATAATAAGTTAGTAATCTGATTAATAGTATTTCATACAATCGTGATATAATAGAGCCTTTCAGTTTGTCACGAAGTTTGCTGAGTTGCCTTAGCGAGGTACGATATTGAAAAGCTTGATTACACCACTATTGTATACAATAATTTTACTACGAGCCATTTAAAAAAAAATCTATAAAACCTAAATAATTAATGAAAATTGGTAAGTATCTCATTAGATAAAATCTAGTACAAAAACCATAAACGATCAAAATCGATCTAGCTAGGTCCGTATCTCTGGGAAAACACGCATTTTTGAGTTTTATACATTTTCCGAGCTAGGCTCTGTCGTCCAGATATTAACCCACATTGTTAACTGTCTATCGGTGGACCTTATTACAAAAGGCATAAGGTCCACCGGTGGACAGTTAAGAGTGTTGCTGTTTGTACAATACCTATGCTTTTGTTCATATTTAAGTAAAAAATTGATTCAAACCAAAACTATGCTTAACGCATATACTCATATACGCATATGCTCGTATATACGAGTACTTAAAAAAGGCTACTATTTTATTTCATCCTTTCTTAAATCAGTTTTTTTGGAAGTAAAGACTTTATTTCGAAAATAACGATGTATGAAATGTGAAACGTTAATCGACTAAACATTTCTTAAACGAAAAGATTACTCTGCCAAATGAAAATCGTCCAATAATAGTTCTGCTAATTTACACAGAAGCGAACTAAACTGTATGTGAATCAAGAGTCTGCGTAACCTTAGTCGACCGAAAGTTACATCTACAAATGAATCACTCTGCGAAATGATATTCGGCGAATCGTTGTCTGCGAATTGATAATCTGCGAATCAATTTTCGGAGAATCATATAACGATAAGTTCTGGTTTAGATAAGTTCTCATTTAGATATCGTTTGTATGTCATATAATTGACAGAAGCAGCTCGATTCGGGCAACCACTTGACGTCACTTTGATCTTTCCGAGATCTTAAACGTGTCTTAATCATTCAAATCGGGCCGTGTAAGTTATCGAGGCATTTTAGTTGTTTTCTAATTCAGTATCACTTAACCTGTTTTTGACAAATTCGTCTCTGGTTAATGGACAAAAAGAAACCGATCTAAATGTAGATATATTAGAATTAATATAATCACTTATAATACCTCGATAAATGGTAAATGACTTTTTATTTAATAAGTATAATAATAAGCCTAGAACACTCATTACATGTATAATGACAGCCAAAAAAGCAAAGTCATTTCGAGTGACTTTAAAGCGATCATTGTATTTTGTTGAACCTTATTCTAAGACCACTAAAGCTCATTTTGCACAGAAAGTATATGTCAAAGGAAAGCGGACCCTTTAATTTCCTTTTGAATAACATAGCTATTTAGCATAACTGTGTAATTATGTGGCAGCCAATTATCGACACAAAGGTACATTTTGTGAAGATCTCAGTTAAAATGAACTACTATGCCAGTGGCCAATTAGGGCGTTACTGGCATAAAAAAGGATTTAGAAACCGCCCTTATTGACGGCTGCAAAGTGGTACTT
The DNA here is from genome assembly GCF_033807575.1 of Cydia pomonella. Classification (NCBI taxonomy): domain Eukaryota; kingdom Metazoa; phylum Arthropoda; class Insecta; order Lepidoptera; family Tortricidae; genus Cydia; species Cydia pomonella. The sequence continues at coordinate 2,440,150 of NC_084717.1, read as the reverse complement.
TTTGCCTAAAAACGACACATTTAGTGACAGAGGTTTTTTCAACCCTCAATCCTGTGGATCTTTGGTCTATAGAATGGTGAAAATTAATAAGGGAAAACGCCCCAATCCCGTTAAATGACGAAAGCAGTTTTTTCTGAGAGGTAGTTAACTACATCCATTTTTATGTAGGTAGGTATATATTGTGGCCATAGTTCACTAGAAGAGACAGATTTTAAGGTAACATACGCCATTAGATATATCACAGTGGCTGAGGTGCTTTAAAATATCTGAACACGCACTCTAGCGCCTTGACAATAGAGGCGTGTTGAGATATCTGTGAGCGCCTTGGCCGCTCCGATATATCTGATGGCCCTGTTGATGGATTGTACCCGAAAGCTTACAAACGGAACCCTGTTCTGTATGCCTGTCTGTCTGTCAGAACTGTTGATATTTTCTGGGTGTTCCAGAACACTTCTAGAATCGTGTATCCACAACACCCACGACGGTTATCAACGTCGTATAAACAGCAACAGGCTTTAATGCTTGTCTAACACGACTCTGACTCATGAAACAAAAGTTCTCTGTATTCTACCCTACTTGTAAAAATGGCATTTACATTTTTAATGACTAAACTATTTAGATACGGACGGATTTAGACGGTTATACTCACTGAATTTTACGGAGCTATTGGCTACATGTTTCGAACCCTTCGGGGGTCCTTCTTCAGGCTTGAGAGCTCGCGTCAGCTGCACTCCGTGCACTGCGACAGGGCGGGGTGGGGGGCGCGGAGCAGTCCGCAGCCGGAGTTGTCGGGTGAGGTCTGGTAGGGCGGCTGTAGCGACTGAAGTTAAGCACACTGCATTCACTGTGTTCACACTATAGTGACGTGGCGACATCGTCAGGTATCATCCAGGTAACATCCAGCCTCCATCTCGATTGAAGTTTAGGGCGGCGTCCAATTTCAATCGCCTCGCAAGTCTTCCGGAATACGGCACGATTCGAAGAATGATTAAGACACGTTTAAGATCTTGGAAAGATCTTTAAAAGATCGATAACTAAACGACATGTCAAAATTAACGTTTATTTCGATTCCGCTGTGATCTCAATAAGATCTATCTATGATATTTCTAACGTCAAAGTGACATTGGTTGCCCGAATTGAGCTGCTTCCGTCAATTATACGACATAATATAAACGATATCTAAATGAGAATTTATCTGAACCAGAACTTATCGTTATCGTATGTCATTCTTCAAATCGAGCCGTTACTGTGTTCACACGATCGTCACATGGCAAAATCGTCAGGTGGCAACATCCAGCCTCCATCCCGATTGAAGTGAGGGCGACGTCCAATTACAATCGCCTCGCGAATTTTCCGCAATACAAAACATTTCCCCGTACCAGAGGGCCTACCGCGAAACACGTTGAACGTGTTGGCTCTCTATCGCACTTATACATTTGTACGTAAGTGTGACAGGGAGGCAACACGTCGAACATGGTTCGCGGTAGGCCATTAGTAATCTCGCTCTATCGAACCGAATGAAAAGGGGCGCTCCTGTATCGTACGCGTGCTCTGCCGCCGCTGAATTCCTGCGGGCTAAGTACGGTCGCATTTTTATCGCCTATCATGCCTGTCAGTCTGTCACGTTCTAGCAAGTATGTAAGCGCGAAAGTGATAGGCTTAAGGTCTTCGCACACTATACCAATTCCACACCAACTCAACTCATTTTTGGTTCACCTTAGTGGACGACGAGTGGACGACGCGTAGACCACCCGACAGTTCTAAATTTTAAACATTGTACTATAGGACATACAAGATAAGGCTTTAATTTCAATATTTAATTTTGAGTCGAGTGGCTGTTGAGTTGTAACAATGTGCTAAGACCTTTAGTGGTGATAAAAAAGGAACCATGCTGCTACCGCAGGTGTTCATGTTTTTTTTTTATACTACGTCGGTGGCAAACAAGCATATTATGGCCCGCCTGATGGTTAGCAGTATCCGTAGCCTATGTACGCCTGCAACTCCAAAGGAGTTACATGCGCGTTGCCGACCCTAACCCCCTCCCGCCCCTCGTTGAGCTCTAGCAACCTGACTCACCGGCAGGAACACAACACTATTAGTAGGGTCTAGTGTTATTTGGCTGCGATTTTCTGTAAAGTGGAGGTGTTCTTTACGCTGCGTAAACGCACGCGTATATGCTTGCGTATATGTGTCGAAAGTTTAATTTCGATGGATGAACTGCTGCAAGCGTATTTACTATTTATAAAGCGTGTGTCTTTTATTATGGAGTCGTGTGAAAGTGTCTTTTTCTTCTGTCATTATAACCGCAATACTGCTGCAACTTTGCCATTTAAGCTCAATTTTGCCTATTTCATTTCAATTACGATCTCTCGAATTTGCTTAGTTTTTTCTTGTTTTTTACCATTTGGTAGTAATTTTCATTATGCTGGCAACACATATTTCATTTTTTTACAATGGTAACTCCATTGTTGCTCCGCCAGTTACGTATCATAAGTCGGCGTGAGTGGCAGCATTTTTTTAGTGTCTCGCAACTTTTGAATTTTATTTTATTTTAATTGCTTACATGTATGTACAGGTCTCAGGTAACAATAAAATTGTCTCAATACATGATACCCATATCGGGTGTGGCAATGACAGATGATCATAAAATGTGACATGTGATAAAATTACATATTGGTCGGATCCTTATATCCAACGTTATGGAATTCGAAACGAGAATTAAGACATTTAAATATTACACACTTCTAGAATCTTGTATCTATACCTCTTACGTCAGTTATCGACGTCGTGTAAACGGCAACAGGCTTTAATGCCTGTCCGACACGAGTCTGACTCATGAAACAAAACTCCTTCGTGTTCCACCCTGGTTGTGAAATTGGCCTTATCTGAAAATTTTTTCATGATTAAGAGGAAACGAGACGAAGTTACGTGAACGATTCTTGGTACAAATGCTATTCCTCTATTTTTATTTACATTATAGAAATAGTTATTTGTACAACAAGAGAGCAAAGTTTAATATTTCTTCGAGTGCGTATCTTGAGTCCCGTGCAAGCGAAAGATTCTATAATACTTATATACTTATATACTATTCTATAACTCGCTACGCTCGTGAATCTAATTTAGAATCTTGAGCGTAGTAAGGGACTCAAAAGCGGACGAGATGTAAATAACTTTGATCTCGTGTAGTACACAAAAATTTTCACGTCAGTCAACCATCAAAAAATACAACCTGAAAAAATTTAATCCGTCTTCATCACTATTTCACTCATGTTTTCTGAAGGTATTCTAACAATTAACTTTAATTACCGCAATAAAACAAAACGAAAGAAATTTCAATAAAATGATACGAAAATAATGAATTAACGAACATTAATTGACAGTTCAATCGTCAACTTTTTTTTGTTAAAAAAAAACTTTCTAAGATACGGTCCGAATTGCGGATACTACTATTTGTCAACTATAGTAGAGATCGTTAAAAGTCGTTAAGTAGAATTATTTACTGCGTAACAATTGCGTAAATTTGTATAAGTACATTGTTTTGATTGTATAATAAAATACGTAAAATATGGTATTTTTATTCAATTTAAAAACTCTTATTTCATTAATTAATTATTACGAATGAAGACTCGTAGGGTGTTTTGGAACGATGCGGTCTGACTTATTTCGGGGGTCTATTATAAACCGTCAATATATCGTTGAATTACGGTTGCACTTTTTTGTCTCTTTCTTTTTTCTAATGACGTGAAAGGGACAAAGACAATAGAATCCAAATACATGTCAATAATATATCCAGGTAGGGAAATGGAGACTACGTTTCTATAGACAATCGGTCGCCCACTGTGACTATCGTCTTAAATTGCAAGCGTGTTTTACTATTTTCATCACACTTGCTCGAAAAAGATCTTATTTCATGCAGGTGTACTGAAGGACAAAGGCCTATATTGTTCCCACGGGAGTTATGGATTGTGAAAAAAAAAACTATAACTGCCTAGGGAGTTATAGCTTATTATTTTAATTCTATCACTAATTCATACGAACCATGTAAGTTTACTTTTAAAATAACAACGTTTGTAATTTAATATTTTTGTTTATGTTTAACATTATTTAATTCGATTTTGAGGGCCGTATAAAATATTTTTACTTTATTTCCAATTGTGGCCGAATGCCGAATAGGTCTGTACCTAACTTGTCAAGAAAATACAAAATGGCGGACGAATGTTTGATATGTCACCGTATTTAAGAATTATTTCGCTTAAAATTTAGTTTTTTCTTCACAAGTGTGATGAAAAATTTGTGTGTAACTCCGGAGGTAAGAATATTGCAAACTCGGGTCTTTAATTCCCTCCAGCCTGCAGCTATCGGGAATTACCACCCTCGTATCCAAAATTTCACTTACCCCCCTCGTTGCATAATGTACTATTGTTCGTGCTTATTGCGTGATAAGGGTAAAATAAAGCGTTTATCTTTTATTATGGAGCAGTAAGACGGTGTCATTTTCTCTTGCTTGTTATCACCGCGATAAACGTAATGATAAAGTCCCACTAGAGTGTTATGTACTTATTTATAAATTATTCATCGTTTATCAACCACACTGGCTTTTTAAATAATAATTTGGGGCGCTTATAAAACTAAACAAACTTCCATATAAAAAGATGTCTCGTTCTAACAAACACAAAAGTCAAAATTTACGTCTAAGAAGAAGTCTTCGTGTATGTAACTTTAATATTTAAAGCAGGGTGGGCTTATTGACCCATTTGACCAATAAGAGCAAGCGGTATGTCACCGGATAGTATATTCTAAGTTGTAAAACTTTTATTATGGTAGATGTGAGGTGAAGGTGTCTTGTGTGAAAAAGCGTATGACTTATTAAAAAAAAAACTACTTACTAGATCTCGTTCAAACCAATTTTCGGTGGAAGTTTGCATGGTATTGTACATCATAATATTTTTTAGTTTTTTCAAATTTTTTTGTGCCATATTTTTTTGACAAGTAACAGAGATTTATTTTGACAAGTCTCGCTATACAAAAAAATAGAGTATATAAAAAACCTTTCCGAGTATTCTTATTGTTTCATTGGCCAGTATCCATACAAATCTACCCATCCTCCTTTGAAGTCGAATTTTATTTCATTGCTAAAGTAAGCCAACATTAAAGCCAGGGATACACTAGGGGACAAATGTCCCACAACATGTGTCAAGCGAAGCCGACCGATTTTGCGTGACATATCTGGCGACATCGCGCGACTTATATCCGCAGCGACGTCTCACGAAGTCGTACGACTTCGCGAGACTTCGCCTAACATATCTGGCGACATCGCGCGACTTATATCCACAGTGTCGTCGATGTTGCCAAACATGTCGAGCGAAGTCCGGCAACGTCGCGCCACTTCACCAGACGTCACTGGCGACACGTGTTGCGCGATGTTGCCAGACAAGTCGAGCGAAGTCTGGCAACGTCGCGCCACTTCACCCGACGTCGCTGGCGACACGTGTCGTGGGACATTTGTCCCCTAGTGTATCCTTGGCTTAAGTTGCGCAAATACATGAATTACTAAAATCCACATTCAACCGCTAGAACAATTGGAGGTCGTGACCGTGATACCATTAAAAGACATTGCTCTGATTACTCAGACGCTAAATCTTGTTTACCTAAGTACCTAGGTCTCCTTTAATAGACAAGAAAGCGCTGAGAATTATTTACTATGTAATTACGTATCAGCTCTGGAACCCAGGCAACCTTACGTACACAGTAGTGTGTACGTAAGGTTGCCTGGGCTCCAGAGCTGATGGTGCACCTACACTGACAATTATATCATCGTAAGGCTCATAGAAATAGAACGTACAATAACGACTGTCAAACTTCAAAAGTGCGACCAAAAATGAAATGCGTGTGCGTAAATTGTCTATGTGTGATCAAAAATAGTGATGTCATGTTACAACATAATAATCTATCGGTGTTTGACTGTTTTATCGGCTACTTTTTCAAATGCGTGTGTTTTTATAAAAAAATGTTATAAGTATGAGTATTATTACTACTATTAGACCCTATTAGCGCTTTATTTTAATTTCTTTTTTTAAATTTGATATTCGTGCTTCCTTCTACTGACAAGTTGGGTTTGGGTGTGTATACGCTGTGTACAAGTATAAGCTGTCTTGTGTTGGCAGCAAAGCCGTGGAAAAGTGGTTAAAATGTAAGTACTGTGTTGGAAAGTTAAGGTTAAATTTACCGCCAAACATGTGCACCTTCAAAAAATGTATTGTAACAATCGTTATTATTTTAAGTCGGTATATAAAGGTTAAAATCTTAATGTCTTGTGAACAACTAATTCCATACCTACTAATATACCGACAAGTTATCGATACAGTCATATGAAAATTTTGTCAAGCCTTAGCGTTATGTAACAGTTTCGGTTTTTACACAAAATATTTTAAATTATTGACTAATATGATGAAATATTAACATACAACTGAAAAAAAACTTACAATTAACTGTATAAACCAGCTTTTTACACTTTTTATGCTGTTAATTTGATAAAATATCGTTACGAAAGTTTCGCTAGGAATATCATAATTACCTGTGAAATGAGTATATTCCTGGGTTATTTGGCCCTGAAACACTACAATCCGGCACACAACATGACACCATCTTCACAAAATTACTTAATTATTAGTTTTCTTTCTGATTCTCTAATATTGTTCACATAAAAACTTGCGACTGCGGCCGACTTTTAACTCTAAAATGGGCATGTTTTATGTAGTCTGTCTCTTTCGCACTCATTGGATGTTCATATACGTGGTGGATACCCTTTCGCACACTTCATCTGTCTGTCAAGCGAAGCGTTCGAGTTGTCTGTGATACAAACGTACTCAACTGTTTCCTCCGCGCTTTTTGTAGCTAGAGCAATGATCCGTACCAAAAAGGTACAAAGGGAACCCTTATGGTGCGACCCTGTCCGTCCGTCCGTCTGTATGTCGCATCGCTAAATATCTCGAGAACTACTTAAGCTATCGATTTAAAGTTTGGAATAGTTATGAAAAACGCTAACCCAGACGTATAGACGTAATATACAAAATATGAAGAGGGGGCAAAATTTCAAAGTCTAGTGACTATGCAATAGGGGGCATTTAAAAGAGCTTTCCAAAACTTTTTTTTTTCTATGAAATATATGAAGGAAAATGTGAAAAAAATACTATTCCCCCCTTACCTCTGAAGTTTAATAAGTTTTACATACCTAATATTAACATTACTATATATTTTAAAGGAAAAATATAATCAGACCTCTATCTTGATAACTTTTTTTAAGTAATAAAAAAAAAAATTTCCGAATTCGTTGTCCTTATCGCACTAGCTTTTGGAGCCGCTTCCGTGAACGAGACAGATATATTCACCTAAAATATTTAAATTTTAACTCCCGTGTCCTCTTAAGGAATTCTCTACCAGTCAACCATTGGGCTAAACAGAAATTCTCGAATGTGGATGTGTGGTGTCTGTGGCTATTTTGGTGGATCGGAGAGAAATAAAATGTATTAAGTGTACTAACCAATGCAGTTTCGTTCATACTGGTGATCAATGCAATCAAACAAAACACCACTACGGAAAGTTTACCCAATTACTCGCTAGATGGCGATAGCGACGAGTTAGATCGCGCAAGCGTTAGTTTTTCGCAGTTTTATGGCATGTATTAGACATTAGTATGCAATCCATTCGCTAGATGGCGGTGGCGTCGAGATAGAACGCGCAAGCGTTTGTATTTCATAGAATAGTTAAGTTGTAAGTTTTATTTTTGTTTTTTTAATAGATGCAGTAGGTGGAGCGGTATAGATGCGGTTATGCTATGTAAAGTACATATTCTGCTACTCTGTGTACGGTGTAGATTGGAAATAGATAACTGGCAGCAGTTATTGATTTGAATTCAGAACTATCACCCTGCCAGGTAAATATACCGGGTGTTTCCTTTAACACGAGAAAATAATTAAACCATATATTGTACTCCTAAAACGATATCACTTTTGATTAACAACTTTTAAAAATGAGGAAATCTTTAGATTTTAAATTTTTCATAGATATTTAATATTATTTTCAATGTACGCTGACATCAGTCTGTTTGACGTTGCTTGTCACGCTTTAAACATAACAAAATTCGCAATACATTTGCGTCTTAGAATTAACTTCAATGTGTAATAAAAATCAAAACATGTTATTTTTCAAAGTTGTTGAACAAATTTTGGTCAGTTTGAGGAGTACAGCCTACAGTTTAATTTATTGCTCGTGTTACAGGAAACACCCGGTAGATCTGCAGACGGGCATTCGGGGGTTAGAAGTCATTAAGAGTAGTTGATTTTATAATCTTGCAAAAAGAAGAAAAAATATATAATATCAGAAAACTTGTCTGCGTTTATATTCGCCACCACAGATAGACCGCATTCCCTTATTACAGTACTTTTGTATAAGAGATGCTCGGAGACTGATTAGTAAGTATTGGTTTAGTTCGTGCTGAGGGTGTTTGCCTCCTGTTATTATATATTCCATATAGATATGAACTGTGTTACCTGTTTTGTGCACTGTTACAATACAATACAATACAATACAAATATACTTTATTGCACACCTCAATACAGAAACAGTACAAATAATACAACACATAAAGAAGAGGTAAACAACAGGCGGTTGTTACCAAGTTTAACACTAAACTACTTGTCATGATCAGTGTTTTTAGCTGATCACGAAGAACGACCCATCGATCCCGCCACTTACACAGGTATTTTACTTTCCTCGTATTCAAAATGAAAAGATTGGTTAACTCGGGCGAAATGCACCATTTCAGTCTAGGACTATTGGCTCTCATTGCGTTCGAGCGCCAAACTATCTCGACAGAAATAAGTGCCTTTCATCCCTTGGTTAACAATCTACAATTTAAAGGCGGTTGGCCATAATATAAAGTTGGCAGATTGTGATCTGTACCCCTAGTGTAAATTTGATCGACATCATAACGTGATGAACGCGTTTGCGTTAAGTCTCATTTTGTATAGGATTTTGAGTTTCCAAAACGTCCCGCTTGGCGCGCTCTTTCTAAATCCAATACAAAATGAGACTAAACGCAAACGCGTACGTCACGTTTCGAAATCGAATTTATTTACACTAGGGGTACTGATATGTATACTCGTATATTGTTTAATGCTCAAGTGACAAGTAAGTATCTCTTAATAAATAAGTTTATATCGATAAGTCAAGACATCGATGTAAAATTATTGATAAAATACATATTATTTTATCTCTTGTACGTTAGCATCATGTGTTGCCTGTTGAGGTTCAGTGGCGCCCTCAATAGATGTCTTAAATGTTATGTACCACTATACGTCGCGTCACACCGTATTAGTATTGAAGCGTCTACCTTTACACGTGGAACGTCACATTTTATTAGTAACCAGAAAAAGTTCAAGTGTCGAAAAATAAATATACACTAAATAAGAATACATAACATTCTCAAGTTCTCATACGTTGGAGCACGTCTAAATCGGTTTGATTTTTCATTCCGCCCATTTATTCAAAGCACCTAAAGTCATGAACTCATTCGTGTTTGACCTCCACGCACGTAAAAACTTGCTATTTTTCTTGCCAGCCGAAATGAATGCTGAAACTAGCTTGCATACATCCCCAACACGACAAAGTTATCGAAACAGTTGATATTGATGTTGCTAACATGATTCATACATATTTTGTATTGACGTGTGTTATTCCTTGTTTTGTCCAGTAGCACGCATAACTTTGTAAAGCTACAGCTACTGACAAATGCGTCGAATAAATCAAAATGGTGCCCGCAAAACCGTTTCACGCAACATAAAATTGCTTTTTCATATTGTTATCGCGTATTTTCTTAATAGCGAGGGCTTAATAAGCGCCATTATCTTTTATAGACGTTAGATTATTATCTTAAAAGTCGGTGGGAAAAGGGGGAGGTATATTAGGGAAGTTTACGTTTAACGCGTTTACTTCGTAACCTTAACGAAGATTACTTAGTTGAACGAGTCCAAAGGCAATATTGTGTTTTTATTCATCTAAAATAACATGTTTAATTAATACCTTAATTAGGCATAAAATCAGGTATTGCAGGAGGCATATTCTGTTTCAGCAACTTAGTAAGGTTTTGATATTGTTGTGGTCAATTGCAGCCGCTCAGGTTGGTGTCCATAAAACGCATCGGGAGTCGTGTCACTAATGCCTAAGCATCTCGCTCGTATATTGGGTGCACGTGAAATGTACTGTGAGCCGTGTCAAGATCGAATTAAGTATAACAAAATCAAAACCTTAAAAAATTGCTAAAACATAGTCAGTCTTAGTAGTTAGATGGGTAGACGACAATAAGTACCTATAACATTTAAAATTATCATGGGTACCATGTTTTATTAATATAGCTGGACCCGGGTACGTCCTTAAACTACGTCCATAAGAGAGGTATGGGCATTGTGAATGTCATCTCGCTTTGTGTGGTAGGGCACAGCCAGTGGATGTCATTCCAGATCTAGAGCAGAGCCCAACTGGGGAAGTACCTCCACCTTACAGAAAACAGCAGCCAAATAACACTAGACCCTACTCATAGTGTTGTGTTCCTGCCGGTGAGTAAGGTTGCCAGAGCTCAACGAGGGGGGGCGGGTTTAGGGTCGGCAACGCGCATGTAACTCCTCTGGAGTTGCAGGCTTACATAGGCTACGGAGACTGCTCACCATCAGGCGGGCCATATGCTTGTTTGCCACCGACGTAGTATAAAAAAAATATATATTGTAAATATGTAAGTTAAAATTTTGGAAATTTCTCCTTATGATCACACAGTGATAAAATGTTAAATTGAAATTGCTAATATACCATTCCTACTGTTTGCATATTGTACCTACTCACAGTCTTACCCACTCAAATCGAATTCTGAAATTGTAATAATATATTGTAAACAATAATATGTTATGCATGCTTAACCTATCTATAATTAATTTAATTTAATTCTCATTTAAGTGAAGTTTTATATACCTTCTTTTTAGAAATAAAGTTCTTAAACCTTATGGTTGTCACGTTATTGACTGAAAACAAAAAAAAAATCATGTACAAAGGCGAACCTATATTATTCTTATGTTACAAAATTAGGCCTGCCTAGTGATGTAATAATAATAATAATAGTGATCTTGGACACGGCGCGGATAGTCCGGCGGTTCCTCTCCCTGCGGCCCTGACCACCGGCAGCTTGGGCCCCGCCCCGCTGCTGGCGGCACCCTAGGTTAGGTTTTTTATAATGTGTTTATATCTTTTGTATTGTTTTGTAAGTGTTTTTATATTTTACTTTTATATACATATTGTAAAAAGCCTAATCTGAGAGAAAAAGATAAATAAAGGATAAATAATAATAATAAAATAATAATAAAATTTCTTTATTTAGATAACTAGGATCCATTGGGGTTAGGTACATAGTGACTTAAAATATATTGTTAAAATTTAAAAATAAATAAATTAATTAAATTGAAATTCAAATATTATAAATAAATTAACTTAAAATTCACAATAAAATAACTACATTAAATTAAAATTCAAAATTAAAATTCACGCAATTAAACTACCCATGATCATTAATTTATTAATATGTTTGTGCATGGGAGAATCAGGCTTTCCTACAAACATTTTCAGGATGCCGTTAGAGCTGCTCCGCATCCTATTCACTAGCGAGGCAGTTCTTTTGCGTATGATGGCGTGAAAACCGTCTGTGCGCGCCTCCGCAAACATTTTTGAAGCACTACAGAAGCGGGGCAGCTTCAACAACGCCCGAAAGCCGTTATTATATTGAACTCTCAGGGCACTGAGCGACTTCTGAGTGCAGTTGAACCACAGGCTGCTCGTATAGAAGCTCTGACAGAACGCTTTGAATAGCGTGATTTTGACTTGATTCGAGCAACGAGCAAACCTGCGGGCCAACATATTACTCCTCACCGCCAGCGCCCTGCGTTCTCTTTCAATATCTAAATGATCTTTAAGGTCGTCGGTTAGATAATGCCCAAGATATTTAAAACTAAAAACTCTCTGTAATGGTGCACCGTTGAGACAAATGACCGGCACATCAAGAGGCGGCATTTCCGGTCTCTTACCGGCGGCCTTAAAGATCATGTATTCACTTTTTTTTACATTATATCGTAATCCGTGACTGCTCGCATAGGATTCGCAAATACTCAGGAGCCTTCTCAGTGCCTTCACCGATGGGCTCAACAACACCATGTCGTCTGCGTAGCTGATGTTGTTTACACAGACACCGTCCACGTGACACCCCACATGCGTGTTGCTGAGCTCAGATATAAGCCCGTCCACATACAAATTAAAGAGCTTTGGCGAAGACAACCCTCCCTGTCTTACGCCGCACTCTAAACCGTACGAGTCTGAACGAGCACCAGCCCATCGTACACTATTGCGCTGATTAGCGTACCAATACTGAAATATGCTAGTCAATTCCGTAGGTATATTCCTATCCCTCATCTTCTGCCATAAGACGTCGTATGAAACTAAGTCAAAGGCTTTAGAGAGGTCTAGGAAACATGCGTAGACAGTAGTGCTACGTTCAGTGTAATACCGGACAGCATGCTTAAGACTCAAAATGGCAGTTTCAGTTGAGAGGCCAGGTCTAAATCCAAATTGTCCGTCCTGAAATTGTAAGTAGTGGTCAAGTTGAGCGTTAAGCATGCTATCCAATACTTTGGAGAGTACATTTGCGAGAGAGATTGGTCTATAGTTGGTTTTGTCAGCGATGTCTCCTGTCTTGTTTTTCACTATGGGTACAACAATGGTATTCATTAACTCCTCTGGTAAGTACGCATGGCTCAGACAAAATGAATAGAACATAGACAAAACTCTCGGCAAATGAATCCCTGCATATTTTAAGTGCTCGATACTGAGGCAGTCATTACCCGGGGATTTGCCTCTAGTCATGTCTCTAATAACGCTTGATACTTGTTTAGCAGTGATATGAATTTTTGTCCTATCATAACTAGTCTCAGCATCGATCACCTGTCGTGAAGGACCTAAAGGTGATTTCACTGTAAAATGCTTCCTAAATACTTCCGCAATTCCCTTAGGCTCACTTAGGCCTGCAACGCTCACGGGTAGGCTAGGCTTTATATTTAGCTTGTTTGTAGCTTTCCAGAATTTAGTGAAGTTTTTAGTTTCCCTATGCGACGCAATGATGTCCATCTTAATTTGTTCTTGGTGTTTTAAGCACCACTTCAGTTTACTTTTAAATACTTTACGAGATTCACACATTTCATCATATATTTTTCCTTTACTAGGTTTATTACAATTAAGCCACATTTTGTATTTAAGTCGAGCCTCCCCGTGCGCACTACGAACATGTTTATTCCAGCCACAGACACGTTTATCTCTCCTGGAACAGGTCACATTCGCCACATGAGTTTGAATAGCAGCATCAGACAAAATATGCACAATATTGTTATACATTTTATTTATTATAATCTTGTGTTCTTTACAATGGCAAAGAGCACCACAACAGTTAGTAAGTTCTCGAGGAAAATCTATATTCTTCAATTTACTGTTACATATATTATGATACATATCTATTTGCTCCTCATTCCTGACCCCCCAAACAACCTTACTACTTTCTTGCAAAAAATGGTTAGTTTTAGTTCTTATTACGTTAAAATTACACTCCACACTAAGAGGCAAATGGTCAGAACAATAAACGTTATAATCTATATAAATATGAGTCACAGTACTCCAGGCGCACTGTGTAACCACACAATGGTCCAGCCACCTTTTGCTTCCATGCGCATCGCTTACAAAGGTATGGACATCAGAGTTTGATTTTAAAAATTCTAGGTCTGCGCATAACCAAGATTGGTCCGTACAAAAGTTAAGCAACTCATTACAAAAAAGTTCACCTGGGTGAGCGTTGAGGTCTCCCAAAATGTACACTGCCTCTATGTCACTACTTTCCACTATAGCACTGATTTCACTTAGGCACTCCGTGAAAATTGGTAGGTTATCTAACGACGCGGTCGGCATATACACGCTGAAAACTAAGATTGAACGTTCACCTAAGGTCGCTTTAATGGCCGATATACGAGAACTATTACATTCCAGAACTGAGACTGATTCGAAAAGCCCCTTCCGCCACAGTAATGCCACTCCACCATAGGGTCTGCCTCTCAGTATTCCTGTTGAGAGGTCAACGGCTGATTTTCCAAAATATTCAAAGTCTTGATCAATGGTTCCCAGAAATGGAATATCAAACGGAAGTAACCAATGTTCTTGGAGGGCAATAACATCCGACTTTTTACACAGATAACGTATATTTTCAATTGAAGTCTTTACTGACTTGCAATTAAAACTAGTAAACACAAGCCTTTGTTGTTTATTATGCGGACTTTCCATTAATTGTTATTGTTATTATTACTTTCCAGGCGAACCGAGCCGCGTACTTCTTTATCCTTGTGGATAATGCTTGGCCTAGCACATGATTGGCGCGACAATATCTGACGGCGAGATCGACTACCCGTCTTTTTCTAACTGCGTTAATTAAAGAAGGACGGGTAACCTATCCCGCCGCGCGATACTGTCGTGCCAATGTGCTAGCCCGGCTGCTAATGACAATCGTCAAGATCATATCAAAACCGTAACAAAATTGTAACAGTAACAAATTACCAGAATCGGCCTCTACGAACGCGTTTAAAGGGAACATAATTTTGTAAAGCTAAAAATTTGCATACATCCATATGTTAATTCGATGACAATGTAATATTATTATGACATGGAGCAGATCTGATGATGGAGCTGGAAGGTGACAATGGGAACTCTGTAGTAAAAACGACGTAACCTATGTGTGTTTAGGTTTGTTAGAATTGGAACGATGAGTATTGGTTGGCTGTTGAAAGAAAATTACAGCAGACGATAAAAACTTGCTAAAATGTTTTTTTTTTTTTTTTTATAAACTTATTTTACAGATATCTTGCAACCAATTTGGTCATGTAACCAATTGATTTGTCTGGCGAAGAAGAATAAATTGCCAAGAAATGTGACTGGTGACTTCTAGCGCTGAGGGCCGCGAACCATATGTTGCCTCTCTGTCGAACTTGTTAATTCATACGTAAGTGTGACAAGGAGGCCCTCTGATTTTCCAATGACATCATCAAGTGAGAAGAACGGCAGGTAACACATGCATGCACACAAAGAAAAAAAGATGAATAAAAAACACATACAGTGGACAAATGGGCCTAAATATTTTGTTTCTAATTACCCTCATATACTGACGGATATAACTATAAATATACGCATATCTCTAGTTACTATAAAGAGCGTTTAGTAAACACCCCTACAATGGAACAGGCACCAGTAATGGGATGGATAATCCTGTAAAATAAGTCTTTATCATCAGTTTTTAAACGCTGGCAACATTTTACCATCGACAAGGGCCATACAGCTGCTTAAGATTGATGTTTCATTGATTTCTCTTTGTACTAAAATTAATGGCGTCATACATCCCATGACTGGAGCAAAAAATATAGTTTTTATTTTGTAATAATATTGAAACCAATTGCAGTATCTTTCATTAAATACATTATTTTTATATAAAAAATTTGGATAAAAGTAGGAATTAAAATTTCAGTTTTTTTTTCTTGCTTTCTAGAAGAGCGACACCAACAGTTCTTTGTTACGTGATTTCTGATAAAAAGATCTACAATATCTATTTTTTTTTCAAAATAATCCAGTTGGTACTTCATACTTTAAAATAGAAAAATAAAGGATAATATTTTGAATAATCCGCTTTCTTTGACATCTGTCATTAAAACTTGACATTGTCATATATAATATGATACTTGACATTGTCATTTTAAATTTGAATACAATCTGCCAGTATATCATTAAAGATGTGCGAATGTGCGTAATCTCTTTTGCGACTGAATTATCTGGCATGGGTATAGGTACCTTATCCTTTATTTTTCTATTTTCTAGTATGAAGTACCAACTGGATTATTTTGAAAAAATATATACATTGTAGAACTTTATGTAAGCAATAACGTAACGGAGAACTATTGGTGTCGCTATTCTAGAAAGCAACAAAAAAATTACTGAAGTTTTAATTCCTACATTTGTCCAAAATTGTTTAAAGAAAAATAAAGTATTATTTAAAGAATATATGAGTATCTATTTAGAGATTACCGTAACAAAAGTTTACGTAAATCACATTTAATTTAGCTAGTGTGGGAATATTTTTATTATTTATAACAATTTTAAAAAATATATATCTCAGAAATTAACAAAGATAGGAAGCTGAAACTTACGGGAAATAATACTTGTCATAAGGGCTCTTAATAAAAAAAAATCTGTAAACATTCGTGGCAGGACTGCTTTTCCATAAAAACGGCTACACTCTTAAGAGTAAAGATTTAAAAATATTCAATATTTCTGAAAAGCCTTTCCACAAATACCAAAAAAAAAAAAAAAACTATTTAGATATTATTAGAAAGTTCGGGCAAACTAATTTGTCTAAGTGCCAGTCTGGAATAAAAGGCAACCCTAAAAATTGTCTGTTCAAATATTTCAGCGCAACTACATTTATTTTGTATGACTTTATCATCTCTATAGAAAAGGCAATATTTTTATGCGAAATTGCATGGAAAGCAAATTACTTTCGTAGAAAGATTAGGTCGAGCGTGTACAATCAGTAGAAATGTATGGGCTTACTTTTGTAATAGGGTTTTGGATACAATTTTATTTTAGCTAGATGTCAGGCTGATAAATTAAGTCTTACATTCTCATGTCAACGTGGTGGCTTTTGCAATTATTACAGCTATTACCTAAGTGGTAACTAACTATGAGATTTCTGAGGAATTTTCTCCAGCGAAGGAATGCTCGGAGTCTGGAAGGAACTCGACGAGGTTTTCTTGATGTATGGAGTTTTTTAAAAGGAGTTTGTAACGCCTGATACTTGGAGCGCTGCATAACTAGTTTGATACCGACATCCTGGTATAAAAATATGATAGATAAACTTATATGAAACGAAAATTGTCTTTGTGTCTCAATAGGCATAAAATAATATTCCAACGGTAGTTAAAGTTGGAGGCCTAGGGTAAAGGCACCTATTACCGTGGTAGTTAAGGAACTTTTCAAAAGAGATCCTAAAATTAAGGGTATCAATGCTGTCTAACAGCCAGGAATAATTTTTTTTCATCAGAGCATTTAATGAACTTTCCGTTTCACACGTTTTTGGATTCATTTTGGTTTATTATATGTATTAAAATATTTTTTGAAGCCAAAATGACCAAATCTTCTATTACCGTGGCAAGGGACAGGCTGTGATTCTATTATCGCGAATTGAGCTTTCATTACCGAGGGTACAATTGGCATGATTTTTCTGCACTCGTTAATAGAAACCAAACTCAAAATTCGAAACCTAATACCGAGGGTTA
Organism: Cydia pomonella; assembly: GCF_033807575.1. Lineage (NCBI taxonomy): Eukaryota > Metazoa > Arthropoda > Insecta > Lepidoptera > Tortricidae > Cydia > Cydia pomonella. The sequence goes on along the minus strand of NC_084717.1, from coordinate 2,422,703 downwards.
AAACAATAATAACGACGTGGGTTCTGTATATTATTTTTGTATCATTAAGTTTAATGATGACACAAAAATAAAACTATAGGAGTATGTTTAAAAATAAGAGATATATTCGAAGAGATTATAATTACACTGTGGTACAATCAAATACTATTAAATAGTTAACTTACCAAGTACCCACGAGTACCTGTATAACAAGTTATAAGTTGAATGTTTTACATGTAAAACAACAAAAATTATTGTTAGTAAAGTTTTACTAAGGACGTATATGACAAATACGCCTGCCTGTTATTAAATAAAGTAATTTTTAAATGCTATAAAGATTGATAAGAATGTGTCTTACTGACATAATTAGCTGCACAAAAAAAACAAGTAAGTAACATTTTCTCATAAGGCACAGCTTAAATTATAGTCGAAATTTTATAAGCTGGACGTTTACTACCTGAGTGAAAGTTTACCACAATGAAATGGTAAACGTCCACCTCATAAAATTTCGACTATATATAAAAACATGAAAATTTTTAATTCTAATATTTTTGATAAGGTAATTAAGTTAAATAAAGTCTCTCACATATTATGTGTTATAATTGACCCGTTTATAATTAACAAATCACAGTACTTTTCTTATTGCTGATTCTTATAGCTAAAAAAATCATGTCTGAGATTTTGGACTAAAGTATAAATAAAATTATATAAAAAAAAATCTAATCGGAATTGTCCGGCAGTTGGGTATCCTTCCTTGTCAGAGTAATAACTGAATCAGAAAACAGAAGAATTTAAATCTGATAATGATAACTGAAGTCTAAATTTTATCAACGAAATCTGTACTTGCGGTACCCTAAATGCGATATTTCAATACAATACCAAATAGTCACTCGGTAATAGATAACTCTTTAAGAGCCTATTACTGACCCATTCGATATTTCTCTGGGTCGGTAATAGATTTCTATACATTCTATTACCGAGGGTAATCTGATCATACCATCGGTAATAGGCTTAATTTGGAGTTTAATTAAACCTAATTCCGACCCATAAAAAGAATAAAACACAGATGGTTTTTCAAATCAAATCAAACACGTATTATTACAAGCTTCTTGTAAAGACCAAATCACATAACCGGCAAGTAAATTTTAGGTTTTAACTCAAAAAAAAAAATTGACAGATTAAGGGTTCCCATAGAAACAAGGAAATCGGTGCTGAAGTTTTTGTCAAAAATTAAGGGTTAGTTGAATACTTTCCATACCACGGAAATAGCTCTTTAATAGCGTGAATAGATCAAGATTGGAATAAATAAAAGAAATTATAAAATTGATAATTTGTACCAAAACTAAAGAGTAAATAACAAAACTACCACTTTTTCTATTACCGTGGCATACCACGGAATACTTACCACAGAAATAATTGGCGCCTATCACCGCTGTATTTTATTTTCAATTTTAAACGTATTTCCCGGTCAAAAACTAAGTTAAAAGTAATTCAAAATCGTGTAGAAAACAATACACAACCTCTTAAAAGGCATTGCACTAGTTTATTTGCCATAACTATTACGTAAAACACTAAGTAAGATTGGAGTGCACTTACCTGTGGTGTCACGTGTCTGTATGGAACAACCGGTTCTTGCACTGCCGTCGCACAAAGTGACGAATCGCGAGTTTTTTGTTACACTCACACAAATGCACACTAATGGACACGATAGACCAATGAATGAGCTTGTTTTGTGTATGCTTTATTTCTTAGGGAATAGATCTGTTTGCTTGCAAAATGAGTATTTGTAAACACCGCGGTGTTAGACGTCGATTTTGATACCCGCGTTAATAGCCGCCGTTACCCTAAAAAAAAACCGCTACATTTAAATGGGACTAGGCCGGTCACGTCTACCGCATGCATCCGGAGAGGTGAGCTAGCGTAGCCACCACGGGGGCATGCCGGTAAAGGCGTGGGAGGGGTAAGCCCAGATGGAGTTGGCGGATAACCTGGACAGATTCCTTAAGAACTGGCGGGAGGAAACACTAAATCAGGAGTCGTGGAAATCAAGAGGCCTTCGTTCAGCAGTGGGACACTCAAATCAGCTAGGAAAAACAAGTTGGTTGGTTATCGGAGCGACTCAGGTGATCACAAACACCTGAAAAAAGACTCAATTATCAAGATGTTAAACTGCGTGTTCAGATATTTTTGATCGCCTTGGCCGCTTTGATATATCTGATGGCAGCGGTACAGAACTCACAACAAGTATATATTTCACCTACAGGAAAGCATCCATCAAGTGGGGGTATGTTTTTGCAAAGATATTGTGTTTTGCCTGAGGCGGTTATAGGATGTTGCGAAGTATGGGAACTGGAGTTACGAATTGTTTACACTCGGAGACGGTCTTGAAAGCGTTTGTGATAGAAAATTATAATCCGAACAATAAAAGTAATGGAGCGAAAAAGTTGCTTCACTATTCGGTCTGAAAATATCGATACTGAATGTTCTAAAAATATCGATATTTCAACATTGAAAGGCGCAAAGACATTATATGTATTCAAATCATATTTTATTGTCTTTTTGGGCCCATTTTTGTACAACAGGTTAAATGCACAACTAGACTTATACCCACTTAGCTATGCTGGTTGTAAGAATACTCTACGACGCGCCCTTCAAAATATGACATACCATACGATGATACAGAGAACTTACTAATAGTCGTAAAATGATTACTTACTGTACTTTGATATAGAATACTTAAATAAGTTATTTTGTTAAAGTGATAAGTTTTTTTTGTGTACTCATTATAATTATAATAAAGTGAATAATTACAAATTAATTAATATTATCCTATTCTGCCTGAAACACAGAAACCTAGTTCAGGCATTTGTAAACTTTTCCTTATCCTTAATCCTTAGTCTTTAAGTGCTACCACTGTACAATACTATTTTCAATAAATTATTTGTATTTGTTTTTAATACGGACAAAGGGCCATAAAATATGTTTTTACGGCCTTATTTAGCGTAGAGACCATGTTTGTGAGGTTCATAGTTTCCGCCTGGTACTAGCAGGACGGCTTTTTCACTATCTGAGCCCAAAATTATATAACAAAATAAATAGGCTACTTGGAATTTATAAATTGACATTTAGAGAATGCAAATTGAAAGTAACAAACTGGCTGGTCACTTTGACATATGAAGAAATTGAGGATCTCCTTTCAGCTCATACATACACACACACACACACACACACACACTCACATAACACACGTATTATAAACTAAATTAAGCATGCACACTACCCTATTTTCATCATTTTTTCTTTTTTACTCTTATGTACCTCATAAATTATCATTGTCAGTCACTTTTTTAGTGTAACTATATAATTGCAGCTTGTATTTCCGGGGTGAGGGCCTGGAGATCTGTAATACAGGTCTAACCTAGTTCAGACTCCAGTCCCTCGCAAAGGTAAAAATAAATAAATAATAATACTTAAGTTTATTTTGTAAAATTATCTTTTGTGAGGTTAAATAAAAACATTTTATTTATTATTTTATTTTTATTCATATATTTGGCACTTTGTCTGTACCTATCGATATTTTTAGACGTGATTGTACAACCGTAGAGGTACTGTTCGGATTCAGACTACTCCAGATTAATTGCTGCAGTATTGCAGCACGACATTTCTGCCGATTGCATTCCTGTCGCAAAAGTCAAAAAGCCGGGCAGCAACACTAACATTGACATTTGCGGCAGCAATGCAGTCGGCACAAGCAATTTTGACGTTCGGAGTTTTGACATTTGCGGCAGCAATGTCGCGCTGCAGTAAAGCAACATTTTGAATTCCGAACGTAGGTCTTTAGTCTCATTGGAATATCAGTTTGAACTTGGAATATGTTGAGCTCGAACAAAGTAAAAGAAAAGGTTTGTATGTCGGTTTCGATTGTTACGTGTGGTAGGGCCAGTGTTGGCCGAATGTTAATTAGAATTGCAAATACAAAAAACCATTACAAATTTAACTGTAAACTGTAAGCGTCCGTTACGGTCTACGGTTCAATTTGTAATGGTTAATTTTCTATATTTTCAATTTTAATTAACTTTCGGCCAACATTGGGTAGGGCAGAAATAGCTAATGTCATGATAGACGGGATCTCAAATATATTGATCTAAAATAAAATTTATACATTTAATGTTATTGATTGTAATTATTAGAAGACCGAAAAAGGATTTTAGTTACAGATGAATTTCATGGTGTAGGTACAATTTATTTCTCCGGATAAGAAATATTTTATAAGTGCCCCTAAAGGAGCTTTTTCAGCTATTTTCTTTTCGACCTTCGATTGAGTTTCGTGCGCCGGAGTCATGCACTAAGTAGGATGGCCGAATGTCATGATTTTTTTAGTAATTGCACCAAATAGTTTGAGCAAATATGAATTTTACTTGGCAACGTTCTTAAAATACCTACGTTTAATATCAGGGTGATGGGTAATGTTTAATGATAATGACTTCCCTGGCAATACTTGACTTAGCAAGTGGCAGGCCGAGGGGTAAGCGGAACCTAAAGAGAGTGTAGTACAGACTCGTTCACTTGGATTGGGGACGTCAAAGAGACGACATGTTGATGGTAACGGGTTGAGCAAAGATAAAGAGGCACCTCCATTTTAGTACCTAGAGCAATTAGATATAACTATAATACTAATATAACTGTAACATTTTCCATATGATTTCACTTGCCCCAAGGAAAATATGTAATAGCTATTTGTTAACAGTAATGTATTTGCTTTCTTTATCTTGGCCAAGTATCTGTATATCGGTTAACATCGTTTTTAACCCCCGATGCAAAAATAGGGATGTTATATGTTTGACGCCAATGTCTTTCTGTCTGCCTGTGGTATTGTAGCTCTCTAACTGACCGATTCCGATGCGTTTTTTTACGTGTGAGCGAGGTTTTTTGCATCATGTTCATTTTTACAGAGGCTGTTGTTTCAAAACATTATAAGGTAGACACATGGTACCCTGTTAAGCCATTGCAAAAATGGTAATTATTTACAAATATAAAACTAAACTACATCAATGATAAGAGCGCTGGTGGCCTAGCGGTAAAAGCGTGCAACTTGCAATCCGGAGGTCGCGGGTTCGAACCCTGTCTCGTACTAATGAGTGTTTCGGAACTTATGTACGAAGTGTCATTTGTCGCTTTTCGGTGAAGGAAAACATCGTGAGGAAACTGGACTAATTCTAATAAGGCATAGATTACCAGAGGGGTTGGAAGGTCAGATGGCAATAGCGTTCGTAAAAACTAGTCCCTCTTCTCGGGATTAGTTGTCAAGCGGATCCCAAGCTCTTATGAGCCGTGGAAAATTGCCTGAAGATGAAACTAAAATACACTAATCATAACTTAATAAGAAAATACATTGCAAAATAAATTATAATAAATATCAAAAATCTTATTTAAATAACATTCAGATTGCATTACTTATTTTGTAATTGTATAATTCGTCGTCATAAAAGCCCAACAATAAGAAATAATATACCCACCAAGTACTAAACTTTATTTTTATTGCCGCATCCAGTAATAACACTTCAATGTCATCTGTATATGATTTTGAGATCCGTTTGAGTTTCCGAACCCCTCGTTGAGGTTAAACAACCCTGGTAATGTTACAAAGACTACCTGCCTATACTCGTTCTATAGCTACCAATATCTTCACGCAATTGTTAAGGAAATGTTATACATATAGATACAAGCAGGAAGTGCTTCCACATCTGAAAAGCACAACTATATTTATTTTTATACGTACTGTACCCCTAGTGTAAATAAATTCGATTTCCAAACGTGACGTACGTTGCGTTTAGTGTCATTTTGTATTGAATTTCGAAAGAGCGCGCCAAGCGGGACGTTTTGGAGACTCAAAATCCTATACAAAATGACACTTAACGCAAACGCGTTCGTCACGTTATGATGTCGATCAAAGTTACACTAGGGGTACAGGCTGTCAATAGTGTCAATATATCTTAAAGTTCGTTATTATTTCGTTCCTTTTCCTTACATTTCGTCATAAGTCATGTTCTTGTTAACATGAATAAAAAAAATACAAAAAATAAATTGACAGTCTGTTCGTACAAAACATGTGATTCACGAAAATGTATGGATGACATTTTTTTTTTCGCAATTTCGGGGTTGGACCCATAGCCACCAGGGCTCGGAACCGGTTTATTTTTAAATCCCGAAATAGCCCAATATTTTTTATTATTTTATACTCTTTACGAAGGACTGGATCATGTATTTAGATAACAATTTCGCACATAGTCCCAGTAAAAATGAAATAATAAACCAAAAAACGAAAAAGAACGTAATAATACCGGTACTTTTTGCATGAACAAAAAACCGGTTCCGAGCCTTGGCCCCCACAGTAAAAGTTGTTCAGTATGACCTACATATCCAGTGGATATTATATTATCCACCTATCAGCGTATGATCAAATATAACAATTTCACTTTATATAAGTCCAATAAATAAAGTATTTGTCTCAAGATTAGCTTATCTTATGAGAGCTATTTTGAATCCTTAACTATTCGAATAGTGTATAATAAATCTCCATTAAATGACGTTTTCTTTGGTCCCTGACAGGTTAGATTGCTGAACCTTTCTCTAGGGATGCATAGAATAGATTTTTAAACCTTTTATTAAACGAGCATAAAAGATTTCGCTTGGAAAACGGTTTAATTAATTTATAACGTATTTTATTACGTCCAGTAAATGTACTTGAACCTTTATTTTTACATGAAATTAGAGAAGAAAACAGAAATATTGTGTTTGAAAGTAATTTTGAATGTTTTGACGACCGGTCTGTCATAGTGGGTGACCCTGCCTATGAAGCCGATGGTCCTGGATTCGAATCCCGGTAAAGGGCATTTATGTGTGTGATGAGTACAGATATTTGTTCCTGAGTCATGGATGTTTTATATGTATTTAAGTATTTGTATATTAAATATATCGTTGTTTGAGTACCCACAACACAAGCCTTGTTAGCTTACCGTGGGATTTAGTCAATTTGTATAAGAATGTCTCTATAATATTTAATATATTTACATTTTTTTAGGTGATTTAGGGTGAGAATAAAAGGTATATTTTTATTTGGATGAAAAAATACAGTAAAGCGTTCAAAACGAGTTGAATTACATGTAATAATTAGTAAAAGTACATGCATTATGCAGACTACAAGTGTGAGTGACGGAAAGTTACCACAAAAGTAAAATGCAGACTACAAGTGTGAGTTACGAAAAGTTACCAGAAAAGTTAAATAAAAAAAACCGTCCAGGTGCGATCTATAAACACAAGCAAAAATTCATGTTTGTTGTATGGGAGCCCCCTTAAATATTTATTTTATTCTGTTTATTAGTATTTTTTGTTATAGCGGCAACAGAAATACATCATCCGTGAAACTATTACTGTCTAACTGTCACGGTTCATGAGATACAACCTAAATCGCTTACCATCAGGCGACTCATTTGTTCGTTTGCCTTCTATATCTTAAACAAAGACTATCAATGGTATTCATAACAAGGCAAATAAAATTCATAAATCTGAGCGCTCACCTCTCTACCTTATTTTTATTGACTTTACATTACACTTGCTCGAAAAAGATCTTATTTCATGCAGGTGTACTGAAAGACCTATATTGTTCCCGCTGGAGTTATGGATTGTGAAAAAAAGCTATACGTCTATTAACTAACTAACTTTATTATTTTTATCATGTCACTAATTCATATAAACCAAGTACCATAAATGAGTTTCACTTTTAACATACTGATGTTTATAATTTAATGTATTTATGTTTAAAAATACTAATTCGATTATTTTATAATGAAATATTTTTAGATCATTTTCAATTGTGGCTGAATGCCGAATAGGTCTGTGCCTTCGCTGCCTAACCTGTCAAGAAATGACAATATGACGGACAAATGTTTGATATGTCACCGTATATAAGAATTATTTAGCATAAAATTTAGTCTTTTCTTCGCAAGTGTGCTGAAAAACATTGTGTGTAATAACGGGGGTAGGAATATTGCGAACTCGAGTCTTTAATTCCATCCAGCCTGCGGCTGTCGGAAATTACCACCCTCGTTTTCAAAATTTCAAAAATACCTTATGCTGCAAAACGAGCTTATAAAAAATAGTAAAAAAAATGTTCGTATAAGATCTATGTCCACTGTTCCATTTTACGTTTTATGTGACCACTTAGAATGGAATAAAACGTGTTGTCAGAATGGGTGTAGAAAACCGGGTTCCATATCCAATGTCAAATTAAATTTGGGATGGGTGTAGGACATGCAACGACAATTTTAGGGGGATCGTTGTTTGGCATGTCTGACTGTGTGGTAGCAAAAACCTGACCTACTTTTATATTTGTGGGGTGTCTTCGACCTTGAGCTTTTAAATCACCAATCTCAAGTCACTTTTTTAAACTATGGTGTGTGTGATTATCACTATAAAATAAAATAAGTTTTTCCCAAAAAAATATATTTTTAGTACAAGCTTTTATCGCTGACTCCACTTTTCTTTCCATGAGCAACGAAGGCAAGTGTTGTAGCTGTAGACGATTCTACCTTTGGACACTGCCCGTATTAAAAGAACAACAGGACATAGACAAATATCGTGTACATATACAAAAAGTATTTTTTTCGCATCGTTACATTAAATTTGCTAAAGGCCATTTCTATAAATGGACGGAATTATATATGTTTCTGCTGTTAAAAGTTTTTGTGCCAAAAAGTAAATTTTTACTCGCATTCTCAGCATATTTTTTGCAAATTCGGTGATTAATACGACTGATTTTATTATCACATATCAAATTTCAATATCTGATCGTTGATTTCTTAAGTTTCTGCTTTTCGCCGCTAGTTTTAAATATGATCAGTAACTGTTTAAAAATAAAATTGGCAATTTTTACCCGTGGACAATTGGATTTTTGTACCTGTGGACTGTCCATAGGTACAACATTGCTGATTTTACCTGTGGACGATTAATTCTTCTTAACGTTTTCTTTAATTTCAGTGCCTCCTAATAAAACATAAGTTGCCAAACAAAGCAGACATAGAACTACCTAGATCTAGAAAGTCTTAACAGACAGATGATACCAAACAATCTATCTTAGAGGACAATAACTTATCATGCGTTATTGACTTATTGTATATTGTATAAAAAATATAGCTATAAAGCTTTACTTGGATAAATTATTTGTAAGGCTAGATACCATACAAGATGCGTTTCGAAAGCTCACAAAGACAATATAGATTCTGACTATGAATCAAGTTTCATTTGTCATAAATATTACAGGCTGAATTTAATTCCGAAAACTGTGACGATTGCGGACACTCGTCCAACTCCGATGAATTTGTTGAAGAGTTGTACCAAGAATATTGAAATGCTAAGAACCCAAAAGTGTATTATAAGATGCCCAACGTATTATGTAGCTGCCTAATGATTATATTTATCTTTTTAATTAAGAGTTTTAAAAGAAATATTTTGTTCAACGTATATAGTTGATTTTATGTCCCTAGGTACAGTCATGTCCATAGATAAGTTATTAACGTCCATAGGTAAAAACATGTGATGTACCTGTGGACAAAAACTGCGTTTTTTTTTTAAAGCTTATATCTCTAGTTGCCACGTAGCTAACATAATATAAGTCTGTGATAATTAAAGACTGATTATTTGTTCTTTGAATAAAATAAAGAACGTAATGGTACTGAGGATGGTGTTTTATAGAAATTCAAAAATAGTTCAAAATCTGGAAAATGTCCACAGGTTGAGCACTTGCCCCTTCTCATTGAGACTTAACAACCTCAAACACAATTAGATTACGTTGTTTTATTACGGAATCGAAGAACAGCTCGATGGTACCATTATATTGCATCGTCACCCGACTTTGATTGTATTACAGAGTGCGGATTTTGAGTGGAATTATGTCTAATGGCAATTATTTAAGCAATTTTAGGTGTATCCACTTTGTCAGCGCTGTATATTATGGAGCTCTGTAAGTTTGTACGGCGATATCCTGGCACCCACTGAATACCAATTTTAATAGTGATAGGATTCATAAAATATTTGCCTTTGACGTTCAGGCTTCTGTTTGTAAAATACCAATGTTCTTAAGATGCAAAGATTTACAACGCCTTACCGACCGAAACTAAGTCTCTGTCGCCTACTAAATTCTTCCCTAATCTAAAGAAATATCTTATTGAGCTGTGTCCGTATATCCTAAACGAGTTCTTTATAAATGTAAGATAAAATAAATCGCATGCTAGTTTTTTTATTGTAAATATTTTATTTTAAATTATGCTACTTACACCGATCCGGTAAAATCTTATGTTAACATACAATAAAAAAAAATGTTGGACAGATTATGTTTTGGGCGGAAGAAAACTCACGCAATTAGATCGCTAAATATCATGTCACTGGCATATTTTAAAATTACTTACCAGTTCCAAGCGAATTAATTTCATACATAATTATTTAAGCTACGTCGAGATATCATCAGAATTATACTGGTGTAAATAACTCACAGAAATCTAAACACAACTCTATTGCCAAGGTATAAAGTGCATATTTGGGAAGCTTTTATGGCTGTTAAAATATTGTACTTGCCAATTAGTAAAGGTCTGTCCTTGATGTGACGAGATACGACGTGAGATAGGTCGTCCACGGGCTTAAATCATTATTTATGTAAGGGATTTTTGAAAATCTGGATATTTTTCCTCTCACACATGTTCAAAGAGATGATTACAGCCTGATTCAGGAGACGTGAGCAGGATCTAAACTGCGCATTCAGTAAATTATAAGCAACTGTTTTGTACCAGTATTAGTATACAAAAAAAAAAGATTTAATTTATTTACGACATGCTTGCACCCATGCACCCAACAATACACTACCAAAATAACACATGAATTAACACTCCTATTAATAATACTATTAAGCTTCTGTACCGTTATTTGAAGCCTATTTAATATCTGAGAGTGCGATGCTGTTTGACAGATTACGTAGCGGTTCACTATAGGCTGACACCTACCCCCATAGGTACTCGTATTTCAAGTTTTAATCCTCTCCCAACAGGCGGCCGTGGCGTGCGGCCGCGGAGTTCTGCATTGGCGTTCTGTTTGTCGGAACGTTCGGTTCACTGCAAAAAATTCTTAGTAATCCTTAGATTCTTAGAATTTCTTGTAAGTAAATAAAATAAAAAAACAAACTTACCTAAGTTTGCTCAAATAAGCCTATGCGAGTTGTACCGGGCGGGGCGCAAAGATGCCCATCACACTTGCCGCGTTATCACGGAGTCTCAAAATAATGTCCTATACTCACCATTCGCATGTGCATTTCGCTCGAACTTGTCCGTACATGTATTGGCGCGAGCGAGACGCGAGGCCGAGTGATAGCAAAACGAAATATTGTAGAAATAATTTTGAAGTCAATACATAACTTCGCATTGGCCTCACGTTAGATATAATATTGATGTACAACAAGATATTGTTTCCAAAATTGTCTGAATTAGATTAAAACACATTAGTGTTACAGGCTTAGTAAGTTAGGCACCAAGTCTAAAATCTAATTTAAATGTTATTAATTGGTATTAAAGTAAAATTAAGCGAGCAATATTTCAGCAGCAATAAAGGTTTGTAACATTAATATAAACTTGGATAATCCGATTGTACAAGCTGGGTTTTGAGTGAGATAAATCTTTATCTTAAGTTTCTTTGAACCAAGATTTAACTATAATCCAAAGAAAACCGTGTTTAGTAATAGAAGTGATTATTTTATTTGAGTAATGTCAAGGTCTTCGTTTGGTACACGCTTTTGTGTCCAAAAATACATTATTTCAATTTATTCGTTGCCTAGCGATGCGCCTCGACTTCGCACGCGTTAAACATACCCTTAACAAATTTTATAGGCTGTTAAGATCATATTGAGCAACTTTTACAGTGGTACCAACCCCATAATCGCCAAAAAAAATGTACTCTCCCATAGAAAATGTCAAGGTCACACGGCCAAAATGTATGAGAATGCTAATTTTTTTTCGCAAAATCGGGATTGGTCTCATAGTAAACGTTGCTCAGTATGACCTATATATTCACCCCGTAAATTATTGCAGGTGACTGAATAAACACCCAGACAGATGAAAACCGTTCAGTAATTTTTTTTTTTTATACTACGTCGGTAGCAAACAAGCATACGGCCCGCCTGATGGTAAGCAGTCGCCGTAGCCTATGTACGCCTGCAACTCCAGAGGAGTTACATGCGCGTTGCCGACCCTAACCCCCCCCCCCCCCCCCTCGTTGACCTCTGGCAACCTTACTTACCGGCAGGAACACAACACTATGAGTAGGGTCTAGTGTTATTTGGCTGCGGTTATCTGTAAGGTGGAGGTACTTCCCCAGTTGGGCTCTGCTCTAGATCTGGAATGACATCCACTGGCTGTGCCCTACCATACAAAGCGAGATGAAATTCACAATGCCCATACCTCTCTTTTGGACGTAGTTTAAGGACGTACCCGGGTCCATTCATTTTCGAGTTTATCGCAAACATGCAGACATACAGTTACTGTTATTAAAATTGTAATGAATCCTTGGAAGTTTAAAGGGTCGGCAATGCGTGTTTAACGAGCGCCCATGAGCTACGATGTCCGCATAAAATCAAGCAGACCGCTCACTTATTTGCCAACGTCATTTATAATTATATATTATATAAATCGTTGTCTAGGTACCTACAACACAAGCCTTATTGAGCCTACTGTGGTTTTTTATTACTTAGTCAATTTGTGTAATAATGTCCTATAATATTTCTTTATTTATTTATACACAATCGGCCCGATTCGAAGAATGATCAAGATACGTTTAAGATCTTGGAAAGATCTATAACAAAAACGACATGTCAAAATTCACGTTTATTTCGATTCCGCTGTGATCCCAGTAAGATGTATCTACGATATTTCTAATGTCAAAGTGACATTGGTTGCCCGAATCGAGCTGCTTATGTCAATTATAAGACATACAAACGATATCTAAATGAGAATTTATTTTTGATTTAATGGCAGTGGCAGCATGATTCCATTTTTATCACCTGTCACTATACCCGTCACTTTCGCGCTTACATACTTGTTAGAAAGTGACAGGCATGTTAACAAATGATAAAGAGCCGACCATCTTAGCCCTAAAGAACATATCGTTATCGTATCTTATTCTCTGAATCGGGCCGAATGTTTTTATCACACATGTGAGGAAAAAAAGGAAAAAAAACTTCTGCCTAATTTAGAACGTACATTATAGCCCTAGGACACTTTAGGACACTTGGAGAGAATTTACCGGTAGAGAACCGGTCACCTCTCATAGAAAACGAGGTGTCGGTTGCCTCGGTCCTGATCCGAGCTGTTCTAGCGTGGGTCATCCTTTATGGGCCGCAACGCCTAGCAAGTCTGATGAAAAAATACATTACAGCCCTAGATATAAATTTTTCGCCTAACATGTAATAATACCTTGTTCGAGCAAGTGTGATGAAAACTTAGTTTCATCTCTTACTTTTTTTCTAATATTATTGAGTTTCTGAGATTTTTTTGCTTAATGTCGGTGTCTCGGTGTTTATTAAAATAGAAGGAAAATTTTAGATTATTATTGTAAATATATGTTTGAAATTTTTTTTTTAATGATTTTAATTGAAAATTGGTTCAGTGAACGTCTTCTAATAAAAATAACCTTACTTTCTCCTTAATGGTCTATACAGGGTGATTTCGGGGTCGTGGAGCAAGAGAACAAGACATCACGCAGAAGTCAAAGATGAGTCTAATGATGTTGCTCATTATTTATTATCACCAATAATTATGATTATTTTTCAGATGACAACTAGGAAAAAACATGTTTGCATACAGTTTGGTCACCCTACTCAATGTGACGTCTTGTCGCTTTCCATACAGCGTATGTCAAAAGTCATAGGGTGACCATGATTACTTAGTATAAGATTAATTTTACTTGAAAATCAAACTAATTATCTTTCAATCAAATACTACCGTATGATAATGTAAATCATTTATAGATTCAGAAAAAGTGGTTCTGGATCACGACCCAGAAATCACCCTGTATAAATCTTACCTACTTCAGTAACTTATACAACATCTGTTATAATAATAAATCAGTTAGTCGAATACCAATACAACATTAATATTAATCACTTGTTATTAATAAATGTTACAATCAATACAGCAAGGTTTCTCGTTAACAGGTCCATTCGAACGTAGACTAACAGAAATTGATATCTAAATGACATCGTTTTGTTATTGTGCGTCTCGTTCGCGCCAATACGGTTATGTACAGACAAGTGCGAGCCAAATGCACAATAACTTAATGATGTCGCTGTACTTTCGAATTCGCCTTCGTAAGAATATAATTATGATTTGATGATTATATGTTTCAATATAATTTTCACCACACCAACTGGTAAAGGCCTTCTTGATTGTTCATAAAGGAATGAGAAAGTTGCATTTTATCCACATGTGGGGCAAAGTAATCAGATGCAAATTTTGAGTTGTTTCCTTATGTTAGCTGGTGGATTTGACTTTTATTTTTTTATTTTTTTTATGGTAGAGGAGGCAAACGAGCAGACGGATCACCTGATGGTAAGCGATTACCGCCGTCCATGGACACCTGCAACACCAGAGGGGTTGTAAGTGCGTTGCCGGCCTTTAAGGTGGGAGTAATTATGATTTTGAATGATACTTTTTATATTACGTTCATTTGGATTTGATTTGATTTGATTTTTTTGGTATTTCATAGTTAGTATTTTCCTCGCGTTGGTGTGGTGAAAAATTTTGTGTTTCACTCGGAGGCAAGGTTTGTTTAACCCTCGTGCCTTGAAACCCTCGCAAGGCTCAAGATTCCATTTACGCTCGTGGTTCAATTTTGGAAGCTTTCGCTTGCTCAGATATCAATATTGGCACGAGCGGTTAAACAACAACTTTGCCCCCTTGTGAAACAAATAACTATTTAGTTGCTATTCACTTTTGATTGAACATAGTTTTGTGAAAATAATGTTTCCTCAAGCATTGAAATGAGTGACTTTTGTTATTAACTGAAAGTTAAAATTATTTTCCTACTCCTCTACTGTTATCTGTCATTTATGCATTCATTAACACGAATATAAGAACATACATAAAAGGTTTCAAGAAAAGTCTATATTGTCTATTCCTCATAAAAGCTCTTGTGCTTTTATAAGCTATAACGTTACTGCGATTAATGGCTACCAACCTAACAAAACCAAAACGAATACAGTTTTAACTAAGTGCATTGCTGTCAACTTACAAAATATTCATTTGGTTGCATAGTAAAAATAATTACTTCATAAGTCAGAAACACGCATGTGACACCCGTAATATAGCAACACCCATAGACTACGAAGACCGCTTAGCGTTGCTTGTTAGTCTCCGTAGGCTACGGTGGCCAAAATTGAGAAAAAACTGTCCAAAAAATTAATTTAGCAAGTAGCAAGTACCAGGGCCTCATGAGTTACGAGGAGGTGTCGCTGACCGGCCGGCCGCGGCCCGGGGCGGGCCGGGCGCGTAACAAGGCATGCTCGCGCGTCTTGGCTATATACTTTTGCTGTAATTTGTTTACCTAAATTAAGATTTATTTTTGTTGACTCGTAGGAAAAATATTGTATGCAACGTTGTATAAGTAGGTCAAAAAATTCTCGTGGCGTGTTCCTTTACAATGTTCGCCGACGCCTTCGGCTCCGGCTCACATTGTAACTCACGCCACTCGCCTTTTTTGACCCTTCTTATACAACTGTTGCATAAAATACTATAATTTCTTATACTCTGAAAGTGGGTCGTGGTTCTAGAAAGTGTGCAGATAATGATACGTTTCTGCTCTAGAGCACTTTACTTTTATTACGATAGGCAATTTAAATTCTGGTTTCCATTTAGAATTTGCTGTACAATTTCCATTCTGATAACTCCCCATTTCATAAATAACAATACTTTTACTTAAACTGTTGATTGAAAGTACCCTCAAGAAATATTACTGAAGTGTATACTTACCCGCGTTTTGTAAATGTAATTTACTTTCCTCGTTTTCGAAATGAAAAGTAGAGTGTTTAACTCGTGTGAAAGGTACCTATTTCTGTCGAGGTAGTTTGCGCTCGAACGCAGTGAGAAATCTCAGTAGCTCAGATGGCAGAGCGATGGGCTAAAAATTCAGAGTCGCGTGTTTGAGCCTCGCCCGAGACACTGTTTTTTTTTACTTTTAATTTATTTTTAAGCTTTTATCATTTCTTCCTTATTTTCACTGTTTACTTATTTAGGGTTCCGTACCCAAAAGGTAAAACGGGACCCTATTACTAAGACTCCGCTGTCCGTCCGTCCGTCCGTCCGTCCGTCACCAGGCTGTATCCTATGAACCTTGATAGCTAGACAGTTGAAATTTTCACAGATGATGTATTTCTGTTGCCGCTATAACAACAAATATTAAAAAGTACGGAACCCTCAGTGGGCGAGTCCGACTCGCACTTGTCCGATTTTTTATTTGCTCCTATCGTAGCTATTACGAAATAAATAGTGTCCTTATTACATTTGCTTTATATTACTATTTTAAAACTATATTATAAAAATTGTGTATGTGACTTTTAGATTTTATTTAGTCATATCTTAATTTTAGTTTCCATATAGTTATTATTATTAATTTTAATGATATATTTATTTTGCCTAGAATTAAATTTTAAACTATTTTAAAACTTCACCTATAGGCAGTAGAGGCTAATTCATACGTACATTTTGACATCTACCTGACACTGTTATCATTTTGATGTCGTTTAGATATCAAAATATACGTTTGGATCGGCCTCCTGGAATCTTCTATTATTGGCCAACAATATTTCTCAGTCCCACCTCAGTGTTCAAATCAGGTGAAAGGCACCATTTCAGTCTCAGACTATTGGCGACCTCGACAAAAAAGAGTGCCTTTCATGCCTTGGTTAACATTTACTACTGTTGCCAGATTGCAGTGTACTATATGCAGTGTAATATATTGCAGTGTACTATATGTACTATATGCAGTGTTGGACGAACACAGGTACATTTTTTATAATTTAGGGAAAAATATTTAAACCACAGCAACATTGTTGGCCGAACGCTAACGCGATTTACCATTAACCATTACAAATTGAACCGTAAACAGTAATCTTCCGTTTCGATTTACGGTTCAATTTTAAATGGTTAATCGTCAATTGCAATTAACGTTCGGCCAACACTGTTGCTGTGGTTTAAATTCTTCTCCCTAAATTAAATAACGACCTTTTAAAGTATGGATTAATGAAATTGAGGCGGATGAAGAATTCTACAAACCTATTTTATGTATTTTTCAAACACTACTACGATAGCTAACAATTTTATATTATGCTTTGCACTTTTATCTTGGTTACATCACCCGTACCAACTATGTTTAATGGGAGACATTCTTAAAAATATGTAATATCGGTAGGCGATGTAACCAACGGCTAGTGCTCTAAGGGTGACCTTTTAGTTCAAGCCAAATCCCCTTTACAATTGACATTTCGCGAGCCCTCTTAAGTTGAAATATTGTCCGATAAATCAATGTTGTGAGTTATTTCAGAAATAGGTATTAATAGACGCCCAAGTGTTGGTAAATATTTAGGATGAAAATGGAACTTGCAAAAGTACTTATCCGCAAATGGGTATATTGTGTTACTACAAAAAAGAGTTTTCGCATAGAAAATTTATTCGTATAAAATATTTTGTATAATAGAAAATGGAGTCACTTCTTGCATAAGACCCTGAAATCCAAAAAACTAAAGAAAAAATGTACTGTACAATTTCCAGTGTACACATTATTTCCAGATGTTGGAATATTAAAAAGCACATAGAGTCGAAATCCACTCCTGTCCTAATACTCATATTGATGATTTAATAACACGTTTAATTATTGTCTTAGACTATCATTATGGTAAAGAAATATTATCGACATATAATGTGCGTTACACACAGTGTTTGATATGTGGAGGCGAAATAAAAACAAAATTGTGTTGCTCTCAAAAGAGTATAGGTTTTTATATTAACAATCACTTCTACCTAGCTTAACACATTGATTACAGTGAAACTTAACTAAATATCTTAGGTACTCACCTGAAAAGAGAAACAACATTAAAGCTATTATTCCACCAAGTATTTATTTCTAATTTTCTATTAAATTATAATTCTTATATGCGATCGTTACAATGCACTTTTTATGAACTTCGTCTGACATTCTGACGTTTAACCTGTCAACTGTCATCTGTCATTGACTGCCACAGATTAAGTCCAAACTGAGGAATGAAGGTAACAATGCTTCATTTACAGACATATAGCTATATGATCGACATGTAGCAAGTATTTCAAAAAAAAATTTACCCATCCCAAAGAATGGCTCGAAATTGACAGCTACCATTTTTGCACTTCCGATAGCGGGGTCTATATTCAAAGTCAATATATTCTTCGGATTAGCTGGAGAGAAAGGAAGACTTATAATGAGATTTCAAGTAGGTATGGTAAATGTCGATCGCAGTTTGCCAGTTCGATGTCCGAATTGCAAGATCCTCCCACGACTCACACGACATGCCTGTGGCCGATAGGTGGCGTTTCAGGACGTCCTTGTACCGCAGATATTGTCTACCGGCCTTGCGTTTATCCGAAGCTAGTTCGGAGTAAAACACAACTCTAGGCAATCTTGATGGCGGCATGGACATCAAATAAAGCTATACCCTAAACCTCTGCCCGAGAAGATTTAAATCCTTCCGAAATCGGAGGAAGGCATCCCAATAATATCAGACCGGCAAGAAACTGGTCAGGACAAATCTTCTCAAAACATACTTATTAAATACTAGAAGGAAAAGAAGAAGAAAGATGTTAGGATACGGTACGACAGATTTTCTGAAACATTCTGGAAAGCAGAATTGAAGAGGGAGAAGCAAATGACATACCATAGCTAAGTCAAGAAGAATGAGGAAGAAAGAAAGGCGATTACTGCACAGATAAGAGTACAGCTCTTAAGTTATGATGATAACCTCAATCAGTGCTGTTCTCAAATATAGTCAAGATATCATATTATTGTTCCATATCTGCTTAGGTACCTATTTGATAATGCAAGAGACATTGTCATTTTAAACTTATGTAAAAACATTACGTTTTGCAGTAAATCTGAATAATAGAGGGTAGAGTGGTCCGTGTTTAGCAGACGGGCAATTTGAACAATTGAAAAAATCATTGCTTAATTAATACACGCTAGGCTGCAACATTAAATTAAGTACGAAAAGCTAGGAATGATGAAAATGAACACATTGTCCTATCGTAAGTCGTCCTATATAAAAATTTAGCGTTTTGAACCCATTTTAAATCATTTAAAACTGGGTCTACCGCGAATTTATCATGTTACCTTTATTTTCGACGTTTCCATGCAGGTTTTACTGGTCGTGGTCGTGGATAGCTTACGTCCCAGCAAAATGTCAAAACAGACATTGGCGGGATTGGCGGCAGAAACGGCTGCAAGGCCCAAACATGCCAAGTACTCCACCTTAGAAGTGGCGTACGATTTCGTACCTCGAGACTGCTGGACCCTGGGGAAATGAGGCTCTGGAGTTTTTTAGGGAATTGGGCAGGCGTTTACGGGAGAAGGGTAATGATCCCCGCTCTGGGTCTTGGCGGGTCCAACAGGTTTCCATCGCCATATAGCGGGGGAATGCTGCCGGCATAATGGGAACTTTTGGACCGGGCTTGGTTGCAGAGTGGGGATTGGCGTTAGATTATAGGTGTGTTTGACGAAGCTTGTTGCGGAATTTATAAGTTGTTTTAGTGTTAATGTACAATAAGTTTGTGACGATCCTTTTGCATTTGTATTTGTATTTGCATGTTAGTATAGATTCTCATTTAAGTGAAATTTTATTATCTTTTGAGAAATAAAGGTTTTTGATTGATTGTAAACAGATATTTGTGTAACTAGTGTAACTACCCGACGAAAAGTCTATGAGTTTGGGGTAGGCATCACAATTTCAAACCACCCACCACACATGTGTTACTTATTGTCTATAGTCCGACACACAACACCCACTATATCCGCAAACACATCCGAAGATAGATCCCTTGGCTTAAGCTTCTGGATCCCTGGTTCACAATAAGACGTGGTGGTTCGCGCTAGACTCGTTTTTAAATGTGTTTTAAGGTCCTCCTATATATTCCATGATCTAAATATACAAATATTGGTCAAATGAAAAAAAAAACTTGCTTTTTAATTTGGTTCTGAAAACTTTATCTTATTTTACAAAAGTCCATGTAAAGTAGGCACTTGGGTGTATTTTTAATTTTCTAATTACAGTACTGCGAATGAATTAAAAGTCAAATAGCAGAACGGACAAATGGAAACATTAACAATGACAAAAGAAAAACTATGATCCCGTCAAAGAGTGAGCTATATTCTGTTGCAACCATAGATATAGAATTAAAGGAAAGTGCAAGTTTTTCTATGCGTTCTCTTTTTATATTAACAGGATGTAGCTACCTTTATTTTTTAATTTTACTAATGTATCATGCTTGCGTTTAAACTTTACTTAAGTTTAATTGAATTATACCTCTATAGTACTTGTGAGATACATTGATATCATCACAAATTATATTATTACCAAGTCATTGTGCTTATTTAAAATATAAAAGATTTTTCAATATTAAAAATCTAACCTAATAACTTACGACAGAAGGTCAAATTGTATTCTTCCGAAGCTACTTATAGGGGGGTCGAAAATGGCCTGAACTGCTTCGAGAAAAGGATACGGCCGTGCCACTTTTTTTTCCCGACTTGGCGGGGGCACTGCCTTGCCCCCAGGTCATAATTCTTTAAGTAGAAAATTTTGTCTAAATCTTATATCGCGCACTGATTTAAATATAATTTATCTACATTCAAATTCAAATATTGAACATCAATCACGTATAAAACCATATGCAAGAGAGAGAAATCTCCTAGAGAGTAAATGTCTCGCGACGAGTGTATCAGAGGGCCTTCGGATACCACGAACATCAAAAATCAAGATTTCGTTATCTACCTCTTTATTACTCACATACGTGATACGAGCAACAGAGAGGCAGATATCGCCATTTCAGGATCTTAATGTTTGAGTGTCACTGAGACACATCTATGTAGTTTAAGTCCGCAACTACCTACGGGTAAAAACCTTGCGCGTTAATTAAGTTTACTATTGTCGTTTTTATTACTTTATGCAGGTAGGTCGTTCCTAAAAGGATTCGTTATTTGATTTTATGCTTCCATTTAGACAGCATAACAGAATCTCACCTATGTTTAGCTGAACTGGGGAGAAAAGTTTGTTTAACCCTCCTGCCTTGAAACCCTCGTAACACTTCAGATTCCACATTTCGACAACTGCTATGCTTGTGGTTCAATTTTAGAATCTTTCCCTTGCTCGGGTATCAAAATTACCTCAAGTGGTTAAGCAGCGACTTTGCCACTTTGTAAAAAAATAACTAATATCGTTCTTACTGAAACTGGCGCGGCTGCATACGTCAAATTGATGTATGATGCCACACAACTTTTGTTTAGAGAGACATCTGAATCTGGCATAAGTCATAATATATTCCGGAGGGAAATTTTGCAACTATTGAGAAGTCATCATCATAAATTTAAGAGCTGCGCTCTTGTCGGTGAAGCAATCTCCAGGCATGCCTTTTATTGGCCTCTTCCTTGATGGCCTGAATGGCCTGATACGACACGACGTTCACTTTCTCCTTCACTTGATTCATGTTACATGGATCAAGTGAACTTCTTGGCTTTCCTCTATTTCTCCTTCCTTCTACTTTCCCTTCTATGATGGTCTTGATGAATTCGTCGTGTCGTAACAGGTGTCCCAACATGTTTCCTCTTCTACTTTCGATGGAGGAGGAAACATCTTGGGACACCTGTTACGACACGACGAATTGAGAAGTACCTATATTCAATTAAAAGGTACATCCATTTTGTGTTCCAAGTTTTAGCAATTTGGTGTACTACAGCTTCCGACATACCTTCGTAGCTTTGGCAACGCAAAGACAAAACAAAGTTTAGAACCTTAAGTTAACTTGATTCCATAACCAATTGATACAGTATCTTTACTTTCTCAATACCAATATCTAAAATACGAAAGCATAAAATACCCTTCATCAAAATACTCCTAAATTCAAAACGGTTTCCATTCGAATTTAGAAACGTGATCGCTTAAAAAGGTAATTGGCTCCCATATCGGCGCTGTCGTTTTTGCCGTGGAAGGTACTAATAAATAAAGCCAATGGCGATGGGCTATCAGGTGCACCTGTCGGTTTTTCATCGGGAACCGTGTCTCGTTAGTGCGGAGGTGGCTTCTTTTATTTTTTGTTCTGCGAACTGAGTTTTTAACCACTTGGAAAACTGTTGCGGTAGTATTTTGCAATGGAGTTTCCTTGTAATAGGACATTTATTGGACGCTTTGTGGGTTACCTTGCATGGTTGTCTCCGGCGTTTTGGTTTGTTTATTCTTTGGATTGTTCTGAATGGATTTTGGTTTATAAGTGAGATTGGACAGTTTCTTAAATTTTTAAAACTTTGCTGTCTTTTTATTGGTTAATTAAAGTAAAACTTGGTTGCGGAAGAGTACTTCGGCGTTTATGGGACCTCGCCCTATATTACTGAGGCGGCAACTGAGGGGTTTTAGTGGGTAAACCATGTGTCTCATCTGCATATTATATGGGAGTCCTATATAACCATTCCAGGCCCGTCTTCGCGCCTGGGTGGTATGTGAAACGCATTTCCCCTAAAAAAATGGTTGCTATCTGCTTCAAATACGAGCAATACTAGACATGTTTCCCAATAAATTGCTTTGTTTATGCTTAATATTCTTCTAGCTAATAATCATGTACTTGTACTGCTTTTCTTTCTGACAACGTACTCATCAAGCCCAAAATTTGCATGTATTTAATCAACATCATTACGAAATTACGAAAAACGGTGCGATTACAATATCAAAAATTAGATTTCGTTCACCACTTTCGTATCCACACTATCAAGTCATTTTTTAAATTTTCTTTGTACGAAAAACTCAATTAGCAACGTAGTTTGATTTCGTTTATTAACTCATTAAGACAGAAGAGCCTAAGTTCTAATCGCACCCATGCCATTTCCAGACTAATAACGCTTTTACTATGTCTCAAATGATCTGATCTGATCTCTTTTTAACGAGCCAATTGAGCATCAACTCGATATTGCTTTAGTATTTTTAAAGGCCATTTCTAATGACTGGTATTATTTTCAATAATGAAGCGTAGTAATTTTATTATTAACCATCAAAAATCGAGATTACTTACCTATACTTTAGTTATGTCAGAGATTTGTCTAGAAATGGTGGTGCCGTTTCAAACATGAGGGTTTATAGAAGGAGTAGTTCTCCGAAGGAATACAATGTTTTGTGGAAAGTTTTACCTAATTTCATTGGCCACCTGTCTATAATTGCTTTATTAATGATTGCTCAGTCGACTTTAGAGGGGGCGTAAAGCCAGAAAATTTGAAGGAACTAAAGATATGTCGCGCCGCATTAAACTTGCGACTGAAAATATGGCAATCGCGCGGGTTTAACGTTTTAGCTCAATAACTATAAAAATGCACATCTATTTAACATTTTGCTCGTCAAATCTCTAGGCTATGTGACTAGCTGTTTTATACTTGCTGTTGTACGGAATATCTTTAAATATTTACCACTAGCTTTTCGGTGAAAGAAAACATTGTGAGGAAATCTGCATACATCCAGGAAGGAATTCAAAGGTGTATGTGAAGTCTCCAGTCCGCGTTGGGCTAGCGTGAGGACTATAGCCCAACCCTCTCGCGCATAAGAGGAGGCCTGTGCCTAGCAGTGGGACGTGTATATAGGCGGAATTATTATTATTATTGGTACCTAAAAATACATCTCCATAACCTTTTTTGGATCAAATGTTAATATTCATATTTACATCTCTCATCTGAATATCGGTATTGTAAACAAAAATAACATAGCGTTGAAACAACTCTTACAAATATTTGCAAAATATTTTCACGATTAAATCTTCGTCAATAATATTTACCTGGGTATAGTTACTTATATAATTTTGATTCTCTGTAGGAGTGGTCCTAAAGAGAATAACAAAAGCAAAGCTCATACATAATTAAGTTCAATAATCTACTGAAATGTACAATCAGTACTGGTGTCTGCCCGTCTGTCTGTCCATCAAGCTCAATTAGGTTCAGCGGATAAAATGTTTAAAATTCGTCACAATACGCTGTGCGCATCAGGCGTGGTAGTCGATTTTTTTATCGCAAATCATGTGACGGGTTGCGTTCTGTCACGATGTGAAAAAATAATGTGATGGCCCCAGGGGCCGCTTTTGAATTAATGTTAAGCTTAGAATAAATTTAAAAGTGGAAAGTGGATATATACTTTGAAAATAAAGCAAACAGATACTTGGTTGGATAGAAAAAAACATCTTAAAACCAGGACGAAAAACATTTATGCGCATCACACATATTATATGCCCTCACTGAGAATAATTCGTCTATTAAATTTAAATATTCAAGCGCGTTTCATGCAAATTATGTAAAAAAACCGAAAGCCATTTTCGTCCCAACCAGGCTTTAAAAGTAAGGGTGTTATATCAGTTGAGTGTCAAATCTGGTTCCCGACATTTCGTACCCAATCTACTGGCCCCTTGAAAAGAAAATCTGGCTCCCACAAAACCCGCGTAACTAGAACTCTGTCATTACTAGTTGCTTTCCCCCACATATAAGTCGCTTGAAACTGAGGTGCCTAACGAAAATATTTTGGATATCGACTCCCAACCTTAGTGTGACTGCGTAAAGTTTAAACTTGAAAGTTATGAGGCTGGTACGTGTCGTTATTTTGTTTTAAAGATTTTGGATGCACAAAGAAGAGAGGTCAAGTTATATTTGATACTAAATAAAAGGTATCGATCTAAGTCGCCATGCCCGTGAACAAAGTAGTTGCATGTCATCTCATAATTTTCATTGTGAGTGGCTTCCTTGGTAATCCGATTTGATATTTACGGCGGGGCAGTAAGGTTTTATTTGGGTCGACGTTGAATATGCAATGTTGCTTTTATGACTGATATAAAGTTTGATTTCATATAAATGTTTAGGAGTTAATGCAATAAGTTGCTATGTTTTATGATTTTCTCAGGAACCTGTCAGGTTGACATAAAAACATAACTTTTCCTTGAAGTGTTTATTCGTCTTTAGGTATTAGTATCTACGAGTTGGTATATTATCTGAACGAAAGATTATGTTCTAATACATAACTGACAGGCTTGATGGTCAGCTTCTTGTGCACTGGACCAGGGAACACTCAGTGGTAGCTACATACACATGACTCACGTGAGTGTTTGTAGTTATTACTAGTGTATGTAATTTTTAGTGCGTTTCTTTACGTATTATTATTTTGTATTTCCACTCGGATCACGTCATAAAATTTTCGAAAAGGCTCTTCAGGAGGACTCTTATCTTGATTTTTGGGGGCCCTTGCGGATACACTTCAACCCAGGAAAAATCCGTCAGCTACTCAAGAGCTTTTTTGACCATCTTCAGGATGATGGCGCTCATGGATAGCCTTTTGAAGTCCTTTGGTTCTAGATAGCCTGCTCCAAAGTCCTTCATTCTGTGTCTGGCGAGGGCGTGACATTCACACATTAGGTGTATTACTGTCTCTTCCTCTTCGCCACACATTCGACAAACGGTTCAGGAGGACTCACGCTAGAAAGGTCCGGGGTCGGACTAAGGCGTTCGACGATCGTCACGTACATATGTAATGCTTTCGAAAACGAATTAGTCATCCTTTACTCCATCATAGCGCCTTGGCTAAGTTTAGTAGCATTGTAACTAAGACAATTTGACAGTACCTACTAAGTGCATTAAATAAAATACACTTAAGCCAAAGTTATACTTCGTTAAAACTCTTTAAAGTTTCTTTCATCTGCTTACCTTTCCAACTGAATAAAGCTTTCATTTAATAGCTGAGCTAGTTCACAAATTGGGATTTGCCGTATGGGTATGATATTATATTGGTGTTTAAAGTCGTGCCTACTCAATAGTTCTCACTCGCTTTCACTAACGCCAAACCATATTTCATATCGCGCAGGGAAGACGACGCGATAGAGAGGCTTGTTGTTCAGGGCAGATTGGATGGCACAAGACCCAGATTGCGGCCCTCAATGCGATGGACCGACCAAGTGAAAGCTCTCACCGTGAATCTGTGCGCGCCGCAGGTAATAAATAGAGAAGCATGGCGGGAACCAGTGAAAAAAGCCGTACAACGACCGCAATGACCACGACTACTCTGACAAGAGTATACGACTAAGAAGAAGAAGAAACCATATTTGAGGTGAAACTCTTCGAATATTATTTTTCTTATTTTGCCTAATCAGAACACGATACCATCAGCCGCGGTGAATAGGGACAGCTGGGGTCAATAAGGACAAACCTTAAAATGTTATCTACCTCACATTTATTTAGAAAATAGCTACACAATTGGTATAATACAAAAAAAAAATAGGACGTTATTACACAAATTGACTAAGTCCCACAGTAAGCTTAATAAGGCTTGTGTTGAGGGTACTTAGCCAACTATACATATAATATATAAATATTTATAAATACTTAAATACATAGAAAACACCCATGACTCAGGAACAAATATCCATGCTCATCACACGAATAAATGCCCTTACCAGGATTTGAACCCGGGACCATCGGCTTTATAGGCAGGGTCACTACCCACTAGGCCAGACCGGTCGTCGCAACAACAACTATTATTAGACAAAAACTACTATTATTTTCAACCGAATTATATAATAAGGGTAAGTATTTTTTAAGAAATTGTCAGGTAAATCACATTTTTTGTCGGTTATTATAGTAATGTGTTGCTCAGCTAAGTACTTATTTCACGATACGAACTTCAAAAATTATCGAATTTAAATTGTCGTGAGATTCACGTGTTTTTATGTAGGTATTGCATGAGCGAGTGTGTAGTCGCGTACTCGCGCCCATCGTGAACGCTATACGCTCATGCACTTTTGGTGTTTGAAATTTGACATCAACGGTCCGATCCGAACTATAAAATACGTTAAACATTTGCTAAATATACGATATGGATTAGATATGTCAGTGTCAAAAGTTTCTTCAAAGAAAAACGTTAGTATTATATCTTTAGGAATTTTTGGACGTATCTTAAAGTTCAAATCGGGTCACTAGGCTCTCTGAGACATGTCGCTTGAGTGACTAATAAACACGTGTGTGACCGTAAAATTATCTTAGTCTTCGAAAATCATATTGAATTGGGAAAAAATCATGATACTCCGACAATCTGAACAAAGTCCT
Organism: Cydia pomonella; assembly: GCF_033807575.1. Lineage (NCBI taxonomy): Eukaryota > Metazoa > Arthropoda > Insecta > Lepidoptera > Tortricidae > Cydia > Cydia pomonella. Next base: position 2,395,286 of record NC_084717.1, on the reverse strand, counting down.
AGGTCTCAACTTTGTGTGAATATTGGAAAACGGGTTTTCTTACAACTTGATGCAAAAACTACATTATTGGCTATTAAATCTTTAAAACTTGTCCGATAACCACGCTATCTAGTTGTATATGTTGTAACTTAATTGTTTGAATCCACAGACGCTCAATACTATTTTTTTTTTATTATTTAAACTTTATTGCACACATAAAGAAAAATTTACAAATGGCGAACTTAATGCCAAAAGGTATTCTCTACCAGTCAACCATTGGGTCAAACAGAGATATTTGTGTATGTTGGTGCAGGAAAAAATAATAACAAATAATAAGGAAAAAATTTAACGTGAAGTCAAATAATATTAAAAATATAAAAATAGTTATATACTACTACTTATATAATGTATAAAAGATAGACTAATACATATAATTATGTACATAATTAAATACCATGCCTGTTTGTGAAGACTGTTCATTTTTTAATAAATTATTCCCTTATTCGTCTAGTTTCCATACACTACCACTACTTTCCCGCAGATGTGCGGGAATGCGCACTTTCGGTGCATATGCCGAAACTTTAAAGAGCCTTATGTATACTGTAAAACGTTGTACGATACACGTGCGAATAGGTAATTCCAACTCGGGTTAATTTAAAACACTCCCTTCGGTGTGTTTTAATTTATCACCACTCGTTGCGAATTTCATATTTTCTGCATTTGTATCGTAAGTAACTATTTCATTATTTTCCAATCAAGATAAATATATGTTTAAAATTGTAACGTATGTGGACTTCACGTTTTTTTATAATTTTTTTTAAAGGAAATATGTATATAACATTTAATTAGATATGACAAGAAGGCCTAGTTTACCCTCTGGGTTGGAAGGTCAGATGGCAGTCGCTTTCGTAAAAACTAGTGCCTACGCCAAATCTTGGGATTAGTTGTCAAGCGGACCCCAGGCTTCCATGAGCCGTGGCAAAATGCCGGGACAACGCGAGGAAGAAGAAGAATTAGATATGACAAAGGTAAATAATTATCAGTGAAACATTTTTATTTTTATTTAAACTTTATTGCATATAAAAAGAGTACTACAGGCGGACTTAACACTACCACTAAAACTATAGGCTTTCTCTACCAGCCAACCATAGGGCAAAACAGAAAAGCGTCAAAGCGTTTTTTTATGATACAGGAGGCAAACGAGCAGACGGATCACCTGATGGAAAGCGATCACCGCCGCCCATGGACACCTGCAACAACAAAATGTTTTTTTGTATCTATTATTGTAGAAACGAACAGGCCAAGAATTGGCCTGGAAGCTTGGAAATTTTAAACACGTTTTTTTAAAACTTATTATAATTGTCAATAATGAATAAAATCAATTGTCAATAATTCATTAATTTTATACATTTGAAACACTGCTGGACTATAATAAAACTTTCCAAGTACCTAACAGGATGTTTTGACCTGATAAATAAATTGATTACGTCTAGAATTTTGTAGTATTAAATCAGTTCTCGGAAAGACAATTATTCAACATAATTATTCACATTTTACGTACTTTGCAACGTTGTAGATAACGAACTTAACTACAGCTTTTTATGAAACCACAATTACTTTACACCGTACTGGTTTTATGACTAACCCTTTCGCCGTCCAGGCTAGTCGTCTTTGGAATTCACTCCCTCTAAATATCAGACAAGCTCCAAGTAAGTTTTCTTTCAAGCGGATGTTACGTCAGCATTTGCTAAAACAAGAGTTCTAATAATATCCATAATTTTTATATTTATAGTATTATTTTATTATAATGTGGTAGTTTATATATTGTTATTATTTATGATTTGCTTTTTTTATTCATTTAATATATTTCTTCCTCTCACCAATTGGGTACTTGACACATGTTGAATATTATAACAAAATTTAGTTAAATGGATAGAAAATGAGCCATCCATTATAAAAAAGTGGAATTTAGAAAATTATACTGAGATTATAAAAAAATACAAGGCTCCAAAGTCTCAAAAAAAATATTTTGTTTTGTCCTTCAAAAATAGAAAAAAAATGGTAAGTACCATTCGATTCCATACATTTTATTGAAAAATAAATTGTATGAAAACTATACACATAAACGCAATATTTCAGGGTCAAAATGGCAATTTCCTTGATCTTCCGTACATTTAGGACAGACTTATATGATGTGACGTCACATCATGTTATCATTTTGTTAGAGGCGTTTCAATCGTCGAGTGCGAGCGTCAGACTTTAACTCTAATTTCTGACCTTTGTGTTGCTTAAATGCCATGAGTCCTATATAGACATTTGATCCTCAGGAAAATCAAGATCGTTTGACATTATTTACAAAAACCGGCCAGAGCATGTCGGGCCATGCTCAGAGTAGGGTTCCGTAATTACTCTTCCGTCACAATAAGCTAAACTGGAGCTTAAAGTATGGTAGATTGTTAACCAAGGGATGAACTGTGGGTGTAAGTCTTTTTACTATGAAGGGGACACTTTTTGCGATAACTCAAAAACAGCTAAACTGATCATATCCGCTATAGTTTTCATTTAATGTCTTTCTTAAGCTCTACTTCCAAGATTTTTCTCATATTTTTTGGACCTATGGTTCAAAAGTTAGAGGGGGGGGCACATTTTTTTTTCTTTCGGAGTAATTATCTCCGAATATGTTCACTTTATCAAGAAATGTTTGTTGAAGACCCCTATTAGTTTTGAAAGACCTTTCCAACGATATCCCACACTGTAGGTCTAAAGAAAAAAAAATTCACCCCCACATTACGTGTAGGGGCTAAAAAAAAAAAAAATTTAGATTTTATTGTACGACTTTGTCGGCTTTATTGATTTATATATCCATTCCAAATTTCAGCTTTCTAGCACTAACGACCACGGAGCAAAGCCTCGGACAGACAGACAGACAGACAGACGGACATGGCGAAACTATAAGGGTTCCTAGTTGACCACGGAACCCTAAAAAACTGTCAAGTAGCCAATTCTGGGTATCACTATTTGGCCCTATGGTTGACTGGTAGAGAATGCCATTTGGCATTAAGTTCGTCATTTGTACATTGTTGTATATATTTTGTGCAATCAAATTTAAATAAATAAAATAAGATTACACTAACATTTTATGTCAGATAAAAAGGCATACTGAATACTCGTATAGCCAAAGTACTAATGTGACATTCCGAAAATCATTTCGTTTATTTTAACGCTATTTTCTTTAGAAAATTACAGTGTTACTGTGCACAAAATATCTAATTCTTTATTTCTAGAATTACTTTGTTAACCACATTTAAGACTCAATAACATCAAAGCACTATATTTAATCAAATTCACCGTATTTCAAGTAACCTAAATACTATTTCTTCGTATTTACAAAATAAACTTAACAGACATAACAAACAACAAAACCTCATTTCTGTTAGAGGTTTAGAATAAATTCAAAGGAATAGCGAAGAAAATATTAAAAAAAGGAATAAGGGCAAACGGGGATTGTAAGAAAAAACCAAGTTTCCAGAACAATATCTGTCCGTTCATTTACAAAATAGTTTGTCTGGATGCGCCTTCATTATTTGCAAGAGGAACTTAAATGGATAAAGCTTTCTATTCATGAGAGGTAGAAAAAATGTGATACAAACATTGGTATAATTATTGGCTTTGGCCAACCTCACTTTAATCAGTATATCTCTTTATACTTTTAAAACAGGTAACTCACGTACTCGTAATTTAACTCGATTATCGCTCGACATGTTTCGAGAATTGTCAACAACAGCTACATACATCTGCAGTCAACGTGTGTAATTTTTTGAAGGGAGTTTGAAATATTTTTCTTATAGGTACCCATTTGAGTGTCACGGGTGTTATTGTGATTCATCATTGGTCACTAATATGTACAGTCAGCGTCAAATACTTTGTAGCAACCAAAGTGGCCAAATAGTTCGGTACACCATATATTTAGTATATAGTCTACATTTGGTTAATATTGTTACTTGGCCATAAGTCAAAAAAGAATAACACATCTGACAATTGTTTTTAACTTTTTGTACGTTAAGATTCTTCGGCAAACTTGTACCAACCATGGGTCACATAGTAGTCGAAAAATTGAAGCGGGCAAGAATTTGTTAACATACTCAGACACACCCAGTATACCAGTAATTTTTATGGGAGGTCAATCCATCGCGTCTAAATTATTTTAATTTGCCGCCTTTCCAATGACAAACGGAGTGTGCCAGAAATTTGTAACTTTATCAGAAAAAAGGTACAATTGCATTATCGTTGGACAATAAGGACGACTTCTAATATGCAATATTATGCAAAGAGCGTCTTATTGCCAATTTTCGGCTAAAAACACGTGTAGCTCAGTAAATACTTGGTGAAACAGCCAGCAATATTTGAGAATCGAGCTCTTGAGCTATTAAATTCGGAGCTCAAGATCCGCTATAATAATTCTAAAACTAATTGCCAGCTGCACATAGGCTGCTGTCTGGGTGACGGCGAGATCATTACGTCTGTCGGAACGGGGTGCCCAACTCGTCCGCACTTCGTATATGTAATATGTATGTCCGCTTACAACGTACGATTTAGAAGGAGATGACAACATAGAATGCGCATACGTTACAAACAGACCGTACTTACAACACTTATTTCTTGTGATCCTAGAAAAAAAAAAGTTTCAATTTAAATCTCTGTACAATTTTTATAGATATTTATGTAGATTAAAAAATTGGTAGGTATAACGAAACAGGGGTCTGTAACGCAGGGTTTCCTAGCTCAGGACACAGGCTCAGGAAACTTTTTATTTTTCAATTTATAAATTATATATACAGAATTTATTGTGGTTGACATCTGTTACAGATGTCCATCATAACGGAAAAAAATCATTCACACACTTTCACTTTCATTTTTTCTTTAAAAAATCTCTCCTGTATCTTTGGGTCTGTTCATCCATCACAGACAATTTTCCCTATAACTACTACAGATTGGGATTAAATTTGGTACACTTGGAAGTTGGTGGCCCCATGACGACCTCTTAACTTTTTACGGCCTCCTAGCCTAGTGACCCTACTACGAAGCAGGAGGTCCCGGGTTCAATTCCTGGTAATGGCATTTATTTGGGTTCATCACAAATATTTGTTCCTGAGTTTATATATTATATGTTTTATATGTAGGTATTAAAGTTTTTTATCTATATAAATATGTTTATTATACATGATGTGACAAAAATACTGGGAATCCGTTTAAGGGTGTATTCGGTGTTGTGAAAAAGTAGACGAAACATTTTTTGACTTGGAAAATTGAAGACGCTATGTTAAAATTACATACTTAAAACCCTGTTTTAAAACAGCATGTTTGTAATAAATTAGCATTGTATGTTCAACAAACGACAAAATTTAAACGAAGCTATAAATAGACAAGACCCGAAATTACGTCTTTAACCCGAAACACAAATTAATCGTCTTTCAAGAAGCGCTTAAACGACGTACAAGTCTAGGAGACATAATACCTTTTTACATTTAAGCAGTAATTAAAAAACGACGTAAGTGGTATACGTCTGCGGGGAGTTTAATGCGGTTTTGGTGTAGAATTGGCAGCGTATTCTGTACATTGCGTTAATCGGGCCCCGCAGCGGTGGCACGTACGCAGTATTTTCCCGGACTAGAGACAGCCTATCAAAGAATCATTGTCCTGACACACAGCCAAGAAAATGGCAGAATATTGTTTATGTGGATGGATCTTAAAAAATTTCAACCGTGAGTTAAGAAGCATTATTCATCACGATCATTAAATTAACACTTTGATCAAATATATTCTCAATACACCATGGGTTCATTTATATATACATAAAATATAAAATTAATCTTCACCTCTAAATTCGCATTAAGTTAAACTAAACAATTCTAAAATCGTAGGCATGAAGTCATATTCTGTTTTTTTTTTTTATACCACGTCGGTGGCAAGCAAGTATACGGCCCGCCTGATGGTAAGCAGTCACCGTAGTCTATGGACGCCTGCAACTCCAGAGGTATGACATGCGCGTTGCCGACCCTTTGAAAACCTGTACACTCCTCTTTTGAAGAACCCCATACTGTAGCCCCTCGGGAAAACCTCGACAGGAAGCTTATTCCATAGCCGGAACGTCCGCGGGAGGAAATTCCTCTTAAACCGCACAGTGCGCATTTCTGTTATGAAATTGATCTGGATTTGTCATGCATATGATCTATCAGTGTGAAAAGTGATGTTTCTGGTTGATAAAACATCTTTTTGACACTAACAGATCATTATCCACAACGAGTTCAGTCCAGATCAAAATTTCATAACCATTATTGCCAATATCTATCTCTTTCTTTGGTCGTTCTCTCATGTCTTCATCGGTTTCTGTGCATGGAATTTCTTACAACTGATTGATCAACTGATCTGTTCATCTGGTAGGAACCTTGCCTTCAGTATTCCCAACTACGATACAATTTTCTCACATCTCCCTTTCATACTGTGGCATAAATATGTAAGATTTCTCTCTTGACATATATCGTGGCTATAATCTAATGTTATAATGAAACAGAGGCACTTGCGGTGGCTTCGGCATGTTCAACGTATGGATAGCATTCATTTGCCTAGGCAGATCATGTTGAGCCAGATATCATTTCAGAAGCGTCGCTTTTGACATCGATAGGGACACTTGGGAGGACCTCGCTTCAGATCGCGATGGATGGAGGGGTACTATCACGAAAAGTCGCGAAATTTACGACAACGCATGGTTTTAATCTAAGACCTTGCCCGAAAACGCGGAAAGAGGCACAATTCACCTGATGTTACTGCCGACATGGTTCCCTACTTCACTTGCTACAAATGCGGCCGCAAATGTCGTTCCCCCATTGGCTTATACAGCCACGACAGACGTTGTTACTCACATACATATGCTGCATAAATCATCTGTCAAGATGTTAAATGACTAATGATGATGAATGTAATAAGTTCTAATGTCTGCATAATGCTGATCTTGCTACGAACATATCTGTGACCAACCTTTGAACTACAAATACACGTTAAGTTTCTGTTTTTGCTCGTTATACAATTAGTTACAGCTTAACAATGAGTATCTAGCTTTAAAAAAAATCAGGAATTTCAGGAAATCAGGAAAAAAACCGGTTTTACAATAACGTAATTTTAAGTTTTCTATATCAAGCAAGCCGTGTGTCCACGATTCTGCTCGCCTAAGCAACGGCGCGACAATAAGACGGATTGTAATGAAGTTCCATTACACGTGATAAATCTCTGGCTCATTCGCTTTGCAATTCTAATATTTTCGCTAACTTACTAAGTTATTGCAAAGCTTCAATCAAACACGATCTTTTATATGACTTTACCGTTTTAGATGACATGTTCATTCAAGCATAGAGACGTTCTTTGACATTGACAGTTATGAACGTGACATTGCCTAGAAACTTTTTAACGAGGCCAGAAGCCTGTGTGATTTAATAATACCTATTTCAAATTCCAGTAGTGTACGATATGAAATTAACATTTATTATGAATCATTTTTGGGTACCTGTCCAATTGCCTAATACCTACCTAATACAATCCACAATACAAGTTTTATAATTTTACTCCAATAGGACTAAATAAAAAGATTTTTCAAAACATATTTTTAGTAAAACTTGTTGAAAATACTACGAGAAACATAGGCGACTATAAAATATGAAGACTATATTGCCTCATCAATTTGAAAAACTCATATTCCGTTTTTTAATCGAAGCCAAAATAAAATGCTATAAACAGGCCGTATTCCATCGGGCTTGAATCAGCTCAGGGCAGCCGTTACAATCGCTTGCCAAGCACTGGTGAATTGACCACACATACCACCACCACCAGTCACCAGTGTCAGGGCTCTCTACTATTATGCATAGTTATATCCCCGCCACACTATGCTCCTCACGCTGATCCTCGCTCTGCTCCGCGCGCTGTCACGCGATGTTGCTCTGTTTGGCCACACACTGTTCTAATCGCGCTTTTAATAGTGATGCTGCACTAGGGATTGCCGGTCCTTTGACTCGTGTCAAAAAACCGACAACCCCCGCCACACTATGCTTCTCACGCTGCTCCTCGCGCTGCCGCGATGTTGCCTTCTCTGGCCACACACTGCTATACTCACGCATTAAATTGCGATGCTCTGCACTAGGTATTTCCGATCCTCGTGACAAAAAACCGATAAAATAGGGAGCGGTGGGTTTGACGAGTAACGTTCCCACACTACGTCTCTGCCTACTTTCCTCGTGACTTCCCATGCCACTCGACAAGTGTGGCAGGGGTATTAAAAGGGATCTCGAGGTCAAGAATCACTGGCTAGCGCAAGATCTCGATCTACCCGCGCTTTGCGAGAAATGAGAATACCCATCCAGCGTAAAACCGCTTATCTTAAAAACCTGGGCACGGGCGGCGCTAACGAACCCTTTCCAAAAGTATTGGATATCCCCTAGTTTGATTGGAAAATTTAATGTGTTTCGGATTTGGAAGGTAAGCATGTAATCTCGTTGGTTTCAAACCGTAAGGAAATAATGGGATCGATCTGTGGTAAACAAGTTAGATGATGAAGTTATTTTGTGTTAGATACTTTATGAGTTTTTTTGACAACGGGCGTAAATATGAGTACCTACTTATTTATGATGATAAAATTGCTGTCTACATATGATATTTGAATATTTTTTTGACAAATCAACTTAGGATGAAGTAAGTTATCAAATCAGTTTACATTGAACATTGAAATTGGGCACAAAACCCGAAAGGGTGGGTTCAAGGTTAATTGGAGAAATTATGTTTGCTTAATCAGAATCAATAATTTAATACTTTATGTAGACCTTTGTCACCTACCTTTTTATCATCAAAGTACAGTCAGTCAGCCATTTAGGGTTCACTTTACATTGGAGATGCCATAGCGTTATACGAGTAGGCAACCAAATTAGCTTAATTTGGGCGATATCTTTCAAACATTGCATTAAGACGACGCATTGTAAATTTTGGCGTCAAATGTCTTGATTTATCTCAGCAATTACAAAACTCACGAAATTATTGTTTCGTGAACTGTTTATTTGTGGCATCTATTAGCAGGGAAAATTGTATCAGTCATGTCTCTTTTCAAACAAGCTTTTTCATTGTACAAGCAAATGGACCGATTCAAGTTTCTAAATTTTCCATGTAGATTAGTCTAAATACACACTTTATTCTGTAGGATGAGCGCGGCTTTCGGGAAGCAAGCGCCGTTATTTTTATTTTATTGTTGAACAATGTGTCACCATAATGTCGTTGCTGCAATCGCGATTACCTCATTCAATCCGTCAGTCATTTTATCAAGGAAATTGACAGTGACTTCTCATGTCAACGCTGCATCAGTAAATATGGAGGGTAGAGGTAAGGAGAACAATCTATGTGTATGAAAAGTGTCCATCAAAAAACCTTAAACATGAGGCGACATAATACATAGCGAGCACATATTTATGCGCAGTTCACTCCTGTTGTCAAGCTCACCATACTTATTAATTATAGAATGGGTTGATGCCCATAACATACTACATACCTATACGAGGCCTGGACTTTAGTGAGATGATGATAACTCATTGCTGGTGTCCTAATTTATTACCTACATCACAGAATTTACTTTATGCCTGCATCCACTCTGAGTACTGTTAGTTAATCTACAAGAGACACATCATTATTGTAACAACCCCATAAGAACGTCCTTGACTTGATCCTAAAGCAAATACCCCCTCCCGTAGATTTGTTTGCACACAACCTCCGTTGCCTAGGTACTATCGTTAGCAGCTACCCTCTCATCTTCATTCTTATTACACGTTCTAATCAAGACCAATTAAATGTCATGAAAAAGCCACACCTGGCACCTGGATTCAAAGGCCATTGCCGACGTTTCTTCATTATTAGTGCCTTTCAAATTCCCTGGATCTTACTCTAGCTTAACTTTCTTAAGTGCGTTTCCTTATATATTTATCTACACCAATTCAATATCCAGATATAGTTGTTAACGCATCCCGCTCAAGGATACCCAATAAGGGTAATAAGGCACGTCCGCGTAATGCTCGCAACGGCGACACAACACGCATATTGGCTCACGTGCTTAGGCCCTAGCGTGGAGTGATTTCGGCTGGAACCTTGTCGAAAATAAATAGGATTGCGTACTGTGAAATGAAATATTTGGTGATATTTTATTTTATTGTGGCCTCCGTAGGGTAGCCAGTAAATTGCTATTCGAATGACGCAGTAAATAGATTTTTCCCTTTTTGGGATTATAGTTTTTTTGCAGATAATTTATGTGTCGTGGCCAGATCTTAGAATTGATCATTTCATGACGAGGCAATAATTTCAAATGAAAAAATCTAACCTAACCTGATCATATGTATATTAAGATTGCAAACGGGCAAAATATTTATCGAAGAGTCAATGTAGGAAATTGGTCATGTTCTCATTCATCATACAGGTTTATTTAGTCACCTGCAATAATTTACCGGGAGAATATATAGGTCATACTGAGCGCCTCGCGTCCCGCGCCCCGCGTCTGTTTAGTATTTCCTATGGAAGTGCAACGGCGCAATTTTTTTTATAGTTGACTACAGCGTATCGAAAGGAATCTTACAGTCAAGTTAGGAGCCCATACATGAAAAGTATGCAAGTATATTTTAGTATACGAAATCTTGATTCAACCCTAACGCAGCGGCTTACGTGAGCGAATAACTCGCGAATGCGACGCGGCGCGGCAGCCCAACGGCATTCGCGTTCACAACGAGATCGCCCACGTAGGACACTTCCATAGGTATCAAAGATTGAATTCACCCGCACCGCGCCGCTTCGCGTTCGCGAGTTATTCGCTCACGTAAGCCGCTGCGTTACAGTCGCCGAGTAGAAAAATTAATATAAAGATACCTTATTCTAATGCTATTAGGACATAAGCATGATTTTAAGCCCTGGGTACAATTTAAATGTTTGAATAATACTAACAATTGGATAAAACCTCACTAACTCTTAAACTAATATTTTAAACCAAACTATTGAAACCAAGTTGAAGTTTGTCATGTTTTGATACCAAATATAGATTGCGTAATTGATTCATTTAATGTTAGCTTATTCAATCGCTCTATTCGAGTAATGTAGTTAAGTTATAGTAATTCCTATAATCAAAATTATTCACTATAGCCCTTTAAAGAGCAAGGGTCTTCAAAAAGAAAACCAAATGAAAGAATGGTTCCTATAAGGGCATGTTTCAAAATATCCAAGTTAAGTTCTGAATAAGCTACTTGCCACTTATCTGACGAATAAAGTCATCATAGGCGTTTCACATATAAGATTAGTTGGTAGATAAAGTGCTAAGTTTTGCAGGATTTTTTATCAGTAAGTATACACGGTGTAACACGAGGAACTCGAAAGATTTTTTAACCACGTACTTACTTTTAAGGCCAAAAAAAGAAAAAATGTTGTATAAATTAAGTAATTTTTTTTAATAATTATTTATATTTATATTTTACCTAGTTTTTAATTATCTGTGATTCTGGCGGGTAAATATTTACGCGACCTTTTTAGATCATTTTAGGTGAAGAGGACCAATCGTATCCGGAACACCACTCTGGGCGCAAGAACCCGCATTGCTGACGTCGGCGGACACGTCTGCATGCATCCAGACAGATGGGCTAAGTGTAGCTACCAAGTGGATGCCACAAGAAGGGCGGATATCTTTCTCAACGACTGGCCGGAAGAGGCACTAAATCTGGGGTTGTGGAAGACTACGGGAGAGGCCTCTGCCCAGCAGTGGAACACCATAAAAGGCTAGTAAAAAAAATGTCGATCTAGACTTATAGGTTTCACTGGTCCTCGTATTTTTTAAACGTAAAACCAAATTGTACCTGTTCAATAAGCTAACTAAGCTAAGGTATAACAATAAGCTAAGCGTTTGCTGAGGCGCATGCGACGCAGCTCTACGCAGCGTAGGGCAGATATTTTGTAAAGTATGAAACGTCCTTTAGCTATACGCACGGTGCGGCGCAAGGACGTTCTATACTTTTAAAATCTGCTCTGTACCCCGCGTGGAGCTGCGTCGCCTGCGTCTCAGCATACGCTTAGCCTAATTATCATACCCCGGTTAAACGGGTATGATTTTGTTCATCTCAGCATACGCTTAGCCATACACACAAATGTAGGTGTAGAACCACCGCTCGCGCCGCCCGGTTTTGAGCGGCACGAACAAAATGTAGACTTGAATAAATCTGTTTTGGACGACAGCGGCGGACGCTTGCCGGGCCGCGCGCCGTGTTCGTCCAGTCCGCGGCCTTAATATGAGCACTCGTCCATTGCAAAGGGCAGTCATATTAAATTGATACTCTTAATACCTATTAATGGAGATATGGGCCTTTTTTGAATAACAATATGAATCAGTCATTCAACATTTTTGTTTTAACAGTAGTAGGTCGAACAACTTGGCACTAGCTGTAGATTCTGCCGATTTTATTTTAAAACTTTAGTTTTATGTCAGTAGAAGTTTTCACGTTGTTGCGGATGGGTACCAACTTGGTTTAACAACTTAAGTTTCTGAAGTTTAGTATCCATTTAGGATGTGTGGAGTTTATTCGTTTGGCTTAAAATTTGTTTCGTTCTTAGAAACACTAATATCAAAACAACAGATACATATAATATTAAGTTCCACCTCCCTTTCCACTGTCTTAAGAGAAAAGAGGACGAAGTTATGTAACCGCTTTTCGATACGCACGTTGTACAGTCGCCATCAGATATATCGGAGCGGCCAAGGTGTCCAAATATTTCTGAGCAAGACTAAATTTCTATAAATTCTGCACTCTCCAAATGCCATTTATATCGCAACTACTGCAATGCCATAAACATCTGAGCATGCTGTTTTTCAATAATTTCTTTGCATACGTCCAGTCAAAAATATCTGATCGAAAAAAATACCAAACGTATCTAAGCAACAAAGGCGTTCACAAATATCTGTTCATTTGAGAAGAATATACTGTATATTATATGCCTTACGTCGTATAATTGTTAGATTTATGTTTTTAGATTTTTATACGTTTAGTAATGAATAAACTTAAAAACTGCTGTGCCGATTTCAAAAACTCTTTCACCATTGGAAAGCTACGATCCGTGCGACGCCGGGACGGGCCGCTAGTACAGTCGCCATCAGATACATCTGAGCTATCAGGGTGCTCATAAATATCTGAACATGAAGATTTAGATCAGACTCATAAATATTTCATGCTTAATTGTCGTCACACACCTGACCACCGATTTAACTTTTATTTGACAATTAAGTTGTGTGCACCTAAAATTGAAACTAATTAGAGAAATATTAGGGATCCGTACTAAAAATTGCCGTGAACCCTGCGAAGCGGGACGGGCTGCTCGTAAATAATATTTGCATTGTATGTATTCGATTGGTTATTTTTTTATCACTCGAATGCAGTGGACAGGCATCTTTATAAGGTAGTTAGTATTTAAGTAAGAGTGGTTTCGCACTAAATTCGATACCGCTCTACATTTTGAAACTCCTAAGCCAAGGGTTAAGGGTTGGTCAAGACCAACTAACATTGGAATAAAACTATCAATTAATTTTATTGTATTAATTTTATTTATTATAATTTCTAAGTACCGAGTACTAAAACTTAATGTATACATACTCGTATTTTATTAAAATTGTCTTCAGTATTTAGTGTAACCACCATCAGCATTCCTCACCGCCCTCAGCCGGTGTTGCATGGAGCCCACAAGTTTCGCACAGTAATCGCGGCCCCTGAAAGACTCCCACACAGCGAGTGCATGTCGTCTTAATTGTTCTTTCGTCCTACACTGGTCAGTATCCCACTCCTGGACCATTTTCCCCCACAAATTCTCTATTGGGTTGAGATCTGGACTTTTCGCGGGCATTTTGATTCGTGTAATTGTCTCTCTGTGTTCATGAAGCCATGCTTGCACTAGCCGAGAGTTGTGAACAGAGCTATTGTCTTGCATAAATGTCACACGACGGTTCGGATAACATATGTCTACACTGGGCAGGAATGAATCTTCGAGTATTTCCACATAATCCTTGGCATTCATCCGCCCAGTTATTTCGACAAGCTCTCCGGGTCCTTCCTTCGACATCCAACCCCAGAAGCCAATAGTTATCCGTCCGCTACGTCTATCAGGTACTACATGTCGTGCATGGTATCGAGTATTATCTGGCCTCCATAGTGTTAACCTGCCATTGTCAGACGAACAAAACACCTTTTCGTCCATAAAAAGGACATCATCGAAGTTTTTATTGCGATTGGAGACTGCAAACTGCAGCCTTTCATCCATATGTCTTTGGGTAAGAGCTGGCTTCCGCGCAGGCACTCGGTTTTGTAAACCTCCTTCTTTGAGCCGTCTTCGTATTGTACTACTTGAGACATTGAATTCACCAGAAAACTGGGTGGTATTAATGAAACGTTCGTTCCGGGCCTTTTCTAATATATTTACGTCTTGGAGACGCGTTGTCGACCTTGGACGCCCAAATGACACGTGGTTGCTTAGTCCAGCTTCCTGCTGGAACCTTTCTAACCATAAATAGACGGTGTTTCTCTGTAAAAAAAACACATATTTTTAATACCAGTCTTCTTTATAGCGGTAGATAAAATAGAAAACGATTTCAAAGTACTTACTGCTATTCCGAGTTCGTTGGCAATATCAGTAACGGGTAAGCCATCATTTTTCAAATCTATTATTTTCTTTTTAACATCGTTGTCAATACGATACGGATATGCCATTATTCAATTTAAAATCGCAAATGTATTTCACAAAAGCTGCAGATTATTGAAATCTGACAGAAATGAAAGAAGACAATTGAATAAAATTGTCAATATTAAATATGGAAAAACGATTAGACTATTAAGAGTATGCAAAGGAGTTTTCAAATCAAAGACAAATTACTAACAGTCTTCTCTAATTGGTTAAGTCAACTTAATCCCACAGTCAAACCGTGAAAACTGTTTTGTGGGACCCTTTATTTGTGTAAGCTGTATCTTTTTCAAGCTAATAAATAAATAATAATAAAATAATACCTATATGTATAAGTCAAATGCTGGCCGCTGAAACTTAGGTGTCATTAAAGTAGCACTTATAGTAGAGCATAGTCGCAGAAATGTGTTGATTAGACACGATTTTCAAGTGCCTTTTCAGATAGGATGAAATAAACTAATACCTACTTCGTACATTCATAGTTTTGACAAGTCTAAATTGCAGGAAACTGCCCCAATCAATGTTGCCTGACCACATATATACCATACCATTCAACGTAATAACTACTCCCAATACTAGCGTCTTTGTTAAGAACTGCTTGGCGTGTTGAGTTTGAGTAACTAAATTATACCAACAGCTTTTTCAAAAGCAAACCGCAGATTCGGTCTTTCCCGCCAGAGCATCATATTTTCTGAAACAAACTTTTCCTGTTTTTTGGGTACCGTAGCATAAATTGCAAAATGGAACCTAAAAATAGATTTAAATACGTTCAAAATAACTTGGCGATTTCTATACTATGACGGTGGAAAACAAGCACACGGCCCAGCTAGGCAGTCACCGTAGTCTAAGTATACACAGACAAATATTATGATCTGTGATCACTGTGATCAGTGATTAAAAACACATTTTTCTAACTTTATGTAAAGTAATTTAATGTCCCGGCCCTCAGTAAAATCACGCCACTTTTTCTTTATTATTTTACCTTGGTTTGGTTTAACTTGCCTCCCTCGACCTCTCCTTCACCCCAATCAGCTATTTCACATCCTAATTTTCTAAATTGGCTTCCTAAATCGGAAATGCGAAATAGTGGCTTAAGGGACTGTAGACCGGAGGGCAGGCAGCAGCACACTTCGTGGAACAAAAGCCATCTGACTGCGATTGCCAACCCGCCTGCCAAACGCGGCGATTATGCCATTTCCCTCCATAAAACTGCATGGAGGAGGCCTGTATCCATGAGTTCACGTTATTTGGCTCATGATGATGATGATAACTTCGTAGTATTTAATATTGAACCCATTTATTCGTAAATCATTTATTAATTATTTATTATTCATTAAATAATACTCGTAGTTTATCTAAACCGTTCAATACATTTCGATTATGACAAGTTTGACAACGATTGGCGGAATCACGCATATTTATCAAGTATCAATCAAAACTACTTTGCCACGCTCATAACACCCTTATGTCCACTCGATAACGAAGTGAAAACGCATAATTTCGATTTCCGAACTCTGAACAAATTTTGTATTTATTTATTGTTCTAATATTTAACCTTAACACAAAGGCTAAAGGCATGTTTTGCTTTAATGCGCAGATCTTTGTGAACGTTCTTATTGAGTTATTGCTTAGATACAATTGACATTTTACATGATCAGATATTTTTGACTGGAAGTATGCTAAGAATTTATTGAAAAAATACATGCTCAAATTTTTTTGCCATTCCAACAGTTCAGATGAATATGGCATTTGCAGTGTGCAGAATTTATTGAAATTTAGTATTGCTCAGATATATTTGGGCACCTTGGATGCATAGAAATATCTGATGGCGACTGTACAGTCAGCATCAAAAGTAGCGGATCAAATAACGCTTCATATTATTCATTCTGTAACAGCTTCACAAAAAGTGATGTATTTAATATAGAACAACTAGGACTGCTAAAGATATCTTTATGAACGCGAATTTTAGGAATTTATCTAATTTTGGAAAAGTGATCCGGAATATCGTTGTTTCATCCGCTACTTTGGATGCTGACTGTACTCACTTTCGTCTTTAAATATTGAAAAAAAAAAGGAAATGTAACCCCAGCTTTGTCTATTTTTTTTTCGATACTATAATTATTACCAGTAAGTAACTTTTTATAAAATTGTAGGTATGGAATTAGTTTTTCGCTCCTATTTCAGATATTAATAAAAAAATCGATAAAAGTCAAACGAAAAGGCAAATCGACTGAAGTTGCGGAAATTTAGATAATTGCTTCTGCTTCTGCAACGTCGGCAGTGTGTTTGTTCATCCTCACGCCCTAGAACCTGTGTTGACCCTAGATGGTCGCGTACTGTGCGGTTTAACAGGAACTTCCTCCCGCGGACGCTCCGGCTGTGAAATGAGCTCCCCGCCAAAGTTTTCCAGAGAGTACAGTGTGGGGTTCTTCAAAAAAGGAGTGTACAGGTTTTTAAAGGGTCGGCTACGCGCATGTGATATCTCTGGTGTCCATAGGCTACGGTGTCTGTTTACCATCAGGCGGGACGTATGCTTGCTTGCCACTGACGTGGTATAAAAAAACTTGCAGATTTGCTAGCCGAAAAGTCGGATAAGATGATAATCTTATACCTTTAAACGAGCAATTTTTGTATATATATATACAAGAATGGAGGAAAGGAAACGGCTGTAACGATTTCGCTGAAATTTGGTATATGGGGGTTTTTGGGGGTATACAATTGATCTAGATTAGTCTTATGTTTGGGAAAACGCGTGTTTTCGAGCTTTCATGCGTTTTTCTTTCGACGCAGAATATGGTCGCTAATTTCGTGTTACCGGCCACTGTCCGTCTGGTCCAGCGGGTTAAGACGCGGACTGCTATAAGAGTGTTACGGGTTCGAATCTCGCCCGGTGACTAACTTTTGTTTTTTTTTTATATGTTCAAGTTTATATATAATTTTTAAATTTTTATTGTTTTAGACAAGTTTAATTTAGTAAAAAAATGTAGTTAAGATTATCACCTATACACCACCATATTACAATAAATAGTTATAACCGAGCAAAGCTCGGTCGCCCAGGTACTAATGAATTTATATCGCGTTATATCACTAAATACGTGTTTATTATTATTATAAATACGTGTACAAAGCGCGATAGTTTACATTAAGTATTATATTATTAGGGATAGTAGGAAATTCAAGACAATTGACACGGGAACATCTGCTTCTGGTATAAAGGGACAAGAACTGATAGTGACAGCCACCGTAACAAAAAACAGACGCCAATGTTGCGTTTTGCCTTGAAAGTAGAGGAGCAGAACGAAACAATTTCCTTACAAATGTAGTCTTGAATTTCCCATAATATTTTTTTTTAATTTATTTAGAACACAAACAGTCACATATACAAATGAATTTGAAGTACAATGTAGAGTACTTAACATACTTAAAATAAAAAAATACATTATAAAAAACGTACATAATAAAAAAATATTAAAAAATATTTAAATTAATTATTATTATTAATATTAATATTGAAAATATTTTGACACAAATAGTTGTATTTTAACCAGAGCTATGCCCTAAAGTTTAATTTTTGATTTTTTTATTATTACAAGAGTTAGGAGAAACTTATTAGTACTTTGGGGCGGCGTTTGAGGAATAGGGGCAGCGAACCCCGTGCCGGCTCTTTCCTGGTTCAGCAAATATCGCTATCTGTGCATTTTTGGTACGTTTGGATCAGGTGACAGTCGGAACGGGACATAGGGCTTTTGATATACAGTTAGTTTGTTATAATTAATTTAATTTTTAGAGTTAGGAGCGTTTAAATTATGTTTTACAATAATCAAAAAATCGAAAAAAGTCAAACGGGGCAATCGCTGTTAGATGCTAGCTGTTGATGTACATAAAAGTATCTAAATAAAAATCAATAATGTAAATATCCTAAGAGAATACTGGGATCTACGTTTGTATGTAGAGGCGGCCATTCCCTTTTTAGGGTTCCGTAGTCAACTAGGAACCCTTATAGTTTCGCTATGTCCGTCTGTCTGTCTGTCTGTCTGTCTGTCCGAGGCTTTGCTCCGTGGTCGTTAGTGCTAGAAGGCTGAAGTTTGGCATGGATATATAAATCAATAAAGCCGACAAAGTCGTACAATAAAATCTAAATATTTTTTTTAGGGTACCTCCCCTACACGTAAAGTGGGGGTGAAATTTTTATAACCCTACAGTGTGGGATATCTTTGGAAAGGTCTTTTAAAACTAATAGGAGTCTTCAACAAACATTTCTTGATAAAGTGAATATATTCGGAGATAATTGCTCCGAAATAAAAAAAATGTGTCCCCCCCCCTCTAACTTTTGAACCATAGGTCCAAAAAATATGAAAAAAATCTTGGAAGTAGAGCTTAAGAAAGACATTAAATGAAAACTATAGCGGATATGATCAGTTTAGCTGTTTTTGAGTTATCGCAAAAAGTTTCCCCTTCATAGCAAAAAGACGTACACCCACAGTTCATCCCTTGGTTAACAATCTACCATACTTTAAGCTCCAGTTTAGCTTATTGTGACGGAAGAGTAACTACGGAACCCTACTCTGAGCATGGCCCGACATGCTCTTGGCCGGTTTTTATTTATTTTCTTAAGCAATCAGATCTACACGACTACCTAGTTAAAGTTCTGAGATAGAGCTTTCGTGTCCAATGATGGGACCATTTTATTTAGAAATGTAATAAGTACTTAATAATATAATAATTCAGCCTATATACGTCTCACTACTGGGCATAGGCCTCTTCTCATGCACGAGAGGGCTTGGGCTATAATCTCCACGCTAGCCCAATGCGGATTGGGGACTTCACATACACCTTTGAATTTCTTCGCAGATGTATGCAGGTTTCCTCACGATGTTTTCCTTCACCGAAAAGCTAGTGGTAAATATCAAATTATATTTCGTAAATATGTTTCGAAAAACTTATTGGTATATAGGATTTGAACCCGCGTCCTCCGGATTGAAACTCGGACGTAATTTCCACTCGGTCATGTACGAATGAAATTCACGCACGATTTGTAACTGTTGACATCATTTTTGTGTCAAAGCGTATTCGAATTTGCTTCCACAAGTGTAACACGTTATTAAATCAGAATCGAGCTCGGGATAAACGTTTACGTGAACATTAGGGCAACCTGAACTTCACGAAGTCTTCATAAGAACTCCTTTACCGCGAGTCGCGACGCTCAGTTGCTCCGCGGTCGCCACGGCGTTCGGTCGTGTCCACGTCTCTCGTTCCCGCGCTCGTGTATCCACGTGATTGTTAAACTGATGTACGGTAGGTTCATCTTTGTGTTTTGTGCTAGTTAAGGTTTGCTTGACACTGCCCTCAAGACCATACAAAGAAAAAAAAAAAAAAGGTTTGCTTGAAATGTGTGCGATGTGTGACGTTGAAAAAAGGTTGATGGAGAATTTGTCACATAAATTAACTTTGGTAACAAAGCAATAATAATAAAAAATTGCGGCTGCCTGGGTATGTTAATACTTTCAGGTTATATTGATAAAGTTTATAATCTAAGTCAGTTTTTACAAGCTTTTACTTAGTTTTGTCTGTCTGTAACCAAATCTTGCAAGTTATTTCTGATAAAACTGAAGATTTGCGTAAGTTATGTGAATTGGATGACAATGAAATATTATGGTACCATCGAGCTGATCTGATGATGGAGACTGGTGGCCATAAAGGTAGGAACTCTGATAAAACAACGCAACTTAACAAGCTTTTATTTACTTTCACCTGACCGTTGTCTGTTTGTAATCAAATCTTGCAAGTTAAATTTGATCCACTTCCCGGTTTCCGATTGAGCTGAAAATTTGCATACATATGTAAGTTGGGTGACAATACAATATTATGGTACCATCGAGTTGATCTGATGATGGAGACAAGAGGTGGACATAGGAACTCTGTGATAAAACAACGCAACCTAATTGACTTTGGGGTTTTTAGAATTTGCTCGAAAAGTTTTAGTTGCCTGTGGAAAGAAAAGTACAGTCAGCGATAAAAGCTTGTACAAAAAATGAAATTTTTGCCAAAAACTTATTTAGAATTGTTTTGATGAGTACTTGTTGCCTGTTGAAAGAAAAGTGCAGTCAGCAATAAAAGCTTGTATCAAAACAGGATATTTTGACAAAAAACGTATTATTTCAGATTCTTTGAATCTTTTCTGTTAGTTTTTTGACATAAAAATTACATTAACGTCAATCATAAAAAGTTTTATTTAAGAGGGAAGTACCACGTTCTCGTCCACATAAAACGAGAAAATGTTTTTCCACTTCTAAATATATTCCATTCTCCATGTTTTTTTTTTTATGTTATTGACACAATGAAGAACTAGGTTTATATGATTTCCTTTATTTCTCAAAATCTAATATCATTATAAACCTAGAATATATTATGCTGAAGCGATCGACATCAAAATCAAAGTGATTTGTTAATATTAATTTAGTGGAAACCGTTTTCTCCCGAAATGGAATTTCATAGAAAAAGTACCGTTATTTCGTTAGGATCGCGAAGCTAGTCTTCCCTCTTAAGTATCTATAATAACAGAAACAAGCAAGCCTTGAGCCTATTCTTTCAAAATTGAGTTGTCTAAATTTTCAAAAGCAAATTACATGCTTAAAAAGGTTTAGTTTGTCGCGAAAACTTGTGAAGAAGACAGAAACGTGCCTGGCGTACTAAAGAAGAGGTCGGGGAAAAACAGACCAGCGCGTTCGCTCGTAAAAATTTGAATCTTGTAGAAATCTGCTAATTACCGACCTAAATTTTGTTAACTTGTTTATCTCACTTTAAATATCGAAACGGTGGAATTTGAATTACCTAAAGCTTTTATTGAGTTCTCGTAGAATGTGACATTAATTTTATATGGACACAGTTGAGATATTTTTCGCAATTAGTCTCTGCTCAGTAAATGTCTGAGGTCTAATTAGCGCGATTCCATATAAAATGCATGTAGAAAGGTTGTAATCATAGTGTATTTATTTAGACCAAACCACAAAACGGTTTTTTGTTGGGCAAAAATATTGTAGCTAATTATTTTAACTCGATTTTAACTTATTCAAAATCAAAATCAAAATAGTTTATGTAGAGTAACTAGTGGGATTTAAACAATATTGGTAATGGATACCTCCCGGTAAGTATAGCAATACTTATGTTAGGAGGTACCAGTTCTTCCAAACGGAGTTTATCGGGTTTATCTCAGTTATTACGTAATTATATCTTATACCTTTAAACGAGCAATTCTTGTATATATATTTATATATAAATATATTTCTGTGATCTCGGAAACGGCTCTAACGATTTCGCTGAAATTTGGTATATGGGGGTTTTTGGGTGTATACAATCTATCTAGATTAGTCTTATGTTTGGGAAAACGCGTGTTTTAGAGTTTTCATGCGTTTTTCTTTCGACGCAGAATATGGTCGCTAATTTCGTGTTGCCGGTCACTGTCCATCTGGTCCAGCGGGTTAAGACGCGGACTGCTAAACGAGTGTTACGAATTGGAATCTCGCCCGGTGACTAACTTTGCTTTTTTTTTTTTTATATGTTCAAGTTTATTTTTTAATTTTTATAGTTATTACCGAGCAAAGCTCGGTCGCCCAGGTACTTGCTCTCTCAATGTAACAATGGCTACTTTTGTACGGAGAAGAGACTCTGCCAGTATCGTCTTAATATTACCAACTAGAAAATGTACGTTTGTTAATTTTGGTATAAGTATGTATTGACATTTTACATCTGCTCATGTATTTAAAATAATAAATAATTAACAATTTAATAGTTTCACAGTTTTTATTTACGTACTACTTAATAAAGTTGCGCACAGTAAAGTTGCTTATACCAGCACCAATAATTTACACCATTAAGGATTATTTTTATTAAAAGAAAAAATAAGTCTGCAGATTTTTTTTGCGCTTGCATTTATAGCGTGTTCTTTAGGTAGATAAATAAATGTAAGCAATATTTTTTTTACAGTAAATATGGGGCTACTTTATAGCACTAGTGCGAGAAGTAGCATATTACGTTACTGTGTCGAACATTTAAAGGGCCATATGTACTGTAAAACGTTGTACGATACATGTGCGAATAGGTAATTCGCAACTCGTGTCGATTTAAAACACTCCCTTCGGTCGTGTTTTAATTTATCGCCACTCGTTTCGAATTTCCTATTTTTCGCACTTGTATCGTAATGTACTATTACATTATCGGGTACTTTTAACATTTTATTCATTAACCAACCAAATACAAAAGTGCATAAATCTGTCCCTCATCGTTTTGACTTTTACCTATGTAATTTAACCGTGTAATGTAACCCTCTTATACATTTTGCTTGACTGATGTTGATATCTTGTATGGCAAAGTATTTTTTTTATCGCGATTTCAGGGTTAGTATCATAGTAAAAGTTGCTGAGTATGACCTATATATACAACGTGTACCCACCTCACTCTCAGTGGCTGATCTAACACGTTATATATGTCGGTCCGTTGGTTGGTAGAAAGTTGGTAAGCTGTTAAAAAAAATCGTTAAATATAAATACGTTGAGGATTTGGTTAGTTAGAACCACGTTGACAATTATTTGTACGCATTTTCTTACTCTGAGGGATAATGCGTTTTAAGAAAATGCACCAAAAACTTTGTTCTTATTCAAAACGTACTTACTGACGCGATTATCACAACTGTCACAAAATGACCTCTGGTGTTGCAGGCGCCCATAGGCTACGGTAACTGCTTACTATCAGGCGGGCCGTATGCTTGTTTGCCACCGTCGTGGTATAAAAAAAAAATGGAAATAGTACATTGTCGCACGAAAAAAGTTCACTTTGTTAGAGACAAATTAATAAATATGTTTATAACATTTTATACCACTGAATCCTACGACTCGTTTCAATTTGTGATTGTATTATATAATATTACACGCTGTATTACGCGAGGCACCAAAAAAGTGAGGGTATCTTTTTATAAACATTTATTTTCACTTGTTTGACAGATTCGTTTTAACTTTTAACTAGTTCAGTCCCTCAAATATTGGAAGAGGCAGGCCAACGTGTATTGAAAAAGTTTTTTTTGAATAATTCTTTCATGCACGCAATCAAATATTATGGCCTGTTTCACAATGTCACATGTTATTTGCCGTGTAAATATAAAAAAAAAAAAATGTACAAGTAAAGTCTTGAATAAGCTACTATTATATGACGAATAAAGTCATCATTAGCGTTTCACAATCTTCAAATAAGCTTAACTGGTAGATAAATACCTTTTCAATTTGAGATAGTTTTATCTGGTAGTTAATTTATATTTTGTTAATTAGCTATCTAATACTTTACTTGGACTTTGTGAAACTGGCCCTTAATCTACTTAGCCTAGCGTATCTTAATCTAGCGTGATTTGACGTATGCGTTTGCGTGAAGTCTCATTTTTATGAGATTTAGAAACAGCGCGCCAAGCGGGATGTTTTGGATACTCAAAATCCCATATTAAATGAGACTTAATGCAAATGCGTACGTCACGTCACGCTATCGAATAAATTTACACTAGGGGTACTGTAGTTGACATTGAAAAATCTGTTTTACGTGGAGTTTATTTCGGGAAAATACGATAAACAATTGAATGAGTTTTCATTTTTTTTATTTTATTATTCAATTTAGTTACCTAATTACACAGCATTACAGTATTATTATTACCAAGAAACTGGAAAACAAACGAAAATACAAAAAAAAAATTGTCTAGTACGTCCTGATTCGAACTTTAATATACGTCAAATATTAGGTATAGATATGATATTGATCAGATATGTCTGGTTCAAAAGTGACATTTCTTCAAATAAAAACTTCATTTTTGACACTGCTATATATTTATGAAAAGAAGATGAATGCGGATTAAAGTATATAAAATATGTTGACCTACGATTTGTACGCACTCCTCCAATTATTATTGCCATAATTATATTAACTAAATAAATAAATATTATAGGGCACTATTACACAAATTGACTAAGTAAGCCACAGTAAGATCAAGAAGACATGTGTTGTGGGTACATAAATAACGATATATATATAATAATATACATATTTAAATACATGGAAAACACTTAAGACTCAGGAACAAATATCCATGCTCATTACACAGATAAATGCCCTTACCGGTATTTGAACCCGGAACCATCGGCGTCATAGGCAGGGTACCCAATAGGCCAGAACGATGGTCAAATTAATTAATTAGAACTAATTTATATTAATGACAACTTGACTATTAAAAACCAAATAAAATCAATCTGCATGCCGTTCTTCTAGGCTTTTAGCGTTCCCCATTCAGCGTTACGGCCCGATTCGAAGAATGATTAGGACACGTTTACGATCTTGGAATGATCTTTAAGAGATCTATAAGTGAACGACATGTCAAAATTGACGTTTATTTCGATTCCGCTGTGATCCCAATAAGATCTATCTATGATATTTCTAATGTCAAAGTGACATTGGTTGCCCGAATCGAGTTGGTTCTGTCAACTATACGACAAGCAAACGATATCTAAATGAGAACTTATCTAAACCAGAACTTATCGTTATCGTATCTCATTCTTTGAATCGTGCCGTTTATCACGACACGGTATCATCGTTGACTCGACACAATGTATTAACACATTCACCACTGAGCTATGATCGTAGCGCTACGTTGTAGCCGATAACATAGGTTTCTCGATATGTAGCGAAAATGCTTCATAGAGGCAAAACGACTACGTGTCGTAATTAGCGCTGAATGGGTTATATATTAACGTCACAATTACTCAAAGACAACGAAAATAATTTTGCATACATTTTGAAAATCAACATGCATAAAAATGTTTGTAGGTAAGTATTGTTTATAATTTTAACATTGCCCTTTAGCCCAAAAAAGAATTGCTTATAGCCCTCAAGGCCCAAGGGTGACATCAGTCTTTTCTTTGTCAATATTTTTACGTTGTCAAAGAAAATAATTCTTTGCACACTTTTCCTGTTTTATAGATTTATTTGACGAGAAAACTAAGAAAAGAGATTTCATTGTCAACAAGTTAGCGATATTTTTACCTGACTGCCACGTAAAAGAATAAACAATTTTCTAATAATAAAGATTAAGATTCTTTATTTTCTTTGGACTGTTTGTGTATCTTTTCATAATGTTTTTGGTCATAGCTTTAAGAAAATATTAGTTCTAAATGTTTATTTACAGAGGCCCCGTTAAAGTTTTGTTAACCAAATGTTGATCTTTGCATGGACAGGTTAGTTTACTTTAGAAATGGTATTCACAAATATTTTGAATTTCAAATTAACGACATTATCGATATCAACAGATACATATACCTCACGTGATCAGTGGTTATATGGAACAGCTTTGACGTAGAATGTCTGTACAATGTTTTTGGAAGTATAACACATTAATTTATTTAGAAATTTAACATTTCGACGACAACAACGTACAAGGTGCAAAGTGCTAAAAGGTTCGAACTACGTAAGCTGCAGCATAATAATCTAGAAGCCGAAACCTATCGCCTGGTATAAAAAAATTCTTAAAATGTCACTTAGTATAGATTTTTAAATGACGCATACAGTGCCATCTGAGTCAAAAATTTGTATACTAACACGAACACCATTCCAAGTGCCACATCGAATCGTACACGATGAATGCCATCTTAGTCACTCGCGCGCACGGAGCGCTATTTACCACATCGCACTCAGTTCGCGGCCGACCGGCTAGTCATGGGTTGTGAAAGATTTGATCGTTTTTTAGAGAATATTAACATGTTATTACGTTACTTTTTTCTTAATTTTGAGTTTCTGTTAAGAATTTTGATGAATTCATTCGATCGATCAATTAACTACAAATATAAGTTTGTTAATCATGAAGGAGAAACATGCGAGACGGTTGGAATCATTAAAATCAGCAGCAAAAAGATCGGGTACGGATTGCATCAAAACAGAACTAAATAAATCGACCACAATAAATGGAGGTATGTAATATTTATTTAGGTTTTTTTTATATTTTTGCGTTTATATGCCTAAAAATGTATAAAGTGTTCTATGTGACACATATACCTACATACGTGTAAAGTATTATTTAAGAGGACTACGTACACAGGAATATCTGCCACTGAGAACTATATACGTTACTATAATAGCTGTAGTTAACAAAGCACGTAAATCTATGTGCGACTTAGAATTGTTTACGCCATTTAATCAGTCACTTAGAACTATTTACCTTTTAGAATTCATTTTTGTACACACTCATAATAGTATGACTATTGCTATTTATATCTGTCATTGCAAGTTCTAATTGAAACATAAAAAAGCGTAAGCGTAATATTATGTTATAATGCTATGCTATGTGTAATATAATAACTATCGCAGATTAAGGTTTTATACGGGCAGTTTTGTTGTATAGCTAATCCTTATTTTGATCACTATTTACTTTGCACCACGAATAGAGCTTTACGTATAAATATATGCACATAATGTTAAAGCTTATGTTGCTTTTAATATGCATGGTATTTGACTTTCAGTGTCACCACTAAGGATGGACGAAGCATCATGCGAGGAATTATAAAGAGCACTGCCAACTGCGTTTGAGGAGCCAAAAGATACGCATTCCACTAATACAAGCATATCAAGTCAATTTGAGAATCAAATCTCCATACCATGTTTTGTTAATGACTCTGATTATAGTGCAGGTGAAAGTATGTTTAAAAGTATTAACGAGTTGGAGAGCAGAGAACATATCGAATGCTGTATTAGCACCATCATCATCCGTTTTATTCGGTGAAATCACATACTCGCCCCAGTCAACGAATGCACTAACA
Organism: Cydia pomonella; assembly: GCF_033807575.1. NCBI lineage: Eukaryota > Metazoa > Arthropoda > Insecta > Lepidoptera > Tortricidae > Cydia > Cydia pomonella. The sequence goes on along the minus strand of NC_084717.1, from coordinate 2,367,696 downwards.
TATAGTAACAGTCCGTTGCCCCATAATTTTTCTGATCTTAACAGTCTTATGAATTCTATAATTATAAAACCTATGAGCATGCCCGAAAGTTGTGTTAATTTTAATAAGACGCCAATAATTTCCGACTCAAGTGACACTGAAAATTATTATATTAGAAAGCAAATATTAAACAAAAAAAAATAATTAAAAGAAAAGACAAAAACGTTAGGCCATCGCAAACCCAAGCGACTCCGTTTGGATTCATCATCTATGGATTCTTTAAATGAGATTGAGTCGAGTGATGAATCAACCCAAGTGCACAAAAAAAGGTCACACAAGGGTGTTAAAGTAATCCTAACCCTGGAAAAAAGAAGCAAAAATGGAAAAAGTTGGATAGACAACGTTCGAAATATAAGATGTTAACATTTTTTTCTAAGAAGAATATTATGTTTTTTTGTTTTGTAAAATTATACACATTTTGTTTTTTAGGTTTTTAAATAATTAATAGAATCAGGTGTTACTTTGCGGAAATCCATACTAATTAAAATAAAAAATATTACTTTGTTAATCCGCAAAAAGATAACGTGCTAGTGTCAGTTCTAACTCGTTAGTATAACTTGCGTATTTTTAGATGCAATTAATGTTTACACCCTCCCACTGCAAAAATAAATACGCAAATAAATATAACAACGCACCACTAAAAGTGTTTCGCCTCTCTACGAGGCTTCCTCAGGAGATGCTGGAGATGAGAGATGCTGACGCCCGACAACTGAACCCCTATTCAGTTGTCGGGGATAATACGCAAGTAAGTATAACGGGTTAGCACTGATTGAATAGCACACGTTATCTTTCTGCGGATTAGCAAATTCATATTTTTGTTTTTTTTCAGCTGTGAGGCATTTTTTATGTTTTGAAAAAGATTTGTATGAGTACATATATTATAATATTTTCAGAAAGACTTACAATTCAATTCTAGTATTTATCCTTTAGGATGTGATAGTACAAATATTAATTATTGAAGTTCCTAAGTCAGAGCTTTGGTTAACTTTTGACTATTAGATTGTTATTTCTATTATTTGTGTTTTTATAAAAAATAAAATAATTATATTTATGCTGAGAACATGTCTCTTATTATTTCACTTATTTTCCAAGGTGAAGAATATTATCTTTGTTTTTTTTTTTATATTGTGAGACATTGTTTATTTTTATGTTATGCATGCGAAAAGACTTGTTTGAATACGTAATTTTGTCAGAAAGACTGATAACTTATGTGATGTAAAAGAAGATTGATCAATGTGATAGTAAAAATTAAGGTAAATAAGTATGAACAATGTTAAAAGGTGCTCCTTTTTTCCTGACTAATTCCGTGATTAAGACTGATATGAAAGATCTTAGTAACAAGTTTACTTTTTTATTACATTTTATTGAATAAATAACACATCCAATATACTTTTACTTTCATTTAGTACTTTCTTCATAATTATTAAGCTATAAAACTAATGTCGAATATGATTCTATCTGCAAAATGTGTCAAAATTATAATTATGCAGATTTATAAACAATAATTATGTAACCAAAAATTAAATAAAAAACGGCGCGTCAAAACTATGTTATATAATTTAGAAAAATAATCAGAATAAATGACTTAAATTTGATAACCTAATTCACACATAGAACCTTTTATAGTGAGTCGGACACTTTCTTTACGAAGTATAATATTCTAAGTCCCAGATAGACCTACATACGTAGATTTTATAGAAAATTGTAACCAAGTATAATGTTCTAAGTACCAGATAGACCTGCTTACGTAGTTTTTTAAGAAAATTGTAACCAAGTATAATATTCTAAGTGGTAAATAGAACAGTATACACAACGGTGAGCAAATAGTTATAACTTAATCCAGTGGACTATCTGCATTTTCTCAAAAACTACAATTAAATTGAGTTATATGAAAATAAAATAAGCAATAAAATTAAATAATAATCAAGTGTGCCAAATTTCAGGTTATTATCTATAAAACGAAAAAAAGTATAAGGATTCTACTTCTGTTTTGCTCTCCTGTAAAGTTGTCATTTCTCAATTAGAATCCTATACGTTGTTGTCGTCGATTTAAGTAATTAAAATACGGTAAAAACATTATTTTTATTACGAGCACATTGAGTCCCACTGCTGGGCAAATGCCTCCCCCCTCTTCTTCCACTCGTCCCGGTTTTGAACTAAACTGGCCAGTCTCAAAAAGGAGTCCAAGTTATCCCGCCATCGCCGACGAGGTCTGCCGGATCCCCGGGATGACTCCCGGGGCTCCCACTTCGTGGTTATCTTGGCCCACAAGTCATTCGGCATGCGGCAGACATGATCAGCCCAGTCCCACGTGGCCGCTTTTCGAGCTACATCTATAATCTGAGTTTTATTCTTTATTCTTTATTGTATTGCAGTCATGCTCATTATACATTAGGTGTTACAGTTTGAAGATGGTAGGTACATGACACCCTTACAGGTAAATACCTAGCCTACCCTTATTAAATACCTAGATATAAGAAATATTGAGTGCCCTTACAGGTAAGGGCACTCAATATTTCTTATATCTAGGTATTTAATACTTATGGCAACGAGATCTATATTTATAACGTTATATTTTATCGACGTTTATGCAATATAAGATATAAAATGTCAAGTTCGTTTATGAAATAAATAAATAAATAAATAATTAATTAATAAAATAATGATGGTAAATACTAAATGTAATGAGTATTTTATTAATATATTAAAATAATAAGCAACATGGTTTTTAGAGTGGCAGTGTTCCGGATGCGATCCCTTAGTTTAACACCTAATATACTGCGCTCCATAGCTCTCTGGCAAACCCCGATTTTGGACTTGAGTCTTACGTCGTGTCATCGTCTTACGTCGGAAAGGGACAAACGATTATTAATAAATAATAATAAATAGCTTTTTATTTCCACTTTTTTTTAAAGGTTACAATATTTTAAGTAGATTTAAGTTATACATTTTGTTTTTGGTTATCTTATGTGGATCCCTTGTGGGTGAAAGCCTCCTCACAGTTCAGTTTCATTGTCCCGTTAGCTGCCAACGACTCCATTTTGTTTTTTATCTCAACTCAATTATCGCTATTTTAAAAGTTTGAAAACTCGATTCCGTTGTATTCCTAATTGAGAGTACCGTTTGTTACTATTTATTATGATCGTATTTAAACTGAGTCATACTAACGTTAAGCTAATTATACGGTTAAACTCGCGTAATTTTTACTCCCTTATTCATAAACGTGTACTATAGTTACGATGCCGCTAATAATCTTTTGTCCCTTTCCGACATATTGGTATGATGGAAAGGGACAAACGATTATTAGCGGCATCGTAACTTTAGTACACGTTTATGAATAAGGGGGTAAATATTTACTTACCTACATTTTTAAATGCGTGTTGATATATTTTTTGAACCTTGGCTTGTCAAGACGTTTGTGACTTTTCTGAGCTCGACTGCGCCTATATTTCATTCCATAATACAGGATCAGACAAAAGTAAAAATGTTTCTGTATAATACAGGGTGGGCAAAGTAGAAGTATAATTTTTTTTTAAATATATTAAGTTCAATCAAAGATTATAAAGTATTGTTTTAAAAATATATAATTCAGGGTTGGCAAATACATGCGGAACATAATGTCTGACATATGTCCAACACTTACAGCAGACAAAAGTGAGCCCTTTTCATCGCAATTTTCAGCATATTTTCGCACATTTTCGGCGTTATCTTAGTAAATTTGTCGGTTTTAGCTATTTAAATTTCATTAGCTTGTTATCATAGACACGTTATTTCAGATAGCCTCACAAAAATAAGTCGGGAGCTGCAATTTGGTGAATTTATGTGCCAAACACTGCCACTGTTCATTAAAATAAATCGAGCAAGAAACGTGTTTTACACAACACAAACATTTTAGTAAAAAAAAATGCTTGCTGGTAGAGGTAGACATTTGGCAGAAATTAACTTCCATATACAATTGCCAGCCCTGAATAATATATTTATAAACAAATATTCACTATATTTTGCACTTAATAAAATTAAAATTTAAAAACAAGGTGATCACTCTTTTTAGCCCAACCTGTACAATTTTAAGACGTCGTTAAATCAGTAACATTTCTCAATTATAATACCCTCTAAACCCAGTCCTAAATTATATCAAAGAAGAAAACATTTCCACACAATTTATCTACCAATTATTTTAGCGGTGACATCGTAAATTGTAAATAATACAATGTTCTAATTGTAATTTACAGTAATGAAATAAGGTTTCCGTATGAAACACTTAAAGAACCAGAGGTTAACAACGCTCGATGTAAGGTATGATACCTGATAATGTCACTGCCTACAATTTTCTTTTGTATTCGTTCATGTTGTCTCGAAATCGAAGTAAATTGCTTTTCATCTTCACAAAAAAAAGCGGCCAAGTGCGAGGCGGACTCGCCCATGAAGGGTTCCGTACCATTTATGACGTATTAAAAAAAAACTACTAACTAGATCTCGTTCAAACCAATTTTCGGTAGAAGTTTGCATGGTAATGTATATCATATATTTTTTTTAGATTTTTCATTCTGTTATTTTAGAAGTTACGGGGGGGGGGGGCACATTTTACCACTTTGGAAGTGTCTCTCGCGCAAACTATTCAGTTTAGAAAAAATGATATTAGAAACCTCAATATCATTTTTAAAGACCTATCCATAGATACCCCGCAAGTATGGGTTTGATGAAAAAAGATTTTTTGAGTTTCAGTTCTAAGTATGGGGAACCCCCAAAATTTATTGTTTTTTTTTTTTCTATTTTTGTGTAAAAATCCTAATGCGATTCATAGAATACATCTACTTACCAAGTTTGAACAGTATAGCTCTTATAGTTTCGGAAAAAGTGGCGGTGACATAATAGGATAGACAGACGGACATGACGAATCTATATGACCATGTGTCTCAGTTTCGTTCTCAGCTCAAGTGGCTTCCTATTCGTCTTCGCCGTGACTCTCATGTTCTTGCCCTCCTATATGGCATTCTCTTTAACCCCGCTACACCACCTTATCTCAAAGAGCGTTTCAAGTATCTCTCTTAAAAAAAAAAAAAAAACAATCGTTTATTAAAAGAAAGAAGATAAAATTACATAACTAGCTCAGTGGTCCCACACTAGGCTAGGCCTGTATCGTGGTGACCGCTCTACAGAATTACTACATACATTTTTGGGGTATCCTCTAAACTAAAATACAATCTGCAGAATGGTGTGCAGAATTAAATACATGCAAAGAGAAAACTAACTAATACTACCTATATTACATTTACAGTTTTGAGTAAAAATTAACCATATCAGAAATAAAAATCATGATGTGTGTGTGTGTGTGTGTGTACGTGTGTGTGTGTGTGTGTGAGTGAATATGATGTGTTGATTTTGTGAGTACGAGCGACCTTAAGTTGGGTAGACCTGTGTTGGGTAGGGAGTAGGATTTAGACAACCCGTTTCATAATTTGCTCAGTTTCATGGTAGTTCTATCAGATGTTCTCAGACTCATATTCTTGCTCCTCCCTTATCTACTTCAAAATTTTATAATAGCTCTTTTACCTTCCGGGCTGTTCGGTTATGGAATGCTCTGCCAGTAGAATTAAGATTAGCTAAATCTCTTCCCATTTTCAAAAATCAGCTGAAACTATACTTTCTTTCTCTACCTTAAGTTGCCATGTATATATTGTATATGTGTAAGTATAAATATATATATATATATATTGTATTATATTATATTGTATATTTATTAGTATATTAGGTATTGTTTTAATACTTATATAAGTAGTATGTGTGTTTGTATTTAATAGTCTACCTACCTACCTGTTGACTTTTGTATGAGTTCGAAATTTCCGGCTACCTAAAGGTTGTCTGGAAGAGATCGCTTTTTAGCGATAAGACCGCCTGTTGTTACCTGGTTCTATTTCCTTTAAAATTCATTTGTAGTTTTACATGTATGTAAAATGGATAATTGTTGGTGCAATAAAGAATATTTACTTACTTACTTACTATAAGGGTTCCGTTTTTTTCCATTTGGCTACCCTAAAAAGAATACAGTTGACAGCCCAGACAATCCAACTGTTATTATGAACGTCAAATTTCTATGAAATTATGACGTTTACTTAACACTTGCACATTCTGGGCTATCAAAATTGCTGCCAACTTAGCTTGCTCTGATTGTATCTTATTTTGTGATCCTTTAGAGTCTAATGTTATGTGGAATTAAATATAAGTAGTAGTTTCACTACTTAATCGGCCCGATTCGAGGAATGTGATACGATAACGATAAGTTCTGGTTTAGATAAGTTCTCATTTAGATATCGTTTGTATGTCGTATAATTAGTTGACAGAATTAGATCGATTCGGGCAACCAATGTCACCTTGACGTTAGAAATATCGTAGATAGATCGTAATCGATCATAACGTGATTCCATCACAACGGAATCGAAATAAACATCAATTTTGACATGTCGTTTAGCTATCGATCTTTTAAAGATCTTTCCAAGATCTTAAAGTGTCTTAATCATTCTTCGAATCGGGCCGAATATCTATACTGACAAGTATTATGAGTATATCAAGTTATTGTCTGAGCACGCAACGAAACGTCTTGTCCAAATATATAATTCAACACCAGGTGACAGTCGGCGACAATTTTCTAGAGTCTGAATAATTTAACGTACAAATGAGTACGTCTTTACATTCCACTGTGAATGAAATTTTAACAACGTAAATTATTTCAAGGCATGACATCCGATAAGTACATTATAGTTGATATATTACCATTATTATATTTTTAGCCACTTTGGATGTCCTTTACAGTATTTTAAAGTAGATTATTTCTTATTTGTTTCGATCTTTATTTATTTATAGTACCCATAGTACAAAGCACAGATGGAACGAATATTGAGTAATTAGATACCCCCAACGTGTCCCCAACGTGGAAATTTGTTAACGAGGCAAAGGATATTGATCGTGAGCTTAGGGTGACTTTGGAGATGGTGTTGAATGTGGAGCTGAGCAATACACAGTGGGTTCAGGCTGCTCTTCCCGTAAGGTATGGTGGTTTAGGGATACGCGCGGTTGAGGGGTTAGGACTAGTCGCATTTCTTGCGTCAGCTCACGGGGCTGCGGATATTGCTGCTCGCATTTTCCCCGAATATGGTGGCAATTTTCCGGTCGTGCACGTTTCTGATGCTCTTGCGAAGTGGTCGGACAATATCCCCGGCGATAAGCGGCCTGACAACCCAGCTATCCAAAAACAATGGGATGACATTTTGAGCAAGCATGTTTATGATTCGCTGTTGAGTGGTGCATCGGGTGTTGACCCTGCACGCCTTAAAGCCCTTGAACGGGTTGAGTCTGGGGCGTGGGGGGTGCCTTACCTTCACCTCAGCTTGGGACGCTCTTGGATAATGATTCGTTACGAATATCAGGTTTGGTTCAGCAGGTCTCCATTGCGGTTCAGCGAGGAAACGCAGCGGGAATAAAGTGGACTTTTGAGGCAGGTACGGTCCAGGGGGGATTATTTTAGATTTAGTTTTTATTTTATTTCTATTTAATTTGAATGTGACATGTTGTATTTATTTAGAAATGTAACTTTTTGTAATTAAAATGTGCGATTAGGTACCTAGGTATTCGGTATTCGGCATATTCGGCAAGTTTTCCAATGTCACAAACATTGGCGCGGAATGACTCGGTTAAAATACCGAATATTTGGCAATCATTTTTTATTACTTACATATGTCATTATTGTTGAAACACTGTAAAACGTAAGCTTCTCCAGAAATTTTCAAGTCTCTCTTCCATCAGGTTACGTTTTCCCATTGTCATTAAAACACATGATGAGACACATTGAATCCATAGGTGTTCAGAACTCCTAGCGTACATTTATTCGATAGCGTGACGTGACGTACGCGTTTGCGTAAAGTCTCATTGTGTATGGGATTTAGAAATAGCGCGCCAAGCGGGACGTTTTCAAACTCCAAATCTCATACAAAATGAGACTTAACGCAAACGCGTAAGTCACGTCACGCTATCGAATAAATTTACACTAAAGGTTCTGGTAAATAACCTGGTTAATAATACATAAGTTAGAGCAGTTAGGGATTAGTTGTCAAGCCCCCCCAGGCTCCCATGAGCCGTGGAAGAAAAACAATTGTAAAGCAGTAATCATATACTTTTTTAAAGATAATTATCTCATCAGCATCACCTTATATAACAAAGTCTCTCGCCGCGTCTGTGTGTGTGTCCGCATGTTCGCGATAAACGAAAAAACTACTAAACAGATTTTCATGCGGTTTTCACCTATCAATAGAATGATTTTTGAGAAAGGTTTAAGTATATAATTTGTTAAGGTTTTGTGTAGGCCAAACGAAGCCGGGGCGGATCACTAGTAGATAATATTTAATTATCCAGTCTACACTGAATAGTCTGCCTACTAATTACTATTTGCATATATAATAATAATAGTCATTAATTGTATGTGAATTTAACGCTAATCATAGACAGACTAATCATGTGTAATTTCCTGTATTCAGTCATACGGAAGCTTAATTATGAAAAAAGAAATGAGGCTTAAAATCGATAAACCCATGTCATTTTAGCCTTGGGATTGCTTTGACAATGAATAAAAACCCCGAGTTCTTTATAACTATATGAAATAACTAAATTGGTTTCATATGTTAAGCGACTGGGTCACATCAATATCAAATAGTAAATTGTACAACAAGGGCATAAAGCGATCCATTCATAACTGAGGCATTTATTGGTCCAAGCGCAACGAGGACCATAGTTGAGGATGAAAAAGGACATATATGCCTGAGTGTGTAACACTGCTTTTGACTTCGATTCCTAGGAAAATTTACAAAAAAAAATCCAACATTTCTTTTACCGTATTTGTTTAAGACTACAGAAAATCGTACTCGGGCCGGTCGGGGGCGTGAGCGCGTCGGTTGGGAGCAGTTCGTATGGCAGATTTTGAACTTTTTTTGCTAAGTGAATAAGGGTCTTTAATAGATAATTGTACTTTATGTTCTAGAGCATAATAACTGATTTTATGTTGCTTGCACGCCTGCATTGGTAGTAGAAGCAGACACAGCTCTTTGCACGCTCTCCGGCTATCTCTCCCTGTTGGTAGACAGCCAACTGTGGATTTTATTTGGTCAGTCCAGCACATAGGTGACCTGCCGCACGATCTCGTTTCCTCTGGCCTCATGGCTCATGTAGCCATGATAAAAATGATATCCAGCCAAAATAAATGGACACAGATACCTAAATGATTGATATGATATACCTTTAATGCGTAGTCTGATCAGATACTTTTGATGCTGAATATTCTTGTACTAGTTGTTTTTTGCTAGAAATCATAATAATAATCAAAAAATGCGTGAGTGTCGTGGATCACTCGATTGGAATGAAGTTAAGAAAGGGTCGTGATGGAAACTCGTGACGGAAGAGTCTTACAATTTTTTTCGCCTAACCCCCTTCGGCTAAGTCCGTAACGTGCGATAAGGAACTTCGTTTACAACATCCTCATCTTTATCCTCATCCTCGTCCTTATCCTCATCCTCATCGTTAATCTCATTCTCATTTTCATTCTCAATCGTTGGAATGAATTTAAGAAAGGGTCGTGAGCGTGACGGAAACATCTTACACTTTTTTCGCCTAGTCCATACCAAAAATAAAACGAGCAGAAATTTCACATGCAAAACTTCTACACGATCTATTTTATTTGAATCACAAGTTTCATGTTATTTCAACTTGTCATTTCAAAATGAGACCGTAACTTCCATTGTATGGGTGCCGCTTTTTGGCGAGAGGTTCATAAAATAGAAGCTGGAACACTGAAATTTCTTTAATAAGAGTTAAATCAGTGGGATGACACTCCTCCTTTCGGCTTTTCCCGGCTCTGTTCGGCTCAGCATTGCTCCGAGCAATTATTAGGGTTGGTACAACTTGACGTCCCTATACGTACACGACCACAGATAAGATAATGACTTGAATTTTGCCAACCGTAAATGGCCGAAAGGGATAGTATCCCTGAATCGCTGTCATGCTTTGGTTTTGTAGGAAATATCATTTCTGTACGGTAGTACAATTATTTATTCTATTGTTAAACCTTGTAGTAACAAAAGTAAAAGAGGTTACCATTACCATCTCACACGACCAAATACTAAGCTATTTACCTCTCGCTCTTGCTACCCTGCACGACATAACCTACCTAACCTAGCCTAATATTATAGAGAAAATTAGGTTTACATTGTAGACATCAAACGCTTTGTCGACGCAATTTGCTCTCATCCGCACCACTGCAACGTAAATACAAATCAATTCACGTTGAACGAGTTAACACCGATTCATTTGTACGTTCGCAGTACAGTGTAACCAAAGGACTTACGAGTTCGCTTTAAGCCGTGAGGCCAATTCGAACTTACATTTTGATGTCATTCACGCGTGGATTTGCTCGTATTTGTTTGTACACCTATTGGCGTGAGCGAGACGCACGGGCGAATGATAACAAAGTGACATCATTTAGATATCAAAAGGTAACTTTGTATTGGCTTCCGTGTCGACATCAAAATTATGTTAGCTACTGATTTCGTTTCATTACGATGCAAAGTGTGTCAGTACGGATGTAATGGTTGTATTTGGCTAAGTGATAGCGCGATGATGACAGATGTCTTTTTCAATCACTTGGTGTTAAAAAGTGACAGTTATTCTATCACATAGTTTGCATGGCAATGTATATCATTTTTTTTTTTTTGATTTTTCATTCTGTTATTTTAGAAGTTACGGAGGGGGGGGGGGGACACACATTTTTCCACTTTGGAAGTGTCTCTCGCGCAAAATATTCAGTTTAGAAAAAAAATGATATTGGAAACTTCAATATCATTTTTAAAGACCTATCCATAGATACGCCACACGTATGGGTTTGATGAAAAAAGATTTTTTGAGTTTCAGTTCTAAGTATGGGGAACCCCCAAAATTTATTGTTTTTTTTCTAGTTTTGTGTAAAAATCCTAATGCGGTTCATAGAATACATCTACTTACCAAGTTTGAACAGTATAGCTCTTATAGTTTAGACAGTTATTCTATCACATGAATAAAACAATCCATATTACGCCTGAAGCATACTTACCTATATTAAAGGTCGTCGGCTTACAAAAATATAAACGCAAAATGATTTGTAAAAAAATAAATCATGCTTTTTCAATTATTAGACACTTATATTTTGTAACAAGGAACCAGCCATTACTCCTCGATCATATCGCCTCTCCAGAATACCCGCCTGTTATTATTATTTTTAAATCGATTCTTACCCACATTTTATTTATTTTATTTTTAAATATTACAGGTGTTAGGTGTTGCACACCTAAAATCCCTTACCTAAAAGTTTGAAAGAAAAAAATAAATTATTAGAATAAATTCAATAAAGTATTTCTGGAAAAATTCTACAATTTACGACACATCTACGATAAAGGAAAGAACAACATACAATAGCTGCGTTTGTGCTGTTTATCGATGCAAATGTTGGGTGACCCAAACCCGCCACCGTGCAAAGATCACCCTCAACCGATCATAACCGGTTACCAGCGCGCTACGCAGCAAGCGACAGTACGCGGCGCGCAGCTATCGTGAACGCTACTCATGCAGTGTTATGCAGCGGCTTTCGTGAGCGAATAACACGCAAACGCGAAGCGATGCGGCGTGAGTGAATCAATCCTTTACTACCTATGGAAGTGTCCTACTTGGGCGATATTGTTGCGCACGGGAATGCCGTGGGCCGTCGCGTCGCGCCGCGCCGATTCGCGTTCGCGAGTTATTCGCTCACGTAAGCCGCTGCATTAGTGCTTGAAAATGGAGACCTAGACTCTCGAAAACATGTTTAGCGGGGCACTAACCCCCTTATTCATAAAGTGTACTAAAGTTACGATGCCGCTAATAATCGTTTGTCCCTTTCCATCATACCAATACGTTGGGAAGGGACAAACGATTATTAGCGGCATCGTAACTTTAGTACACGTTTATGAATAAGGGAGTAAAAAAAATACGCGAGTTTAAAGTTTAAAGTTTGTATGACTCAGTTTAAATATGATCATACTAAATATTAACAAACGGTACTCTCAATTAGGAATACATCGGAATCGAGTTTTAAAATAGCGATAATGGAGACTAAAGGAGTTGAGATAAAAAAACAAAATGGAGTCGTTGGCAGCTAATGGGACAATGAAACCTGAACTGCAATGTCTGCACCTTTGGTCCGTGTTTAAAATAATGGCAATTGTAGAAAAGGGAAAACCGTATAATTTGGTAGCGTATGTTTAAATACCGGTTTTGTTTTAACCATTTTGATGTAAAAACGTTTATTCTTTTGTTTTCTGGTAGTTTTAAGTGTAGGAGAATAAAAGTCTAATAATAGTCTTATTTAAGTAACCAGAAGTTGTAATAAAAAATGTTGCGTAGGTTTTTTTAATAACTAGTTACGTTGTTTTTTTTAGGAACTCGTTAAAGCTGTATCGTAAAGCTGTACCTATGAAATTCATTTATACATACACGTGTTTTAATGAATTCCGTTAACTGCGGGGCATGAGTAAGTACGATTGAGGAAACTAATTACCCATGTAATTTAGATTTTTTTTTGTATAAAAAGTAATTAAATGTTGCAAATAGCGTTATTTTAATACGGGCATTCATTTAACTCAACCAAACAATTGAACACTATGACATTTCAAACATCGATCGTCCAAGATAGTACTTACGTTTGGTAGAAAATGTATTAACACGTACTAAACACTAATCAATATGTAACAGCCCTAAGGAAAGTGTATACGTTCGTAGGGACCTTATAAGATAAAATAAATTATCGACTCCCTTTGAGAATCTCTTCTTCTTTGAGAAAGTTATTTAATTTCACCCCAGGAATGCACCCTTGTAATTAACGGAAATAAAAAAAAGCGGCCAAGTGCGAGTCGGACTCGCCCATGAAGGGTTCCGTACCATTATGACGTATTAAAAAAAAAACTACTTAGATAGATAGAAAAAGATTTTTTGAGTTTAAGTTCTAAATATGGGGAACCCCCAAAATTTATAGTTTTTCTATTTTTGTGTAAAAATCTTAATGCGGTTCATAGAATACATCTACTTACCAAGTTTGAACAGTATAGCTCTTATAGTTTCGGAGAAAAGTGGCTGTGACATAATCGGACAGACTGACGGACATGACGAATCTATAAGGGTTCGTTTTTTTGCCATTTGGCTACGGAACCCTAAAAACACGGTGTACTTATATCATCTTCTTTCATTGCACCGAATTAGGTACTGCTGTATTAGGTACTGCAGCAATATTGAAGTGCGATATTACCACCGACTATATTGCTGCCGCAAGTCAAAATCGATATGGCTAACCGGAATTTTAACATTCGCGGCAAAGAAATGCGGTGGGCAGTAATGTTGAGCTGCAATACTGCTGCAGAAATGCTAGTGTACTCTGAATCCGAACGGTACCTTAAGGTTCCTCCTCCGGCAAAATAACGTAAAACGGAGTTACTCAGATCCATTTTTTACATTTAATGTGACAATTTCTGAGCAAAAAAAACAAATCAACAAGAGAGAAATGATAAGGTTTTTCGTGTCCAGATTACTACTGCAACTTTTATCGAAAACTTTTTATTCCTAAGCAAATTCATAAAACTGCCTCAATTCCTGAAAAAAATAAGTCTAAACCTCGCCTAGGTTCCTACCATTACTTCGCTCTCGTCCGTATAGTCAGTGCGGGCAAGTCATGTTGCTAGACGGACCTGCGCTGCGTTGTGGGCGCGAGCAAGCGAAATTCTGTTTCAAACTGCCCGATTCAAAGAATGATTAAGACACGTTTAAGATCTTTAAAATATCGATAACTAAACGACATGCCAACTTTGACCTTTATTTCGATTCCGCTGTGATCCCAGTAAGATCTATCTACGATAATTCTAACGTCAAAGTGACATTGGTGGCTCGAATCGAATTGCTTCTGTCAATTAACTTATCTAAACCAGAACTTATCTCATTCTTCAAATCTAGCCGAAACACAGAGCACTGCCAGCTGGATCTTCTGCAGCGGGTGGTGCGGTGAGGGATATAAGCTCCGCCCACTCACGCGAGGTCGCTGGCGTCGGGTGCAGCCTTGAATGTCGCGTTGCATAGCGTTGCTAGTCACTCAGTTAGGACGACGGACAAGCGTGACCGCCGTCCATTTGTATTGAGCTTATTATAATATTTCTAGTTAATTGCAGCCAACCCCGACTTTACTTGCGTGCTTTTTATTTAAGGAGCTGAATAAAATTACCCAAGTTAAATTACTTACAGACTGACAGTGACATTTAGCGACCGTTTGGAAAAGTTATGTTATTTTAGATATATGTATGTTAACATTATTTTTCGTGGGTTTTAATTCGTAGTTATCATCTTTAAAGCTTTCATTTTAAACCTAAAAACGCATGATATGAGATAATTTGTCTATATCACATATGTACAGTCAGCATCAAAAGTAGCGGATCAAATAATGTTTCATAAGTAACTACCATTCTGTAACAGCTTAACAAAAAGTGATGTCTTTAATATAGAACAATTAAGACTGTAAAAGATATACTTTTGAACGGGAATTTTCGAAATTTCTCTATATTTGGAAAAGTTATCCGGAATATCAGATACTTTTGGTGCGTTGTTTCATCCGCTACTTTGATGCTGACTGTATGTGTGTCTAAGACCGAACGTCTAGACGTTATATAGGGAAAGTCCAACCCACAAACGTGTGACAATATAATTGTAACTTTCGGTCAAAAAGAAACTCAAAATTAATCTTGTGTAAGACAGAAACGTCTGCAAACGATAGCACAAAGCTTAAAAATAAATGAAAAGTGGAAAAATTCACTGTCTCGGGTAAGACTCAAACTCGTGACTTCGAATCACTAGTCCATCAAAATTCAAAAATTTATTCTGCAAGTAGGCCTCAAAGGCTCTTTTACAAGTCAATACAACATTTATACTAACATCATATAGTGACATGAAAAATACATAACAACATTTATAAATACAACAGCCAATACCTGGGTAAACATTACATTATAATAATCTTAAAATAAATAATTACTACAATACAACAGAGATGAGCATCCCACATGAGCGACTAACAGCAGAACCAGAAGCTGCTTTAGATAGCGATGGGCTAGTAATCCAGAGATTCCAGAGTCGCAAGTTCAAGCCTCGCCCGAGACAGTGAATTTTCACTTTTCATTTTTTTTATAAGCTCAAATGGAAAAGTCATTCATTTGAATGATCATTTTTGAGGATGAATCCTTTTTGTTAATTTACGTCTAAATTGATGAGACCGAATGTGTTAAACTACTCGTATTTTTCTACTAATACATTTTTCATGTAAGTGTGACTGGAGGGGTGTCAGAAGGCCGCGTCCCCTGCCTCTGTCTGCCCTCTAGGGAAAACAGTTGCGGGTAGGTAAATATTACACGTAAAATTCCATACATTTAGTATATGACATTTTTGATACAGCGTGATACTAAAATCATAATAAGTATGATCGCTTTTTAGACCGCCTGTTTGTCAGCCTCTACATTTAATCAATTGTTTATTTTTCTTCTATCTTTTTACTGAGGTGTGCCAATAAAGAGTATTCTATCTATCTATCTATGTTATTCATATAGGGTATTTTCTTTGTAATAATAATATTTACTTTTTTTTAATACTACGTCGGTGGCAAACAAACATATAGCCCGCCTGATGGTAAGCAGCCTCCGTAGCCCATGGACCAGAGGAATTACATGCGCGTTGCTGACCCTAACACTCCGCACCCTCGTTGAGCTCTGGAAACCTTACTCACCGGCAGGAACACAACACTATGAGTAGGGTCTAGTTTTATTTGGCTGCTGTTTTCTTTAAGGTGGTGGTACCTCCCCAGTTGGGCTCTGCTCTAGATCTGGAATGACATCCGCTGTGCTGTGCCCTACCACACAACGCGAGATGACATTCACAGTGCCCATACCTCTCTTTTGGACGTAGTTTAAGGACATACCCGTCCAAACCCGGGACCTATCGTGTTAAAGCCGATTTAGGTCTATTTAAGCCACGTAGTATATACAGAATGGCAAAAAATGCGGTGACAAAAATTTGGATTAACATTGATGTGTATTACATCTTTATTAAGATCTGTCATTAAAAACTGAAACTTTATTTTAATAATACAAAACGTATAATCTTCAAAATATTCTTCCTTAGCTTTGATACACATTTGCAAATGTTTGTTAAAATTATTAACAATATGCGGCAGTAAAAAAAAGTATTTCGCAATTATTTTATGTTACGACCGATTCGACATGAAATTGATTATAAATAAATAATAAATAAATAGTATAGGACATTATTACACAAATTGACTGAGTCCCACAGTAAGCTCAATAAGGCTTGTGTTGTGGGTACTTAGACAACGATATATATATAATATAAATACTTAAATACATAAAAAAGCGGCCAAGTGCGAGTCGGTCTCGCGCATGAAGGGTTCCGTACAATTTAAGACGTATTAAAAAAAAATCTTCTTATTAGATCTTGTTCAACATTTTACCACTTTGGACACACATTTTACCACTTTGGAAGTGTCTCTCGCGCAACGCAAACTATTCAGTTTAGAAAAAAAATGATATTAGGAACCTAAATATCATTTTTGAAGACCTATCCATGTACCCCACACGTATATGTTTGATGAAAATTTTTTTTTAAATTTTATGACGTATTAAAAAAAAACTACTCACTAGATCACGTTCAAACCAATTTTCGGTGGAAGTTTGCATGGTTATGTATATCATATATTTTTTTTAGATTTTTCATTCTGTTATTTTAGAAGTTACAGGGGGGGGGGGGGGGGACACACTTTTTTTCACTTTGGAAGGTTCTCTCGCGCAAACTATTCAGTTTAGAAAAAAATGATATTAGAAACCTTAATATCATTTTTGAAGACCTATCCATAGATACCCCACACGTATGGGTATGATGAAAAAAATTTTTTTTTTTTAATTTCATGACGTATTAAAAAAAAACTACTCACTAGATCACGTTCAAACCAATTTTCGGTGGAAGTTTGCATGGTTATGTATATCATATATTTTTTTTAGATTTTTCATTCTGTTATTTTAGAAGTTACAGGGGGGGGGACACACTTTTTTTCACTTTGGAAGGTTTCTCTCGCGCAAACTATTCAGTTTAGAAAAAAATGATATTAGAAACCTTAATATCATTTTTGAAGACCTATCCATAGATACCCCACACGTATGGGTATGACGAAAAAAAAATTTTTTTTTTTAATTTCATGACGTATTAAAAAAAAACTACTTACTAGATCTCGTTCAAACCAATTTTCGGTGGAAGTTTACATGGCAATGTATATCATATATATTGTTTTTAGATTTTTCATTCTATTATTTTAGAAGTAACGGGGGGGGGGGGGACACACTTTTTACCACTTTGGAAGTGTCTCTCGCGCAAACTATTCAGTTTAGAAAAAAATGATATTAGAAACCTCAATATCATTTTGAAGACCTATCCATAGATACCCCACACGTATGGGTTTGATGAAAAAAGATTTTTTGAGTTTCAGTTCTAAGTATGGGGAACCCCCAAAATTTATTGTTTTTTTTTTTATTTTTGTGTGAAAATCTTAATGCGGTTCATAGAATACATCCACTTACTAAGTTTGAACAGTACAGCTCTTATAGTTTCGGAAAAAAGTGGCTGTGACAGAAGCGGACAGACAGACGGACATGACGAATCTATAAGGGTTCCGTTTTTTGCCATTTGGCTACGGAACCCTAAAAACACTCATGACTCAGGAACAAATATTCATGCTCATCACACAAATAAATGCCCTTACCAGGATTTGAACCCGGGACCATCAGCGTCATAGGCAGGGTCACTACCCACTAGGCGAGGCCGGTTGTCAAAGTTTAATATTTGTAATACTTTCACATTATAACAAAAAAAGTGGTTGTGACAGAATCGGACAGACAGACGGACATGACGAATCTATAAGGGTTCCGTTTTTTTGCCATTTGGCTACGGAACCCTAAAAAGTAGTTGCGGACAGAACAAAAAAAATACTGAAAAAGACCGTACAGTCAAGAAATTAGATTTTTGTGCCATTTCGCCCTTCGGTGTTTTTTTGTCGCGTCTTTGTCACACTGATAATCAATATGAAAGCCGGTAGAGATTTCATGATACTGACTACAAAATCATCGCCTTAATAGCCACGGCCACTTCCCCATACAAACGTTGTCCCCATTTTCCTCTCTGGATATTGACATTACGAAAAATGTTTTTATACATTTTGATGTATAATAACCATAGCTATGCTCCTATGATTGACTATTTTAGATTTGTTATTTGTGTAAAAATTAGGAGCGAAAAACAGATTTTTAAATGCTCCTAACTTTTAGTAGGTATAATTAAAGATTCGAAAAATCAAACTTAGGGGCATAGCTGTTGATATACAACAAACTGTGTCAAAATAACTTTGATAGTTTTAATATCCAGAGAGGAAAATGAGGACTACGTTTGTATGAAAAAGCAGTTTCGGGGCTGCTGTGGCCTATCCTCTAAAAGGTCACGTGGAGAAATAGAAACTCTTACAGGGAATTCCGTACTGTTTATCTTGATCCAAACAAAATAATCTGTTAACCCCATATGACAATTATAATGGTTACCAAAATCAGAGTAAAAAGGTACAAGTTTAAAATATGTTTTTTAGAGTCTGTTTACTTATGAAAGCTAAATTTTTTTAATAATGTGATTTCAAGGATATTTAAAATCCAAGTTCAGTCTAACTATTAACAGAATAATTAGTACCGTACGGAAATTAAACTTCCTACAAAACCGAAGTTTGACTGTCAGGGACGAATCATGCTGCTATCCCTTTCTTATGTAAGGTACTATCCCTTTCGGCCATTTAGTGTTGCCAAAATTCAAGTCATTATCTTATCTGTGGTCGTACACGCAAGTAGACGTCAAGTTGCGCAAACTCTAATACTTCCTCGGAGCGATGCTAAGCCGAACGAAGCCGAGAATGCCCGAAAGGAATAGTTTCGCCTCCTGCTATTGATACCGCTGTTTTACCAATTTTTTTTATTAGCCATAGAGCAGGCCACAAAGAAACACTACTTTTATTCGAGGATTAAAAAGTCTGTTGAAACCAGCCTACTTGTAAACACTGGATTAATAAAAGATTATTCCAACCGCTCATGTGTTCACGCATGCTATGAATTAATTATAGAGAAAGCATTCACTTTTCTACCGTTTTTATCACAAACCAGAACGTCGTAACCGACCGCTGTTTTTGAACATTTTTATTTGTTTCGGGTATGAAGAATGTTCTTTTGTCAAACCATGCGAGCCCCTAAGTATATTAATCAACCTTTTTTACCCCAACAAAGGGTGTTTTAACTAATTAGGGGGTCAAACGCGTGAGGAAACTGTAGCTGCTAGTAAAATATTTCGAATTTAGGGGAGAGCCAGGTAAATAGGAGTGGCAGGTAATGGGGGAACAATGAGATATACCATACACATTCCTGCACGTTTTACTACAAGCAGATTTTGTTTAATAAAGTATTCAGTAATTCCATTCATTATATAAGTAATCTTCCAAAAAGGGTTAAGGGTTTATAAAGGGTTTTTAACGATTAACTGCACTTAGTGCAGAAAGAGGTGGTTACAAAAATGGTTTTAAATTTGAGGCGCCTCTAATTAGCAGCGATACAGAATTTTTAGTGCGCTAGTATTGGTGCTTTTGAAAAAGCCTCCGAATACCAGCCGAGCCCGACGACTGCGTTTATCTACTGAATGCAGTAGATAAACGCAGTTCTAATGAGAAATACATATTATTGAGATTTTATAAAAGTAAAAAGAGTCTAACTCCAATACGAGCGATAAAAGACCAGATACAAGTAGAATTTATCCGTGTAATCATCGAGTAAGAAGTTTTTAAATGTACACTTTATTATGACCTACGGGGTCATTAATTTACCGAGCAGCAATGTACTGCAAACAATACGAGACATAACATGACATGTCATTACGAGATGTACGAGCTTTTTATAGTAACTGCCAACAAGCGTTGACAGTTACTTTAAATAACTCGTTTCTCCTGACTAGTGTCATGCTGTTGTATATTGCGGGCTGAATTATTTTATATTTATTTACTTCAATTTTGAATATTATTGTTAATGTGTAATTTAATCTAGTATAAGTAATCCCACCAAAAACATTCTGTAAAAAAACTAGCCAAGTCTCGATAGAGCTGCTTGTTTATTTCTAAAAAGTAATGAAATCTAGACAAAGTCGTGACAAGTCTAAGGTTCCTTACTGCGATTTCTTTATTATTACTCGTATAGTTAATTTTGTGTGACTTGGCCGTTGAAGGGTACACAAGGGTACAAAACCAGGTGCTCCATGACACCATTGCACCAATCAGTCGCCAGAATCGCTACCCAATACTACCCATTGACAATGGAAAATTGCCACTTGGGATCATTATTAATAGAAGTCCGTCTGTACTGGAAATATTTTTTCGAAAGTGACGGGCATAGTGACAAGTGGAACCATGATGCCACCGCTGATAAATGTTTAATTTATTTTTGATTTTTTATGTCATTCGATAAATAAATAAAGAAAAATCTATTTATTGACAATAACAATATACATAATGGATATATACAGATGATTACTATAACTAGCTTATATCTAAAATAGGCCCTTGAGGCATTGTACCAAGGATGCTGGCGGCATTTCCTCGTTGTATCGCAATACTGATACGTTGTGCGAGGAAGCCGCCAGCTCTTCGGTCACCAGTTACGTCAACCAGACGTTTCGCGATTTCTCCAAAAAACTTGTGCGCGCTGGGACCCCATGGACCTAGAGTTTCAACGCCAAAAGGTACAAAATGGTACTCTCTACCGAGGCTCTTATATTTATTACGTTTCAAAATTTCGGCGCTTTCCGCCGCTGCGCCCGCTTTTACATTAGTCCGTTGGAGGTGGGACGGTGCCAGTGTGTCTACGCAGGTAGCATCCCACACTAACATCCGTCCCAAGCTCCAAGGAACCAAGGACACCCCATCAGGCCTCTTGCCATCATCCCTGATAATGCCAGTTGGCTCAAGAAGAGCAGGCACATTGATGGTGGCAAGAGATCGACGAATTATGTCATTAAGCGACGCATGTCTTGAAAAACGACCTGCACTTTTTTGACAAGATAATCCGTGGTGTCCCAGTCGGTCCACGTCCGTGCCACAAGAGCATATATGTGGTGTACATACCGAAACCCCGAGTCGCAAACCAGTCGCCAGTCTTAGGGAGGTCGGATCCAAGAAAGTACCAGTATTAGGTGAAGGATGGGCATGTAGCCAGTAGCCGGCTTCCCGGGCTCCGACCGCCAAAAGTCTCGCGTGATCTGGACCTGTAGAGTTGTTTAGAAGAGTATTGTAAGTTAAATCACAGTAAATATTATCCCAGCTCCTTTGTGATTTTGGGTTGTCTGGAAATTGTTTGCCTGGGCAAGCAATTTTAAAAGCATTTTTAGCATCCTCAAAGCCCGTAATCTCATAGTTTGTGGGCAAAGCCCTTAAGATATTTCCTATGAGACCAGACGTGCTATTAATGGATGCCAAAAAGGCTGAGGAAGCCACACTGGAAATTTTGCGAATTCCTAAACCTCCGAACCGAATAGGGAGGGACGCTTGAGACCAGGAAGGCTCACTCAGTTGAATGTTTAGAATCGTCTCTAAACTAATTTTGATCAAATCGTCTATAGGCGACAATAAATTTTGATGTTTCCAAAAAGGACAGCAGCGGAGCACATATGTAAATTTAGGGACAAAAAGACAGAATTTCAGAATCACAAGAGCATAATGAGGGCTAATTTCGAGTAAACTATTCGTGTGACTTTTGAATTTAGATATAGAGTTAGAAACATAATCAGGAAAAGATTCTTCAAATATAGGAGAACCCAGGAGGCAAAGAGAATCCTTGTCTACCAATTTTATATTAGGAGCCAGATCGTCAAATTTGGGTTTTAAGTCGGTCAAAGTACAAGAAGATTTGTGAATAAAGAGTTCGCATTTGCTGAAATTCAAATCTAAACCAATATTTTCGAAACTGCTTCTAACAAAAGACAAATCAGAGAGCACAGTATTCACGTCGCCTCCTAGGGTTCCGTCGTCTAAGTACCAGACGTTGAATTTTGATTTTAAATTTTTAATAATTGGATTTATAGCCAAACTAAAAATTGCTGGCCCGAGAGGGTCACCCTGCTGACAACCAACCTCAGAAGATAATTCATGTGATTTGTACATTAATTTAGACGAGTCTGAATAACAAAAGAAAAGGTAATTGTACAGTTCCGGAATTTTGTCCTTAACTTCTGTCAGCAAAGTGTCCCTATTAACCGAATTAAAAACATTTTTAACGTCAATTTTGACTACAATTTCACAATCATCGAATGAAAGGTAGGTCCTTAGGGCATGGACGGCTGCCTCGCACCCACCTTTCGTGCCAAAACCTAGCTGTACTGGTTCAAAAAGGGACTGCAATTTTGGTCTAAAGTGTCTAACCGCAATTTTTGATGCCAGACGTCGTAAAGTAGACCCCACCGCAATGGGTCTCACCCCTTCGTCCTTTTTGGTTAGGGCAATCAGGTTTGCACCGTATAGGATAGGAACAATTTCGGTGTTAATTTTGCCTGAAAACATAAAGTTTATTAATTTAGTAAGGGAACAGATAAGCTGCTCACCTGAGTCGCCCACCGAATGAGAAATTAGGTCCTTCAAATGTTGGGGCGAGATCCCATCCAGGCCAGCCGCCGAACCGGTTTTGAATGACATTATAGCGTCAATAACGTCCTTGCCTTCGATTTGGAGGCAGGCCTGGTCAGCCGTAGGTGGGGCAAATGAGTGTGGTGTTGAAGGAGCCGGGGGATGTTTAGAACGTAAGGCCGAGAGGGTATCAGGAGTATCTGGCGATAGCACATCGTTTGTGAAAAGAATACGAGCGGCACCTTTAAGATCGCCGTCGCTAATTTTACTTTCAATTAATTTGGTTCTATTGAAGGTGGATGGGGCGCACCCGTTAGAAGGTCGATAAATGTGTGGAGTTGTATTCGAAACACAATTGTTTTTGATTTTTTGTGTTAAAGAAATTGCCCCATCCTTTTTGGCATGAAGGGTATTGAAAGAAAAAAGGAAAAGTTTATGCCAATCATAAATTTGATTATTTTCCACACATTTTGTAATTAGTCCTGAAAGGTGGTTAGCGACTGTGATCCTAGCGCCGCGCGGAACTCTTAACAACGGGAACATTATTTTTCAGTTCGCTGAGGTATAAATGGAAAGGGATAGAATTAGGTGGGTCAGAAAGGGGTGTCAAAAAGGATGGGTCTAAATTTAAAAAATAAATTATAAATAAATTATAATAATTTAATAAATAAATTATATTATGGCGCGCTTCGCTGTGCAAGATATTATTGAAGGTGACTGTAAAATATGAAAGTAGGATTATTTCATCGCAAGTAAGGCCACAAAAAGCCTTAACATGTCCCCTGGGTCCAATGTGGTTTTCCATTGCTGGAGGCGATTTGTTTTTATGCCAAGATAAAAGTCCAAAACGATGCTCTGACTGTAAAAATAACGTTGCATGCCTTTTCAACGACTTGTCTGGTACGACCACAAGGTAGGTGAGGTGATCCTGCCTATGAAGCTGATGGTCCCGGGTTCGAATCTTGGTAAGGGCATTTTTTCGCGTGATGGGCACCGATATTTGTTCTTGAGTCATGGGTGTTTTCTATGAATATTTATAAATATGTATATATAAAATATATCATTGTCTAAGTACCTCATTGAGCTTACTGTGGGACTTAGTCAATTTGTGCAATGATGTCCAATAATAATTTATTTATATTACATAAGATAAAGTTAGAATGTCGGCAGCTGCAACTGCATGTTGCGGCGTCGTTGTTGCCACCGCTGTATCTATCAATTTCCTTGATAAAATGAGTGCCAGATTCTACGTCATAATCGCGGCAGTAATGCGGCGGTGAACGTCACTCATTTTATCAAAGAAATTCACAGAGAAGTGGCTAAATCGACGCTACAACAGTAATGCAGCTGTACTTGACATCCGAATTTTACTTAAGATGCGAGCAAACGACCTTGCCATCCGCCTGATGGTAAGGTCGGACCAAGCTGACTCTGCATGGGATTTGCAATCACAAAGATGGCAAACCATCATCAATGTCAAATTTCGAGTAGCAGCCATAGAGTTGACTAGATGCCGGGTTGGTCCCATAGTAAAAGGTGCTCAGAATGACCTATATATTCAGCCCGTGAGTTATTTCAGGTGACTAAATAAATATCCTGTATAGGTACATACTTATATACTAACAGGGCAATTTAAACAAAAGCTTGTAATATTGCACCTATGTGTCACCACACAGAGAAGTCACCACCCCTCTTTGTAAACGTTTCTTAATGTGACTGTTTTGTCTGTGGTCAGTACACCTTTCGCATATTTCCATATATTAGACCGCGGGCCAGGAGCATAATATCGTCAGTCATCGCCTCCCGGCTGATACTTCAACAAATGATAGTTTAGATGCTATCATGAATTAAAAAACAGTCAGCCGGTTGTATTGCGGTGGAAAGACCGTTAGTTGATGACATGAACATGCAAAAAATACGCGCCTTACCACTTTATGTCCGCAAAGTATGCGTAATGTGTAAATTGCGGAACAGTTTATTTAACCGTAACGCCTGATACAATTCTACATGCAAAGCTTCATATTTTTTTATTACTATCATAAAAAAGTAAAGCGTGTAAAAAAGTAAAAGTTTTAACTAACAATAGCATCTGACGTATCATCTGACAAAGTTTCAAACGGGAGGCGATGACTAATTTATTTTTACGTATTTCGGTGGCTGCCATTCCTCAATCCACTAACGGAGCGGCAGCTGACGTGCACGAGGGTTCATCATGCTTCCGTTAACCACTATTCGCCCGGGAGGCGAATGGTCATGGAAATCTGTTTCTGGCTCGCGGTCGATATCGGGAATGTATAAACAGCGAAATCCTTTCAATATGCGTAATTCAAAATATTCAATCAAAACAAATGTTACCGCACGCCACGCATATCTAACTTGCATATCATTCTAATCATTCCGCTCAAACGTCAATATGCCCATCCAAATTCGCTCCGCATACAAATAGCGGCCATATTTCTATTTATGTCCTAAACCGTATCGCTATGCGGTCTGCGTAAAATGCAAATGCAACAGTATTGATGATAAAAAGGTCATATCCTTCATACTGTTTCTGTGGAACTTATGACGTTGTGAAAGCTATAGATATGCAATAGTTTCCCGGTCGTATGCAATGTGGTAAACAAATGAGTATGTCATGTTTGATATTGTACTCGTAATAGAAGACAAACTTGGTGCCGAGGACGCTATTCTGGCAAAGCTAAAATAGAACTGTATTTATAATAAATCATTTAATTATTAAATAATTGTTTTATATGTAATATAAATTATAATTGTAATTTGAATGATGTGACGTGTTAAATTATTATTTTGTATATAAATTAATTGAATTGAATTGAATTTCACACAACACCTGAAATAAAGCACCAGAACATAAAGAGAGAAACGTAGACAGCAGTTATTTTTAGACAATTTATTTTTATGAACCGTATACAATTAAAATAAGTACGTTATTTGACCGTCATGCAAATACAAATACAAATTATTTATTGTTTGAATGTGAGTGGTTATAAATGGTGGTAGGGTTAGTATTTGGTTACATCACAATCAGCCAGAATTTGGCGTCATTTGCTAGGAGTTCATAATTATAAATTCCATAGTGGCAAATCGTTTGGCAATCGTTCGAAAAAGAAACTGATTTGACTAGTAGTCATATACCCTATTAATTGAATTAAATGATTTTTAAATCTAAATCCGTGCCTTCTCATTGATTAATTTAGCTAGGTTTCCGGTAGGTAATCTTTTATTATTTATGCTAGGTATTTTCAAGGCAAATGAAAAAAGTGAACATAATACTATTCAATCATCAAAAGTCTGTGGTCGCATTACGAACGAGTATGTTAAATCTACTTATTACGTTTCTTCAAACAAAAAAGTCTCTTTTGACACTGTCATATCTATACAAAATGTGCGTCTCGCTCGCACCAATACGTGTACGGAAAACTATGAGCGAAATGCAGGCGCCAATTAACAAAACAACATCGCTTAGATTATCAAAGTATACGCTATAATTGGCTCAAATATCTTCGATCTACTTTATATGTGAGCCTTCGCGCGCTTCATTTTTCGGCGTAACTCAACCATCTCCTCTGGGGCTATCAGTTCTACGAGTAATATATCCCGTGTGTCCCATAGCCACTTAGGCCTGGCAACGTTCTGACATATAAATTCAGAGAAATTAATTTATGCGGAAAAAAATCTTTCTTTCAACGTTGGACATTAATTGTTGAGCCGTTTAAGTTTAAAGCTAATTTGATTAATAATACTAACGGTATTGAATATCCAACAAAAAGTGAATCTTAAATAGCTCAACTATTAAAGTCAGTGACTGTACAAACGCATTTTATTTCGTAATTTATCTACTGCGCTACTAGTATTTGTATCATAAATACTAGTATTAGTATCATTTTTACTGAGCTTTTTTCACATTCATTGTGACAGCATAAAAACTCCTACAAGTGCAAAATTTCAGAAAATTCGCGTTTGTACGGCACAACAGTAGAAATATTGGCGGCCGATCGTAAAATCAGGCAGATCGTAATGTTCCTGTGTAATGTTTTGACGGTAGTCACATTAAACCAATAGATAGGATAGGTTCGTTACATTGCTTCAGATGGCCGAAGAGCAAACTGTCCAGAAATAAGTTGCGTTGCGGGCTCCGTCGACTCAGGGAATGATACAAAGATTTTCACGTTTTATGATATGCGTAGGAAATTCACGATATGCCTGATCCTACGACCGGTTGCTGATAGATATACGGATTATACGGCACGAACTTTAAGATACCTCAAATATATGGATCTGATCTTCTAACAAAAACGTCACTTTTCACACTGACATATCCGATCCATATCATATCTCTATCTAATATTTGACGTATCTTAAAGTTCGAATCGGGCTGATAATCGTGGATGCTCCTGTATCGATACACGATGACTATATGCACGTATCAACGAATAACCTTATTTTGCAAATTTTATCATCTGTAATTCCATAAGTCTCGTGTACGTAGAACGTGATGTGCCTTCCAATTGCTCAAGAAATTGAGATAAACAGTTTTAGGCGACGAATTTATATGCCAATAAATAAAAATCATATGAAAAAAAAAATATGTTAGATAAAATAAAATAATTTTATTCTATAACTATTTTACAATCACGTCGGAAAGAGATATTTAACTTACAATCTACTAAAATGAATCACAATTTATCAATAACATGCATAGCTTAAATTAAAATATACAAAATATTAAAAATTACAGTCTTCTAGGTCAGTTTAGTCAGATAAATAAAAAAAGATCACAAATAAAGTCATTAATATTAAAGTTCAGAAATCTCACGCCTAACATACATGACATAAAAATTAACAAGTTTCTGTCTTTTTTTTGTGACATACGTTTACTGATGACTGTATCATTCTCATTTGCATGTCTATCAAGTACTTCTCGAGACCTTTCTAATCAGCCTCTCTCTCATCAACTCGATGTGTTTGTGATCAAGGAGTTACTTTAGTTACCTGAGGCGCTGGTGGCCTAGCGGTAAAAGATTGCATCATTCAATCTGGACATCGAAATAAAGAATTTATTTTCAACCAACGTCATCATACCTTCAATCAATTCAGTACATATGATATAACAAAAAGGATAAATTTAAATTCAAATTCAAAAGCGCTCGTGGGCCACGCGGTAAGAGCATGCCATTTGCAATCCGGAGGTCGGGTTCAAATCCCGGCTCGTACCAATGAGTTTTTCGGAACTTAGTTATGTACCAAATATCATTTGATATTTACCAGTCGCTTTTCGATGACTGAAAACATCGTGAGGAAACTGGACTAATCCTAATAAGGCCCAGAGGGTAACTGGGTGGGATGGTCAGATGGCAGTCGCTTTCGTAAAAACTAATGCCTACGCTAATTCTGGGGGTTTGTTGTCAAGAGGACCCCAGGCTCCCATGAGCCGTGGCGAAATAGCGGGACAACTCGAGGAGTTACTTTGGTTAACTGCATCATCAGATCAGCTCCATTTTAGCATACATTGTCATCGAAATTGCGAAAGAACTCCAAATTTCAACTGAATCAGACATCATGATGTGGTTCTACTTAAAGTTACGAAATTTAAAGCACAAATATACATATTATAAGTATATGTCCAAGTCTACGCCACACTTAGAATCTTTTAGTGGTAGGCCTTTAACTGTCTTCGTTGACTGAGCGAGTGTGAGGCGTCTCAATTTTAGCTTGAGCAAAATAAACTTTAAAAATATTTCAAAATGACGTAGCTATGAGAGGTTTGCATCCACAATTCACCGTCTAGTTCTTATTATTACCTTGTCGTATCTATGCTATAATACTGAATCTGAGGTACTAAATTTGAATTAGGTTAAGATATTCAGAACGCTGCTCAAAGTTGCGATTGGCGTTTCGATGCTGCAAAGTTATGCCGTTATTGTCATTAAGATATTGCATAGATCTGACTGGCTGTATAAAGTAAGTATTATAATGAGCAGAATTCGTTTTTTAAATAATGGTCTGCATGAAGTTAATACCGAAACATCACACATGGCGCGTATATACTACTTTTGAGCTATAAACAATCCATTTATATTTGACCTGTTACCCCATAAAGATATACCATACCGTAGACTAGATGTCACATAGCCATAATACGCTTATATGGCTTTTTTGGCAGTACCTACTTTTTTGACTTCGAAAAATTAACCCTATACCCTATACCTGGGAACCTTCTGATACATATCACTGAAAATTATTTATTCTCCATAAATATACCATGACCGCAGCTTTTAATATTATCTAATATAACATTTGACAGCCTAGTTAGGCTTCTATGGATCGTGTCATTCACGACGACGCGTGCCTTGACTCGTAATGTCATGTTATTAAAGGTTAGATTTGATAAATCTGCGCGTCATCGTGGATGACACAAACTATAAAGTTGTTCTACTCGTAGTTCGTTGTTTCCAACCGAAGGCTGTAAGGGCTCATTTTCATACCTATTTTTAAATGCGTACCGAAACTAATTTTATTCCGGGTTATTCTCATCCAGTTTATTCTCGCTACTGCAGTATGTACATTTAAAAACAAGTTCAAATATGTGCCCTATTGCGCAGAAATAAGGTTTATATATGGATTAGTTTTGTAAAGCATGTATGGTTGTTTTATTTTTATCGTTGGAAATATCGTAGTTAATAAACGGAGAGCTAGTCTCCCAAAAAAGGTAATTCATAGAGCAACGAAATCAAATTAGTTATTTTATCGTTCTATCGTCATTAATTGATTCGAGCGCCTGACAGCTGATTTATTGGTGGAGGTCAAAGTAGACCAGCTAAGTCAAATCGATCGACACTGCTTGGTAAAATTATCGACGCTATGGTCGACACATCAACAACAATTTAACTCGTGTGAGGTAAGTATTATGGACAATTTTGATTTTACAACCTTTTGCCTACTACTCTGGCCTCAACCGAAAAATATTTCTCTTGACTTGTCAGGAGACTTGATTTAGTTATAAGCATATTATGGCACACTTCAATATTTTTCACATGGACTTGGTTCGGTGACAGCTCTCATCTCCATACAATTTATAACCTTAATACGCAGAATTATATTGAAATGACAGCTGTCACTGTACAGTCAGCGTCAAATACTTTTTAGCAGTCAAAGTGGCCAAATAGCGAACTATTTGGTACTAAATACATGGTGTACCGAACTATTTGGCTACTTTGGTTGCTACAAATTATTTGACGCTGACTGTACCAAAGCTATTTAAAAAGTACTATTTCATTTCATAAATTGTATTCCTTTTTTCGGTACTGGTTCGTAGAACGTAATAAAATTGGAATGTATATCGGCCGTATATCGGAAATAACTTGAATGAAGCTATGCCATTTTTTCGTTATGAATGATCTATAGAGTGTCAACCCGATTGGCAGATAGGTATATTGCAAATATAGACTTGAGATGATCTGATGATATTCGACATTAAATGTTCATCTTTTAAGATAAAGATTCAAACGGTCGGTTGGATTCCACTCATCATTATCATATCAGCCTTTTATCGCCCACTGCTGAGCATAAGCCTCTCTTCTAGTAGGCCACTTCTCCTGGTCCTTAGCTAATATCATCCAGGAGTGACCCGCAATCTTCCGAATGTCGTCCACCCAACATGCCAACGGACGTTGGGGGCTTCTTTCATCTGCCCATCTCCATTTTAGTTTGGTAATAACGCAACCCACGTCTTGCACCTTGGTGCGGCGACGGATCTCGTCATTCGTTACAAGATCTTTGGTTTAAAGACATTTATTTCTCATAAGAACTTGCAGTTCACTTACATGAGATCATATTAATACATAATATTAAGTAATTTACATTTCAACATATTCTTTTAACTTAGTTTTAAACATGCTTTCTGTTTGAGGTTCTTTTAAATGTTTTGGTAGATTGTTATATATTTGTGCGCCCTCGGATATAACAGTTCTTTTTCCATACCCAGTTCTATGTCTAAATGATTTAATTTTGTTTGTGTTTCTTAAGTTGTGTCTAAATTTCCTTTTGGTTAATATTAGTTGCGAGTGTATATTCTGAGTTAGTAATCTGTTGATAAGCATGCAAATGCAGTGTGTAGAGTAGTTTTAAATTGAACAGTTTTGTTTTTGTGTATAGTAATTTCGTTCTTGTAAGCTGAGGATATTCGAAAAGAGATTTTATAAATTTATTTTGTGATGATTGTAGATTTTTAAGATTTGTTTTAGCTGCGCAGCCCGCCCATACCTCAATTATATCAATCATATTGTAAATGTGACTTCACTAATGAATTATATATCATTAGTCGAGCTTTGTGAGGTATACCGCCGGTACAATTTCTTAATGCTCCTGTAAGGGCAGATAGTTTCGATCTAAGTTTTTGTATGTGACATTTCCAGCTTAGTTTGTCGTCCAGTAGTAAGCCTAGATATTTTTCACACGTAGAACGGTTTATGACGTCATTATTAATAATTAAGGTAGGATTGTGTAAGAGTATTTTATTTTTGGCAGCAAATATCATGTATGACGTTTTTTTTTTGTGTTTCTTCTTCTTCGCGTTGTCCCGGCATTTTGCCACGGCTCATGGGAGCCTGGGGTCCGCTTGACAACTAATCCCAAGATTTGGCGTAGGCACTAATTTTTACGAAAGCGACTGCCATTTGACCTTCCAACCCAGAGGGTAAACTAGGCCTTTTTTGGGATTAGTCCGGTTTCCTCACGATGTTTTCCTTCACCGAAAAGCAACTGGTAAATATCAAATGATATTTCGTAGATAAGTTCCGAAAAACTCATTGGTACGAGCCGGGGTTTGAACCCGCGACCTCCGGATTGCAAGTCGCGTGCTCTTACCGCTAGGCCACCAGCGTTTTTGTTGTGTTTATTGTCAACATATTACTTTGACACCAAATGATGTATAGATAAAGGTCTGCTTGTGCTTTCTCTACAAGATCTGGAAGACTTCGGCTAAAGTAAAACAAACATGTATCGTTAGCGTATATGAAACTTGATACCGAGCTTGGTGCGCTCTATGGCTCTCTGTGCTACACGGATTTTATGCACAGCCTCCTTAGTGAGCATCCATATCTCGGCACCGTAGATTATGTGGGCAGGACACAATGTTTGAAGAGGTTGTGTATTCATTTATGCGACAGACACACGCCACATAATATGCTGTTTTTTTAGAAAAATAAAATGCAACTTATGGAAACTCAGTACATTCGCGGTTTCGTAGTAAACCCTTAGTGTAAGTCTTAGTGTAGGTGGACGCTCGAGTTAGGCGTGCGTGGTGGGGCGTGCGGCGTGCATGTTAAACAAATGCAAACGTCCTATACGTCTTAGTGCACGCTGCTCATATCACTTGTGAGCCCGACGCCACGCTGCACGCCCCGCCGAACGCTCCGCTTCGGGCGCCCTCTCAGGCCTTATTAGCTTATTACGCTTACCCTAAAAATGATCCCTACATATCATATTGGTAAAATATGATATGTGTAGCCATCTCAAATGACAGTTTTCTAGAACTAAATTAAAAATCCTTCCTTTACCGTGTCTATATTTAAGGGGGTCCCTAACGCCAATGACCTTCGATCTGAATCCCTTAGTTTTCTGATGTTTTTAGTAGCTAATCATATCAACAGCAACGGCTGTAAGCAATATAGTATCCCATATTTACTTCAAAGTTCATTATCTTCGAGATATTTGGCATCAAAGTTGAAGAATTTTAGGCCAAAAAAACTGGTTTTCTGGCCATAACTTTTTTGTTAATTTATTTAAAACCACACTACAAACCACCACTCTCTGACAAATTTTTAGAGACGTCAAAGACGAACCCAAAATATGTAGATCTCTAATATATGTAAGATCCTTCATAGCAATCTATTTACGAAAATAGTGTTTTTTTAGACTATGTTTATAAAAATCATAAAAAAATAAGTATTAATTTCTTTAAAAATCCGGCAGACAAAAATTGAGATAATAGATTAAAGAACCGATAGCCGTTTGTCTTATTATTCTATCTGTAGTGCAAATGAAGGAGTAACGACTCAAAACTCGCCAAAAATCGACGAAAACCGCGGGGAGCCCCTTAAGAGAAATATGTAATTTTGTCAGATCACATCACTCGTAATTTAAAACACGTGGCGAAGTTACTGAAAGGCGAACCAGGGTAAACATTATGAACCGTTTATATCATCCTCGAAGTCGCAAGATGATATACAAGAAAAACGTTTTTAATATGTGCATCGTTGTTTATAATCATCTCCCGGAAAAACGAAACCTGATAGATGGAAACGCCTTAAAGCGCGGTCTTATAATCTGAGGGCCTACCGCGAACCACGTTCGACGGGTTGCCTCTCTGTCACACGTACAAATTTACAAGTGCGACAGAAAGGCAACACGTCGAACGTGGTTCGCGGTAGGCCCTCTGGCTCTTAGGTTGTTGTTTTTACAGCGTAAAGTCGTATCTCGAATACCAACAGTATTCAAATTAGTGATATGCCTTTTATGTTAACTTTTTCAATTATTTCGATTGGACATTTTATATTCATTTAAATTTATTTTTTATAATTTTACTGAGTGCATACTGTATAATTTCTGATTTCTGACTAAAATCTAAGTAAAGCTGCGGATGAACGGATTGACAGATGGACATGGTGAAAATATAAGGGCTCATTTACAGGGCGCGCGAACTTGCATGCGAGTTGAGTTATATTGCGAAACTGCGGACTATTCAGGTTACATACAATTCAACCGATCGATCAAATACCGCATATCGGAAATAACTTGAATGAATGCTATTTTTTCGTGACGAATAATCAAAATTGTCATACCGATTGGCAGATATTGATATTGCAATTATACACGAGAGATGATCAGGTGACATATTGACTTTAAATATTCAGCTTGTAGTATTTGAAGAACAGTCGAATAGATTTCATTTTGATATCACTTGCCCGTGCATGCGCTCCTAGTTATATATCCTTGCAAGCGAGAGGCGTTGCTAATGTCAATATTAAAAATAATAGATTCCGTAAAATGTGCCTACATTGGTACAGATTTTTTTTAAATACTAGGTAGATAGATAGATAGATAGATAAAATCTTTATTCAACCACAACTTACATGCTTTGTGACACAAACAAATAACAAGAGAAAAAGAAAATTGACAAGAGACAAAGAAAAAGTAACATACAATTTGACACTAATATCAATAACAATGTATTACGTGTCTTATTTTTAGATTAGTAGAGGGTCATGTGTTGTGGTAAAGAATAGGCGCTGACTCAGCATAAATGCTGCGGAGACCACAGCGCTGATCTTCCGTCAGAACCTTAAAACCTACACTAATAAACGAGGTCGGTGGCAAACAAGCATACGGCCTGCCTCATGGTAAGCAGTCTCCGTAGCCTATGTACGCCTGCAACTTCACAGGAGTTACATGCGCGTTGCCGACCCTAACAACCCCTCTCGTTGAGCTCTGGCAATCTTACTCACCGGCAGGAACACAACACTATGAGTAGGGTCTAGTGTTATTTGGCTGCGGTTTTCTGTAAGGTGGAGGTACTTCCCCAGTTGGCCTCTGCTCTAGATTAGAATTTTCTGTAAAACTGTAAATTAATATCTTAAATAATCCCTATTAGGCAGGTATCAAAACTACACAATGAAGATGCCTGTATATAATCCTGTTGTTAGGTAGTAGTTTATACACCGTGTTTTTTTTGATTTGCGTTAATTTCGAGGGTGCATTCCTGAGCTTAAATTAAGTAACTTTCTCAAAGACACCGATATTCTAATTAACTCCATTTCGGAGATAATCAATCATTAATTTTTATCTTATAAGGCCCTTACGAGCGTGTACACTTGCCTTAGGGCCTGTTTACTTATTGATTAGTGTTTAGTGCGAGTTCATACATTTGCTACTAAACGTAAGTACTATCTCGGACGATCGACGTTCGAAATGACATTGATATGACACAGGTTTCAATTGTTTGGTTGAGTTAAATGTAATACCCTTGTTACAACAACGCTATATGCAACATTTAGTTACTTTTTATAAAAATAAAAATAGTAAAAAAAACATTTTTTTTTTCAATTAACTATGCCATTTAGTTTCTGTAAACGTACTTACCGATACCCCGAAGTTAACGAAATTCAATAAAAACATGGTGCAGAACACCGGTACTTCCCCGACTCCTACCAGTAACTCAAACTGTATAAATTAGGCTTCACCTCACAAAGTAATTTATATTTTATATGTATCGTACATTTCTAAATGTAGGAAACTACCGCGTACACTGTCAGAGGAACATGAGTGTCGATTTTAAGGTTTCGGAGCTGGTAATTAATTCTGGCTCGAAGGGAAATGTTGCAACTGAGTATTTAGTGGGTTTCTTGCTACGGGAATAATTTAGATGTGAGAACTGCTATTGTCTTATAATAATTGTCATATGTGAAGATGATGAGAGTAAAGCCGCTCATAGCTTTCTAACTGAAAGTTGTGGGTTCGAACGAAATAAATAAATATTTGGAGATAATCTTACACAGATCGACCTAGACCCAAACCAAGCAAAGCTTGTACTATGAGTTCTAGGCGAAGATATACATAATAAATAAATAAATATTATAGGACATTATTACACAAATTGACTAAATCCCACAGTAAGCTCAATAAGGCTTGTGTTGAGGGTACTTAGACAACGATATATATAATATATAAATATTTATAAATACTTAAATACATAGAAAAACTCCATGACTCAGGAACAAATATCCATGCTCATCACACGAATAAATGCCCTTACCAGGATTTGAACCCGGGACCATCGGCTTCGTAGGCAGGGTCACTATCCACTAGGCCAAACTGGTCGTCTAAATACATACATATTACATACTTATATATAGATAAATACGTACATAGAAATCGGCCTATAAGTTATTTGCAAAAGCTGACAGGACGATATCGTCCAGCGAACTGGTAATTAGTGGGCCCCTTTAGATATCAAGAAAGAGTTTTTGTAAAGTTTGTAAGCGCGTGCGTTTCGCTTCTACATGTCATTCAAATTTACATAGTGACGTCAAAATGGTATCTAAATTATGTCAGTCGCCCATGCTTCTCTCTCGCGAATTTGAATTGGCGTCAAGTGAAGATAATGACAGCTGAGTATTTGTTTGACGCTGACACTTTTGACACTGACATGTACCTAATATTTGACGTATCGAATCGAGCCGAAAGATTGCTTCAACTCATTATAGTGAATCAAGCCTCTACGGAATACTGCTACAAGGCTTGTAGTACAAGCTACAGCGTAGCGCTACGAGCGTGTCGTAGCCGAAGGCATTTTCGGATTTTAACAGCGCCATGGAACGAACTAAACGTCTGTAGTTGCAGTTTTTATTTGACCACCTTATAAACAAGTCAATTTTAAATTGATTTTCTTTCTCTTTCTTTGAATGCCTCATCAACTAAGGAAGGTTGGCAGTTTCTCCCGATCTTTAGCAAAGTTGAAAAGCTCATCGGCATTTCCAATTCCGGTCCATTCTCGGATGTCACATAGCCACGATGTCTTTCTATGACCAGAACGTCTTTTTTTAATCGTTGTGCCTGTTACTATCTGCTAAGAAGTTCGTATCTGCAGTGCCTGAGAACGTGACCCAGACCTATCTAGGCCACGAACAAGAAATGTTACCTACAACATTTCTTGTTTTCAGGCTTTTCTTGAGCTCGCGTTTTACCGTGTAGCCCTTCAATATTCGTCCCTATTAGCTAATTACCAACATGCGTCTAAATATCCACATTTCGATACCTCCTAAGTATAATGAGGCAAGTGCAAAATGTGTAGGAGAGCGGTTCAAAGGTACAATAGAAAGTAAATAAATAAATAGAATATTATCGGCACTAGTATAATTCTAAATTTTATCGCATTATATAAAAAAAAAAACCACTTGTTGAATATAATGGGTTCTCCAGCAAAATTTTTACAATCGACGCTTGAAAATAGTATCGGATGTTTCCGTCCTTATTTCAAAAGGTAATTGCTCATAATAGGTCGGACCGATAACACGCGGGTTCTTTGCTGCAAGTGCCATTGTTGGAACTTGTCATATTTAGATATCGTCTTGATGTCAGGTAAGTTTGCGTTGGCCTCTCTTTGCTGCAAGTACTTATACCATTGTTGGAACTTGTCGTATCTAGATATCGTCATGATGTCAGGTAAATTTGCGGTTCCCTCTCTTTGCTGCAAGTACCATTGTTGGAACTTGTCTTATTTAGAAATCATCTTGATGTCAGGTAAGTTTGCTTTGGCCTCTCTTTGCTGTAAGTACTTATAATATTGTTGGAACTTGTCGTATCTAGATATCGTCTTGATGTCAGGTAAGTTTGCGTTGGCCTCTCTTTGCTGTAAGTACTTATAATATTGTTGGAACTTGTCGTATCTAGATATCGTATGGGGTCAGGTAAGTTTGCGTGGCCTCTCTTTGTTGCAAGTACTTATACCATTGTTGGAACTTGTCATATCTAGATATCGTCTTGATGTCAGGTAAATTTGCGGTTCCCTCTCTTTGCTGCAAGTAACATTGTTGGAATTTGTCGTATCTAGATATCGTCATGATGTCAGGTAAATTTGCGGTTCCCTCTCTTTGTTGCAAGTACCATTGTTGGAACTTGTCTTATTTAAATATCGTCTTGACGTCAGGTAAGTTTGCGTTGGCCTCTCTTTGCAGCAAGTATTTATACCATTGTTGGAACTTGTCGTATCTACATAAATATCGTCTTGATGTCAGGTAAGTTTGCGCATGTCATGTCACGTTGGAAGTTACAAAAGAACAGAGAAATACCTACTTTGGTTGGCTCCAAAATTAATTTTTTTTTAGCAGCTCTTCTATGTAGCTATTCATACCATCGATCTAAAAAACGCAGATAATTAAAAACACTTAATAATTGTGACGCCCCACGGTTAAAGGTACATTATTATGGAGGTCCACGCTTACGCTGTTATTAACGACGCTCCAATACTTACCAACCAACGGAAGGTAACCTTGCCATGGAACGTCACAATTCACAGTTTGTCGCGTATAGGTAAAATACTTAAATCATTCAGTGTCCCGTGGCATATTTTCGAATAAAAAAATTGATTTATTTATTTATTCTTATGGCATTATGATTATGAGTCGTAAAACAGTTTTTAGGGTTCCGTACCCAAAGGGTAAAACGGGACCCTATTACTAAGACTCCGCTGTCCGTTCGTCTATCTTCAATTCAATTCAATTCAATATTTATTTGCAACCAAAGTAGATTACAGTAGACAAATGCAACTTAATGCTAGGTACATACATATCTACTAGGACCCGGATAGGGCTTAGCAAAATACAGAATATTCCTAATCTAGGTTTCATACATACATAATTCGTTTATATTTTTAGGTAAACTAAAATTATTCGTTAAAACTCATATAAATCAAAATGAATGACGCACAATTCACTACAATTACGGTAATAATAATGGTAAAACATTGTAAAATAAATTAGTAAAACATCTGTATAAAGCATTGGTAAAATTGTCAAAGTAATAAGAAAATTAACAATTCAAATTTGGATGAGAGGTGAATATAATATTATATCATTATGACTAGGACTGTTTATATTTTAATGTCAAGATGAATTTAAGAGTTCAAGTATTGATTAACGGTGTAAAAAGCATTTTCGATTAGGTAATTTTTTAAAGTTTTTATAAATTTGTTATAATTTTCTTCCGATTTTAGTTCTTCTGGCAAATTATTGTAAATTCGTATTGACATAGAGTATGGTCCATTTCTATGAAGTTGTAATTTTGACGACGTTTGGAGCAAGTTGTTTTTGTAACGTGATTCGTATCGACGTGGCACACCACCGAATGTGGAGTATAATTCTGGATGATTTTTCACGAATTTACAGGTCTCAAATATGTAGATACATGGCAAAGTTAGAATTCTTAAGCTTTGGAAGTAAGGTTTACAGCTATCTAACTGTTTAATATTTACAATGATTCTAACGCATTTCTTCTGTAGAATGAATAGCTCCTGAACGTCAGTACTATTTCCCCACAAATTAACTCCGTAAGAAAGCCATGCGTGTGCAAACGAATAATATGCCACCATAGCTGACTGGATGTTTGTTGACTTTTTAAGTTCCCTTAATGCATAAATAAATTGGCTTATTTTTGTTTTTATTTTCTGGATGTGAGCTTTCCAGTTCATATTACAGTCTATTGTTATACCAAGAAGAGAAAATGTCGAAACGCAATCAATCTTGGTATTATCAAAAGTAAAATCTACGTCTAATTCTGATTTCTGACAAGGCCTAAATTGCATTAATTTTGTTTTAGAAAAATTTATCTCAAGATTATGGTCTTTCATCCAAAGTAAAACGTTAGACATAATCTCGTATAGGTTTTCATTAAGATTTTCATTATTTTCACATGAAACCAATAGAGAGCAGTCGTCAGCAAACATGACACACGGTTCTTTAAATATTTTAGGGAGGTCGTTTATGTATATAATAAAAAGTACGCATCCAATCACACTCCCCTGAGGGATGGAATCCGTAACTGGTTGGACTTCAGACCTGATAGTACGTATCTCTTGCGAAATTTTATGTATGTGTTCGATCTCGACATACTGGGTTCTGTTTTTTAAATATGATTTAAACCATTCATGCGTAATGCCACGGACTCCCACGCTATAAAGTTTGTGCAGTAGTATATCGTAATTTACTTTTTCATACGCCTTCGTCATGTCAAGCAAAATGCCTAAAGCGTATTCTTTATTATTTAGAATATTTAAAATTTCGTTTGTATACGTGTAGGCGGCTAATGTCGTGGAGCGATTCTTGCGGAAACCGTATTGGGCGTTATCAAATATATTATATTTTTCGCAAAATGAGTTTAATCTGATGTACATGGCCTTTTCGTACACCTTAGAAAACACAGGTAGAAGCGCGATGGGGCGATAATTTTTGGGATCCGTTTTTTTGTCCTTCTTATGGACCGGTTTTATTAAGGCAATTTTCAGCAAGTCCGGAAATCTGTCTGTCTGTCTGTACGTCTGTCACCAGGCTGTATCTAATGAACCGTAATAATGATGAACCGCTATAACAATAAATACTTAAAAGTACGAAACTATCGGTGGGCGAGTCCGACTCGCACTTGTCCAGTTTTTTTTACGGATTCATATCTAGGTTATTTACCCATTGGGCTGTCAAATTATATATATATAAAAAAAAAAACAGAATCGGGCTCTTGAGGTAATAAGTGAAAAGCCGTTGGTTAGATACGCCGAAATAACACATGCATGCTGTCCAGCGATTCTTTGTTACTAATCAATCCGAAACACTCACGAAACTAAACCGCACAACGTTCGAAAATTACTTAAATTTGAAATCGGAATTCGGCCACGGTACAAAGATATTATTCCTACCTGGGGCCCATTTCTCGAACGATATTAGTCTAATATTATTAGTGTGTTGGCATGGTAACCCATACGATTTGACAGTTGAAGCACTAATAATATTAGTCTAATACCGTTAGAAAAATGGGCCCCTGGTACGGATACCTGTATGTCATAATATTGGCTACATGGCAAACCAACCGCAACGCGATATCGATTGAGTCAACTTAATAACCAATATTTATCGCAAGACGTCCTAAAGGTTCGCGCATACTTATTAACTTGGCTACCTTAACCCAAGCCGTTCAATAATGTAAGAAAATCTACGTCTCAATTCCGTGATGTGTGGCCGAAAAATAAACATGCAGCGCAGCTGGTGGTAAGCGTAGAGGTAAACATGGGTTATACTTGCAACTCCCCAGGGGTATTATAATATCGGTTTGTTTACCCAATTTACTTGCTTCAGCCTATATTTCTTCAATTTGACCACGTGAGGAAGGCGCGGACGCATCAAGAAGGCTTCATTAAGCTTACATTTTGACATGAAAATCATGTAACTTTTTTGTCATTCGCACGTGAAAAACTTAAATTGCCCAATTTAAGTTTTTTTTTTGTTATTTTTGTGTTTAATAAATTTTCTAATTGCTTTTAAAGCACCATTGGGAAAAATGTACCATGTTAGTTTTAAATCGTATTTAAAGTAACATACGCTCACTCTTTTATATGTTGCTTTTGACAATAAGTTTATTTATTTATTTAATACTTTATTGCACAAAAGAAAAACTTAATGTACAAAAGGCGAACTTAATGCCATGAGGCATTCTCTACCAGTCAACCTAACAACAGTAAGTTGGTGTTATGCTGGTGATATCCTTTCGGATCTTAACGTGCGTCTTCAGTCATGTAAAAGACTCAGAGACAGAAGTGAAGGATAAAACATACCCTCCTGTGCGATTTAATAAATAAAGAAATAAACATGTTATTTATTAAGGTACCTATTAACCCAATACATTGGAAATTACAATTCTTAGTATTAATTATTTAAATTTAAATGAAATTAAATTACACTAAGCTATACTGTAAAGTTATAACGTTTTAGATCCACCAGATCATCCACCAGAAGTCATGTTACCGACATTCTCGTTAACTCCTATATCTCTCGCGTCGAATGTGACAGTTTCTTCAAGTCTCTTAAGGTTGGGCTTTATTAAACATATAATGAAAGAAATATGTTTTTGCCGTCTTTTTACGTCACATTTCTAAATGAATTATTGTGCTATATTTCCAAAAAATATCTACAAACAGCTTACGTGACAGCTACTCCATATAAAAAGGAACTGTAATAGGGAACATCATTCGACGCGAGAGGTGTAGTTGACGTCAGGCGAGTAAGTGTGCTGCAACCATTATGCATCGGGTCACCGCGAATGTCATATAACATAATTGCTGGGCTCAAATTGCCAGCTATTAGGAGTATGGTTGTGGCATTTAACGTATGGCGCAGTTGTCTGCGATAATAACCTATAAGTACCATAAAGTTAGAGACAATAGCAAACTTTTTTCTAGTTTCAGACCAATTCGAACGCATACTTAATAAGTTAACACATTTAACAATTTTAAAAGTTGGCTTATATTCAGACCAATTCGAACGTACACTGATATTGATTGACATGATAATGATATTTGAATCATTTTATTTAGTTATCGAGAAAAAACAGGGGCTACAGACGCCCTGAGCTATGCAAAAAAACTCAAGTGGAAGCGTCCGGATATGCAGCGAGACTTAAATCGACCGGAATACAAACCGTGATTACCTTTTATATTGTTTTTGAGCTCTCATGGCCTCTTTTGCCAAGTGGGCCTTTCCATTTTGTGACTTTAAGTGTCCATCTTTAATCTGTTAGTCTCGCTGTGTAACAGTTTTGACTGATTCACGGTTAGTTTCACAAGACTTAAATCGACCGGAATACAAACCGTGATTACCTTTTATATTGTTTTTGAGCTCTCATGGCCTCTTTTGCCAAGTGGGCCTTTCCATTTTGTGACTTTAAGTGTCCATCTTTAATCTGTTAGTCTCGCTGTGTAACAGTTTTGAAGGATTCACGGTTAGTTTCACAAGACTTAAATCAACCGGGATATAAACCGTGATTACCTTTTATTTTGTTTTTGAGCTCTCATGGCCTCTTTTGCCAAGTGGGCCTTTCCATTTAGTGACTTTAAGTGTCCATCTTTAATCTGTTAGTCTCGCTGTGTAAGTTTTGAAGGATTCTCGGTTAGTTTCACAATACTTAAATCGACCGGGATATAAACCGTGATTACTCTTTATATTATTTTTGAGCTTTCATGGCCTCTTTTGCCAAGTGGGCCTTTCTATTCTGTGACTTTAAGTGTCCATCTTTAATCTGTTAGTCTCGCTGTGTAACAGTTTTGAATGATTCACGGTTAGTTTCACAAGACTTAAATCAACCGGGATATAAACCGTGATTACCTTTTATTTTGTTTTTGAGCTCTCATGGCCTCTTTTGCCAAGTGGGCCTTTCCATTTAGTGACTTTAAGTGTCCATCTTTAATCTGTTAGTCTCGCTGTGTAAGTTTTGAAGGATTCTCGGTTAGTTTCACACGACTTAAATCGACCGGGATATAAACCGTGATTACCTTTTATATTATTTTTGAGCTCTCATGGCCTCTTTTGCCAAGTGGGCCTTTCCATTCTGTGAATTTAAGTGTCCATCTTTAATCTGTTAGTCTCGCTGTGTAACAGTTTTGAAGGATTCACGGTTAGTTTCACAAGACTTAAATCAACCGGGATATAAACCGTGATTACCCTTTATTTTGTTTTTGAGCTCTCATGGCCTCTTTTGCCAAGTGGGCCTTTCCATTTAGTGACTTTAAGTGTCCATCTTTAATCTGTTAGTCTCGCTGTGTAACAGTTTTGAAGGATTCACGGTTAGTTTCACAAGACTTAAATCGACCGGGATTTATATCCCGGGTTTTAACCGTGAATACCTTTTATTTTGTTTTTGAGCTCTCATGGCCTCTTTTGCCAAGTGGGCCTTTCTATTCTGTGACTTTAAGTGTCCATCTTTAATCTGTTAGTCTCGCTGTGTAACAGTTTTGAAGGATTCACGGTTAGTTTCACAAGACTTAAATCAACCGGGATATAAACCGTGATTACCTTTTATTTTGTTTTTGAGCTCTCAT
Organism: Cydia pomonella; assembly: GCF_033807575.1. Classification (NCBI taxonomy): domain Eukaryota; kingdom Metazoa; phylum Arthropoda; class Insecta; order Lepidoptera; family Tortricidae; genus Cydia; species Cydia pomonella. The sequence goes on along the minus strand of NC_084717.1, from coordinate 2,324,170 downwards.
GGCCTCTTTTGCCAAGTGGGCCTTTCCATTTTGTGACTTTAAGTGTCCATCTTTAATCTGTTAGTCTCGCTGTGTAACAGTTTTGAATGATTCACGGTTAGTTTCACAAGACTTAAATCATCCGGGATATAAACCGTGATTACCCTTTATATTGTTTTTGAGCTCTCACGGCCTCTTTTGCCAAGTGGGCCTTTCTATTCTGTAACTTTAAGTGTCCATCTTTAATCTGTTAGTCTCGCTGTGTAACAGTTTTGAATGATTCACGGTTAGTTTCACAAGACTTAAATCAACCGGGATATAAACCGCGATTACCTTTTATTTTGTTTTTGAGCTCTCATGGCCTCTTTTGCCAAGTGGGCCTTTCCATTTAGTGACTTTAAGTGTCCATCTTTAATCTGTTAGTCTCGCTGTGTAACAGTTTTGAAGGATTCACGGTTAGTTTCACAAGACTTAAATCGACCGGGATATAAACCGTGAATACCTTTTATTTTGTTTTTGAGCTCTCATGGCCTCTTTTTGCCAAGAGGGCCTTTCCATTTTGTGATTTTAAGTATCCATCTTTAATCTGTTAGTCTCGCTGTGTACCAGTTTTGAAGGATTCACGGTTAGTTTCACAAGACTTAAATCGACCGGGATATAAACCGTGAATACCTTTTATTTTGTTTTTGAGCTCTCATGGCCTCTTTTTGCCAAGAGGGCCTTTCCATTTTGTGATTTTAAGTGTCCATCTTTAATCTGTTAGTCTCGCTGTGTACCAGTTTTGAAGGATTCACGGTTAGTTTCACAAGACTTAAATCGACCGGGATATAAACCGTGATTAGCACTGGACGAGGCCTTTACGCGGGTAAAGGGGAACCTAGGGGTTCTTGAACAAAAACATAATTAGATAAATATATATATATATATATATAGACCATGTTTTTTTTTTATTCCGTTAATTTCAAGGGTGCATTCCAGAGCTTAAATTAAGTAATTTTCTCAAAGACACCGGTATTCTAATTAACTCCATTTCGAAGATTATTCATAATTTATTTTTATCTTATAAGGCACTTACGACCATATACACTTGCCTTAGGGCCTGTTTACATATTAATTAGTGTTTAGTACGAGTGTGTACATTTGCTACTAAACTTAAATACTATCTCGGACGATTGTTGTTCGAAATGACATTGATTTGTCACAGTTCTCAATTGATTCGTTTAATTAAATGTAATGCCCGTGTTACAACAATGCTATATGCAACATTTAATTACTTTTTATAAATATGAAAAAACTAAAAATATTACCAAAAAAGTTTTTTTTTAAATTAACTATGCCATTTACTTTTCTTAAACGTACTTACCCATACCCCGGAGTTAACGGAATTCAATAAAAAACACGGTGTATATATATTTATATATATCGAGCGTCTCGCCTGCGTCAATATATTATGAAATGCACGATAGCGAAATGACATTGGTTAGATATCATTCTGATATCAGTGTACGTTCGAATTGGCCTGTTAGTTCGTTTTAACAAGTCATGTTAAGAAAATTATAATAGTTGATTAACATTGTAATACGAAATGTGGCGTTTCACGAGTAAAGGTACCTTATGGCGGATGGCCTTTACCTGAGAGGGGGTTCTTGCTTTAAAATATAATAATAATTAAAAAAAAGTAAATAGTAATAACATAATTGTATTGAAAGTAAATAAACGTTTGACATTGTACTATGCAAGAAATAAAAGGCTTTTTTATTTTATCTACACACATATCATAAAGCTTCTATGATGCGTTAAAAGTCCGTAAATAATGGCCAATATTAAGATAAACTGTTTTGTCATACCAAATTTCTTATCTATGAAAATGTTGTAATTGGTGTCCTGTCGTTTGGCCAAAAGATGTTTAGCAAATTGACACTTGGCAACCAACTACTGGCAAAATTATATTTTAGCAAATCATTTTTTGTACAACAATATTTTTGACAAATTATTCTTATTACCAAATAATTAACTAATAAAATTTCATTTCATAACAGATCTTTTTGACAAATGATTATTTAACAACAAAGTTAACAAATAAATCTATCATTGGTCAAAAAATGTTTGCTATAATGTATTATTTGACATGTGTTTCTGTACTAATCATTTATATTATGGGTCGAATTGAAACATTTAATTTTGAAACAAATCATATATTTTAATTATACATTTTACACACTTCAATCATCATTATTGTAATTTTAAATGAACTGACAGCGATTTTAATAATTTTACCTCTGAATAATCGTTTTCTTCAAACCAATATGCAATAGTTTTGCTATCTTCATCCTTGTTAAAATGTGCATTTTGTGCATACTTTTTAGCCATGCCGCTACTTTTGACTATCCTGAAAAAAAAAAGAAAATTAGTTGATAACTATTGCATGGAATAATTAAAAAGTAAAGATATTTAAGTTGCTCCACTTGAAATGTTGTAAGCGAGCGAGCCAGACCTGTCGGGGCAATCCGACTCGGATAGGTTAGGTTAGAAGCCTAAGGCGGGAGCAAAGCTCCCGCCTTAGGCTTCGAGGTTATTTTTTTTTTAACAACGCGAAAAATGTAAGCAACGATTGCTTGCTTGTCTTGCAACTAAGTAACTTACCTCAAAATAATCTGGCCCAAATGAAAATTGCAACCATGCAGAATAGTACCTTCAACACTGACGTTTTTATCAAATAACAATGTGTTACATGAAATTTGGTGAATGTATAAATTTGCTAAACATATTACTAGGTGACATGAAAAATATAAAATTGATACTTTGTATTTTGACATATTGTAATAATGTATTATTTACTAAATGATTATTTGTCAAGTGACTTTTTGTAAAATGATACATTTGCGGAATAACATATTTGCCAAATAATACTTTGGTGAAACGTTTTTTGTAAAATGAAAATTTGCCAACATTGTTTTGGTTAAACATTAGTGAACCGTTGTAATTGCTTCATTACTACATCAAAATCGATTTGGTAATGACATTCAAATTTCGAACATCAGAGCAATTCGATTCGACCTCTATTCTAATATCAGTCGAGATGCCTTTTTGTTCGACATGAAATATAAATTGGATACAATTTTGACCAATCCCGCATGTTAGTTTGTATCGAACGATACTGAAATAGGCCCCCGACCATAGTTTGCGTGAAAAAAATTTCATTTACCGCCATTTTACGTACAGTTAGTTTATCTTTTAATTAATTTAAGTATAAAATGAGTTTGTTTTGTTGTTTTTAAAGTAACTATAGCAAAAGTTCCGTATTAAATGAGCGATAAAAATATTTCGGCGACGTCGCCACATATATCCGCGAGTTCCGCCAAAAGAGCAATGTTGGCTGTAATTTGGGTTAGTGAATATATCATAGAAAGTATAATATGTGTGTAGATAAAATAGTGTATGTAACGCTACATAATTAGGCATTAAAATACTCGTGTGGTCCTTATGAAACTCACTTCGTTCGTTTCTTAAACCCACACTTGTGTTTTAATGCCTTTCATTATGTAGCAGTCATATAAAATACTATTATGGCGGTTAGCGCTTACGTCGCGTAGCATAAGAGCGAAACCACCAACCATCATAGGGTACCTTTTTCCGTGAAACGCGACAAATTATTGATTTTTATTAATAAATACAATGGGTCTTATACGCCTAACTCCTTAGCGTCCTTAAGAGGGGCTGTCTTCCTTGCTACAGGGCTAATGACACTTTTCAGAGCTTCATAGACGTCGCCTATGTTCCCACGCCGAGGTCCGATCAGTACGAGTTGCCAAAGTACCGTGCGCTTCGTTGTAAAAGCTGCACGAAGAGCTTTGTCGGTCTCCGGACCGGGGTCCATGCGGTGTCTCAGGGCGGCAGTGCGCTTTGAGTCCAGTAGGAGTTGCAGATGCTCGACGTTGTCTGCAAACCAGTCCTGAGAGTATTTTGATGACCGAATACCATAGTTGCGCTCTCAGTCAATAGTTTTTTGGCGTTTTCTCACTCGACGTCTATAGGTGTAATAGAGTCCCAAGCAGTAAGTTCGGCTTTCGCGAAGCACTCATACTCTCGGAGCTTTTCGCCTAACACCTAACATACGTATAGTAATAGAAAAATCCTGCAGAAAAACTTAATAACTTCTTTTCAGAAGAATACAAGTAAAATGTAGTCACAACAGACTAGAGATTTTCATGAATTTTAGATGTAAAACTGTAAAGCATTTTCTGTTCAAAATTAGGCAAGTAAAATTACAGTACCGCCTGTTTTTAGTCTAAAAATATTCCGTCTAAAAGCTGCCTGGAGCAAAACAAGCGTTTTAAAATTAGATCATGAATCCATTCTACGTGAAAAAGGAAAATTTTAACTTATATTCAGCTATTTCTAGTTAAAGTTTGTAAAGTTACCTGATAAAAATAACTAGAATCATAATCACGGGAAATTTTCAGATATTTTTAAAAATTGCTCTGTTTTGGGGGTTTTCGATTTTGTAATTTTGTATGTCCCATTTTTATAGACACACTAAAAACAGAATTACGAGTAAGAGAGCTATTGATAAAAAGAAAAGAAAAAAATGTGTCCCCAGTTTTCATACAAAATTCGGGTGTCAGTTTTGACTAATGTATTGTGACGGAAAAATGCTTCTCGGAAATTTTTCATTTTTTTCCATGTGATTATAAGTAAAAATAACCTGAAAATTGAGGGTATTTAAAAAAAAGTCAATGATGCAGTTTTTTCTTAAAATGCCTATGCTTAGACATTTCACTTTAATACCTAACCTGTTTCCTTACCTAACACTGCTAGGCTGTCGTCACCTAACAATAAAATTGGGACAGTGTCGTATTTGCATTATTTTAAAGAGATAACTTAAGTGGTAGGTATACATATTTTTTCACCAAACTAAGGACAGTTTGTTGGCGAATAGTGCGCTCTAAAGTAAAGCTAACAATGTTGTGTCATACCTACTCATACATTAAACAAACTTATTTTAGTAATTGAGTACTGAGTTAAAACATTAATTTACAATGCTTACTTGTAGGTATCAAAACTTACTTATACAACTATTTGGTTGTGTAAATTTGCATTTTGTATTATAAATTTGGCTTTTTTTTTAATACTACGTCGGTGGCAAACAAGCATACGGCCTGCCTGATGGTAAGCAGTATCCGTAGCCTATGTACGCCTCTATATGTGTGTGTGTGTGTGTGTGTGTGTGTGTGTGTGTGTGTGTCTGTGTGTGTTCTAATATTAAAAAGCTTCTTACCAGTCCTGTTCATAGTTATCTACTTGTCTTTTCGACGACTCGATATAAAAGTAAGAGCAAAATTCTCTCCGAATCAAAATTACTGATGTATGAGACATTAGTAATTTCGAATCCCTTTGTTTGACATAATTATTGAAAGTCATAATGTATGATTGTCAGATTATCATTAGTCATAATTTGTAAACCATTAACTTCTCAGGATTTTTGTAAGGTTATCCTTTAGATAGGTTAGGTTAGGTTAGGTTTGTTTTATGGTGATCCTGAAAAGTTACGTGTTTCTGAGAAACAGCAAATTATGACTAACGAAAATGCGGACAAGCAATATATTATGACTTAAAACTTTATGGGTTTTTAAAGACCCTAGTAATTTTGATCCGAGTTCTTAGAACCTATCAAGCTGTATCAAGGCAGCTCGTGAACCGAACCGGACCGAAACCATCTTCATGAACAGAGCGTACTCCAATCTGAATAGCCTGCAACGCACTTACAACAACACCTCCGATGTTGCGAGTCTCCCGGCCTGATTCAAACTTTGAGATACGTCAAATATTAGGTCTTAATATGATACGGATCGGATATGTCAGTGTCAAAAGTTACGTTTTTTTTTAAAGAAACGTCTATTTTGACACTGAAATATCCGATTTATGTCGTATCTAGATCTTATATTTTACGTACCTTAAAGTTCAAATCGGACCGTATATGGGTGTCCATCGCTTGCCATCAGGCGACTCGTGTGCTAGTTATACTGCTATATCATAAGAAACTTATCCTTCGCTATCTTATATAATGTATATTTATTTATCCTATGTATCACAACAATTTGTAATGTAAAAAGTATCCACGAATGGAGTGTCGATACAAACCCGACAGGGATTCACGGCACTTTTCTGTTTAGTTCAATGTAAGATATTTTATAAAAAAAAAAAAAAAAAATCTGTTAGCCATTAGAGAAAGTATGTAGTAGACGAAGTAGCGAATAAGCAAAATAGCAAGCGAATAAGCTAACAAATAAAAGATACCAGAAATACCACTATGGCAAAGTTACTCTACCAATTGTGTTCAAGACCGAAAACGAGTCTATACAAAAAGAGACAGTAGGAAATACGAAAAAACGGGTAAAGAGATGCTATTGTGACAGCATCATACGTCGGAAATGGTCGTTTAAATCGGGGAACTGGAACGAGTACAGCATAGACCGAGAGACGACTGTTTCTTTATTTTAACATAGAATCTTAAAAATGTTTATTTACGGTTGAATTTTAAAATAGCGAAGTCGCCTTGTGAATATTTTTATTGTTTTTTGCTCATTGAAAGTGTATTTATAGTGTTTATTTAGCAGTGAATTAACGTGGGAGTGTGCAGCTAATGAATAATTAGTCTTGAACGCGTTTAACGATTTTCTAGCAAACACCCGAAAATCCATCGGGGCTATTTATAAAGTCCAGCTATCACTTTACTATAAACAACTATCGGACAACGAGCACACTTTGGACACTGGCGAAACCATCATAAGATATTCCTATTATGTTCACATATTTAAGGTTGTCTGGAAGAGATCGCTTTTTAGCGATAAGACCGCCTGTTGTTTACCTCTCCTTTATGTGTTGTATTATTTGTACTGTTTCTGTATTGAGGTGTGCAATAAAGAGTATTTGTATTGTATTTTATATATAGATATATTAACCGATTACGCTCTTACACGGTTTGGATTGACATTTACAATCTAACTGTTGTAGCTTCCAACCTTGATTCAGGCAAAATTTTCCCGCTGGGCGGATGCCATTATATTTAAAAAAAACTGAACTGAGCTTAAAGGAAACATTTTGTTCTAAAGACCCACAATCTTGATTTTAGAGAAAAAACCCTTAAATTCAGCTGGCAATATAATCTCCTGGAAATGAATACCTAAATGTTAGGAGGTTACAAAATAGTCGATCAATATTTCCATAGATAATAATATCTGGTATAACTTAAATTAGTTTTTAACAAGCAGATACGTCTGCGAGCGATACTCCAAATTTTATATTAAAATAAAAATGGAAAAAGTTACGCTTCCGGCAGGACTTGAACCCGCAACATCCGCAATCCGTGCGTTTGCTCTCCCACCCCAAAGGCAAGGCAAGGAAGGAAGGATTGCGGAGGTTTCGGGTTCAAGTCCTGCCGGAAGCGTAACTTTTTTCCATTTTTTCCCTTAATTTAAAATCTGGTATAACTAGAAAATTTTTCTCTTGTGAGTCATCATGTAGAATGTAGATATCTCCAATTGTCGATTTAGTTCTTAGAATAAAAATAAACCTACTACATTATTATGTCATTACAAAACGGGACTTAATCGGGTATAATTATGTTTTAAATTTACTTCCGACGTTGACGATTAAGTATCATTAATAATTGTCCAAAAAATATGTTTTAAATTTATTTCCGACGTTGAGGATTAAGTATTGTTAATAATTATCTAAAAATCGTGAAAGTTTAAAAATATACCTGTTTTTACAGTTTTAATTTCTCTCGTTACATTTTGATTGCTCTCCTAAAAATTCAACGAGGGTGGGAGGGGGTTAGGGTCGGCAACGCGCATGTAACTCGTCTGGAGTTACAGGCGTACATAGGCTACGGATACTGCTTACCATCAGGCGGGCCGTATGCTTGTTTGCCACCGACGTAGTATTCAAAAAAAAAAGTTATTTTAGGTATCGTGACCTACATAATACTATTACAGTGAAACCATTTTAATTACATCCAATATAGTAGCTTATTACGGAGTTTATAATGAATAACTGATAATACTATGCTCTATAATCAAACCTTATTATAAATATTATAATTATAATGAGATTCAGTATTGAAATGTGTATTGAATTACCTATTTTGTTATTAGATACAGTCCAGTCAAAAGATTTATGAAATTGCGGTAGAATTCTAAAAATAACATTAATGTCAAAAATATAATGAAAAATAAAGTTGGCTAAGTATTTAAGGTTCACTCTGCATTGCCAAAAATAAAATATCTAATTTAATACAGCGTGATAAGTCGTAAAAAAAATGTCTATTACTGCCACAGGGGGATATTTTTTTGTATTTTATTTTAAGTTTAGTATTATTTATTTTTAGATTTACGTTTTAAGTGTTATAATTTAGTTATATAACATCGTATTATGTAACATATAATTTGTATAATAACAAATAAATATTTAGTAATAGATAGATAAACCCCCATTATCATATTACATCGTATTTATTAATAATACTTATTTTATTAGTCCCATTTCTGAGTAAGTTATTTTATCTTAAGGTGTTTAAAGCAGGCCTATTCATTTTTTTCTAAAATACCCTAAAATAAAGTTTTGAAAGGATTTGATTTTGATTTCATTTCAAGTTTATCGCATCTTACTTGCGCCAATATAATTAAATAAGATTTTTCGAAACAGACTCACTGCAAGTATTGTCAAAACGAGATTATGATAAAATAGAAAATAAACCAGATCCCACACAAAAAAAAATTGCCTCCGGATCTCGGACTAAATAGAACTAGAACGAATACAAAATACGGCGCCCTAGTTACATAGGCAGACCAACTTCGCAGCTATTCAGCCTTGTTGCTATATAACGTTATCAGAAACCCTTAAACACCTACTTTCGCGGTGAATTCAATAGTAGATTACACATACAACAAGGGCATAAAGCAACCCATTTTATCCGTACGCTCGGGCCGATATAGGTCGAGGATAAAATGGGCGAGTTATATATATTCTGATTATAATTTCGATTTCGAGGAAAATATACAGAAATATCAATCACTAAAGGTAATTTTACCGTATTTATTCAAAACTAAAGAAGTAAGTACTCGGGCCCACGCACGGCCGCGTGGGAGAAGAGTAAACTGGCTGCCAGCTGCAGCAGTGGTAGTTTGTATGGCAGGTTTTGGTCTTTATTGCTAGGTCAATAAGGGTCGTAAAAGATGTTGTTGTGTCGCACATATAAAATTGTAAGTTTTCTTTATTTGGATGTTGTAGGTACACTGACTATAAAATGAAATGTCAATTCATTCTTTATATAATCAAAATCAAGCATTAATAAAATAATTATAAAATTGTCTTTCTTGTCCGAAACTCATTTCATATCAAAGCTAGAATTACTCAGATTTTTGCCATAGCTTTTAGTGATAAAGTGACAAACTTAGTCTAACGGCCCGATTCGAAGAATGATTAAGACACGTTTAAGATCTTGGAAGATCTTTAAAAGATCGAAAACTAAACGACATGTCAAAATTGACTTTTATTTCGATTCCGCTGTGATGCCAATAAGATCTATCTACGATATTTCTAACGTCAAAGTGACATTGGTTGCCTGAATCGAGCTGCTTCTGTCAATTTTACGACATACAAATGATATCTAAATGAGAACTTATCTAAACCAGAACTTATCGTTATCGTATCTCATTCTTCGAATCGGGCCGTAAGAGTTTTACTTCCATGTTCAATAAGTTAACGATACAGGTAGCTTATCTCAACTGGTTGCTTGGAATAAACCGACAGAGAGCAATTGCATCATTTGCGTCCGCATGATGCTAGTTAAAGGATGCACAATCCAGCGGGTTAATTATCTACACCAAGTTAGAAGCACTAGATGCGACAGTTTTCTATCAACCAGTTTTTTAGTTGTTCATTCGTGCTAGACTTCATTAAAGGGTCGGCAACGCGCATGTAACGCCTCTGGAGTTGCAGGCGTCCATAGGCTGCGGTGACTGCTTACCATCAGGCGGGCCGTATGCTTGTTTGCCACCGTCGTGGTATAAAATAATAGTTTCTGACTTCACCATACTGACCGTTTTGGATTTATCACCCTGTATACTCTGGCATAGCGCTGCGATTTTGTCAGTAGAACAAGGAGGGAAATTTAAAAAATGTAGGCGCGAAGAGTTGACTTCCCATAGAAAACTTGAATTTCGCGCTTTTTTTCTACTGACACTCGTACTTCTCCGTACTTACATGTATTGGCGCGAGCGAGACGTAAGTTCGAACCTCATAGTATTTTAATATAGGCCATTTCCAAAGTAAAGTGATCATCTGTTGGTGATGTTGTGTGAAACTTTTGTTTGAAAAAGTTCAGACAAGAGTTCAAAAGTTAATTATGAAATCACTAGCGGAATCCGGGCAACTATATTGCAGGGGATAAAACCAGGATAGGCGCAAAGTATAAAATTAAATAACACTGTTTTTACTGATTCTGTAAAACGAAAACGAAATATTTAGCATCAAAGAACATTTTATTTTTTCCATCTTCATTAGCGTCAAAAACATTTTTGCTCTTATTTTCGAGATAGCGTGTGAATGCAAAAGATTTCACAGTCCAAAGCGAACATACACATTTTATTTCCGTAGCGTATCCAGTGAGAAATTGTCGTTACTTTTATTCCGTGTTAATTATCAAAGCGCCCATAAATTCCGCCCTCCGTGTGTCCCGTTACTCATAAACCCGTGTGAACACACACAAAGACTTATATAGAATACAAATTGACGCTACTTACGCTCTTTTGAATTTTGTGTAGCTTTACAATGTTACACAGAAGGACTTAACTTTAAAGCGAGATAGTGTTACTTACATCGTTTTGAAATATTTGTACGTTATAAATAAGGGTCATTCACCTAAGTTTTATTATTATGTATGCAAATGGTAAATGCGAGTAATTTCCTTTGTTTAAGGGTTTATGTGCAAATTTGATGTTTTGTGGCAATGGCAATGTTATGGCAATAAATGTATTATGTTCATTGTAACAATATGCTCTGATTATTTTTAACTGCAAATACACAAATATTGACGACCGGTTTGGCCTAGTGGGCAGTGACCCTGCCTACGAAGCTGATGGTCCCGGGTTCAAATCCTGGTAAGGGCATGTATTCGTGTGATGAGCATGGATATTTGTTCCTGAGTCATGGGTGTTTTCTATGTATTTAAGTATTTATAAATATTTATATATTACATATGTCGTTGTCTAAGTACTCTCAACACAAGCCTTATTGAGCTTACTGTGGGACTTAGTCAATTTGTGTAATAATGTCCTATAATATTTATTAATTTATTATTTATTATTTAAATATGAGTTATTATTTGGCATTCAATATTGCAAATTATGAAATTAGTCTGAACTACATTAATTGTGTGCTTATCCAGAAATGTGAAATATGATACGAGTACAATAGTATTTTGTGCATTAGATTGTGTCCCACTGTTGGGCAATGGCCTCCCCTGTCTTTCGCCACTCGTCACAGCGTTGTGCATGCTCCCGCCAGTCGCCACAATATATATACATTTAATAAGGGCTGTTAAAATTCAAGAACCCAAGTTAAGACATGCAGTCAAGTTTTATAAAGACAGGCCCGAGAATTATAAGACCGTACCGTTGCACACAATACTTTTTCTAAGACAGTAGCGAATATAAAAAATAAATAAATATTATACGACATTATTACACAAATTGACTAAGTCCCACAGTAAGCTCAATAAGGCTTGTGTTGAGGGTACTCAATACAAGTATTTTTTTTTAGCTATGAGCACTTAATATCTAAGCAAGGTACTCGTAGGTATATAATTAATACCTAAGTACTTTTAGTGTTTTCAGAGCGTATAAGTATTTTGATTCACGATATATAAATATATCTCTTCTTTTATAAATGGAAAGACGTCAATACAGTCCAAATGGAAAATTCAAAGCGTTTGGTCGTTCCAGACAAAAAGAGGATTCCCATCAAACTGTATTGATTTTTAGATTCGTCTGGAGTTCGAGAAAAAAATATGCAGTTTTTCCAGTGCAGTGTACACGGCGAAATTGACAATGTGAAACTTTTGAATTGGATCTTCGGCTAGTAGTTTGATCTCGCAATTGATGTTAGGTCAAGAACCACATTTTGCAGTTTTGTCTCTGACTCTGACAGTCGCGTCCATGTTTCAAACACTTTAAGTCGCTAAGGGATCCATTAATAATAACTAAACTCGATTTTGTTGAATTATTGGATCTCTTCAAATTATACAAGAATGAGCTGATCTATTTTGGCAGTAAAAAGAAAGCAGATGGTAGATCCGGCAAAAAGGTTCAAGTCCAAATAAGTTATATGTAAATCATAAGTATTTAATGTAGAAAGTGATCCATTTTTAGGGTTCCGTACCTTAAAAGGAAAAAACGGAACCCTTATAAGATTACTTTGTTGTTCGTCCGTCCGTTTGTCTGTCAAGACCCTTTATCTCGGAAACGCGTGAAGGTATCGAATTGAAATTAAAAATATACTAAGGAGTCCGCAGAGTTTGTAGTCCCTTGAAGCTGTGAAGATAAATAAATAAATAAAAATAAATAAATATTATAGGACATTAGTACACAAATTGAGTAAGTCCCACAGTAAGCTCAATAAGGCTTGTGTTGAGGGTACTTAGACAACGATATATATAATATAATATAAATATTTATAAATACTTGAATACATAGAAAACACCCATGACTCAGGAACAAATATCCAAGCTCATCACATGAATAAATGACCTTACCAGGATTTGAACCTGGGACCATCGGCTTTGTAGGCAGGGTCACTACCCACTAGACCAAACTGGTCGTCGACAAATTATCGTCGACAAGATATCAAATTTCTTAGTTAATGTAAAAAAAGATACGGCCGTTTATGCCTCAAAACACGTACCTATATTTTGACACTCTCGAGGGAAACAAAATTCATAGGGTACTTTGCCGTTGACCTAAAACTATGAAATTGCCAAGTAATGTCTTTTTCCAGTACAAAAACATGCAAAACTCTCAAAACCATAAATGTCTACAAAATATAACAAATTAAAAAAGAAGGTTAAGTTTGTATGTAACCTCGGTGGGCGAGTCCAACTCGCACTTGTCGGTTTTTTTTATATTATCGAGTCTGCAGGTGAAGTTTTTGTAAAGAGACGTTTTTTTTATCCTGTGTTAATGGTAGGCGGAATTGTGGTTACAGCCATATAAAACAGCAGAATACATAACATCAAAATATCATCTGCACATTGTCTTCACTGGAAAAAATATTAAAAATAGCAACAAATTTTTACCAATTGTGAAATGACAGTTGTCTAGTTGGAGCTTAATGAAGCGCTTATTGAGCTTAATTGGACAAGCGACAGGATGCTGGCGTGACAAAAGCGTTAATTAATGCACTTTTAAGCTTTATTGTCAGTTTCGGGTTAACAACTTTATAGGCTGTGGTGGAGTTTGGTAAATGACGGAGCTAATTAAAATTGTTATACTTGGACACTACGCTCCTGCTTATATTAGGATGACTTAATGGCGGGATAAAAAATTACGTAAAATAAAAAAAAGGAAATATAAAGTAAGTAAGTAAGCAAACACTTTATTTTACGAGAAAAATAAATATTGATTATACCAGACGCAAATGCGAACGTATCCCTAAGAGGGATCTCTTCTGGTTAACCTTTACCTAAAAGAGTCATTAAACTAATTATATATTTTGACAAGACAAACCAACATAAAAGTATTGTTGGATTTTATGTATTCAAGTAGGTTTTCTACTAAGCGAATTGTTATTGTCTACTTAAATATGTATGAATTCATTTAAAAAAGATAGACTAAAACAGAATTAACTACGTGAATTCTTAATGTCTACTTAGATTTATGTATGTATTTTATAAATGAAAAACAGTGAACTACTTATTGTATGTGATGTACTTGATACAAATAAATCCATAAACATATATTTAAATACTGCTTACTTTAAAAACCTTACCTTTTCCTGCTAATTTGAATTATTTTATTTCGAGACGGAATTATTGTTCTTGTTCTGCGATACCAAACAACAACTGCCATTGTTTGCTGAACAAGAGTTAAAATACTTATCGCACAAGTCCTCAATCGGTGATTCAAAAGTTTCGCAGAAAAGCACTGTCGGAGTTTACACTTCAGTCGGCTTTAAGTCGTTCCAAGGTACAAACTTGGAGGCGTCATTTTAAAATTCTACGCCCGAATACGGACTCCTAACTTAACTACCACGTAATGGGACTCGCTTTACTATTTCTTTGTTCCGCGAGCAAAATTCAACTCCGCGTCTTTTTCGCAAAAGTGTCAATGGTGTCGCACTAATGGTACCTTAACGTCCGACTCCAATACAACCTTATCAGCAACTTTGCTAATGCGCGACACAAAGCGAAAGATAAGAAAAGAACAAAGGAAACTCTCACTAAACGCCTTCTCTTTGTTTCAGATAAAGATTGCCCGATGTGAAAGAAGATGGACCTTAAATATCTAATCCTAATGATTGCCTTCGCGACAATTGAAATCAACGTTACAGAAAGCCGGCAAAATGACAAGCGGCGATGGAAATCAGATAAAACCATTTATTCACAATACGTCAATATTTGCGATATTCAGGACCGGGGCTCCAAGGTACATTGCTATTGTGAGAGCACGAAGTTAAAGACGGCTACGAAAGCGGATTGCTGGGTGTTTAATGGCGGAATTGCCGAAGATGACCCATTTTGGTCGAACTTTTATTCTCAACCAAAAATAGAAAGACTCACATTTAATGTCAGAGCTGACGGCGGGCTCACTTATATACCTGCAAAAGTCATAATTCGACTAGAAAAGCTGCAGTATTTCAACATCCATTATGCGAACATATCATCTGTACCACCTTTCGCGTTTACTAACTCGTCGACATTAAGAGAGATATCGCTGCCGAAAAACAAAATAACGAAACTCGAGAGAATGTCTTTCGCACATTTGATACTGTTGGCGAATGTAAGTTTGATGGAGAATCAGATTACAGAGTTGGAACGGGACGTTTTCTACATGCTACCTAACTTGCAGCGGCTGTACTTATCAAAGAACACTATAAGCGTACTTCATGATGGCTGCTTCAAGCATCTCCACAATTTGGTGAAATTGGAGCTCGACAGTAATTTGCTGACTGTAGTAATCAGGGAGAACTTCCAAGGTCTATCCAACTTGATTACTCTTGACATGAGGAACAACAAATTGACGATGATAGGCGACTTGGCATTTTCCGAACTTTGGGCCCTTCAGGAACTTTACCTGGACGGGAACGAAATAGAATTTATATCGGAGAGGGGTTTTGGTGGATTGGCGCAACTGAAGAAACTTTATTTGGCCGATAATAAGTTGGGAACATTAGACACCGGCGTTTTGGACGATTTTCAAAAGTTGACTGTGTTGGATTTGAGGAATAACAATTTGGAAACTCTAAAACAGGAGACTATGCAAAGTGTCCTGGAAAACATGAAGTCGAATTATGCCTTAATCTCTCTCGACGGTAAGTTGTTAATGATAACCCGCTGAATAAATTAGTTTTATCTCGTAATAATTGGAACGTAAGTTTGTTATCCTTGGGCTTAAAAGATGACAGTAAATTAAG
This sequence comes from Cydia pomonella, assembly GCF_033807575.1. Classification (NCBI taxonomy): domain Eukaryota; kingdom Metazoa; phylum Arthropoda; class Insecta; order Lepidoptera; family Tortricidae; genus Cydia; species Cydia pomonella. The sequence goes on along the minus strand of NC_084717.1, from coordinate 2,308,501 downwards.
TTGAAATGTTTTATTTTATCGTAAAATGGTGAAGCTATCGTTAGTTGCTTTATCAATTAAGTTTTCTTAATTTGAAAAGATGGTTAAGGCGCAGGGTAGGGCAAGGCGTTCTCCATACAAACCTTGTGCAAGTTTTATTCGTTAGTTTTGGCACTATAGCATTTAATTTCATTTTTTGCTTGTATATATTGGATATACGCAGAAATTGATGTAGAAATTTTTCTATATTTAAAAAAAAATATCATACAAAAATACAAAAAAAATATACATGAAGCCCTAGCTAACAGAAAAATAAGCATATTTACCAAAAATAATAACTAGCGCAAACACAAACGAAGGAAAACGCGTACAAAGTTTGTATGGAAAGAGCTTGCCCTACCCTTCGCCTTAAAGTAAAATCTCATTCGAATGCTCAACAAAAGTTATTAAATACTTACCTCCTTTATAATGACATTGCTCGAATAATCGTTTTATGTGTATTTTTAATCTAAAAAATAAACTTAACTATGTTTTAGCAAGACAAGGAATAAAAATACCATGAATTTTGGAGTCAACTTGGTTTATAGCACAATTTCATGCAACGGTATGGCTGAAATATTTTCCGTATATATTTAAAGTAGAATGCATACTTAACTGTGGGTTTATCACATGACACCCGTTGAGGAAAGAAATAGAAGCGTCTTTTAAAATAACACATACCTTGAAGTTAGATAGGAACGCATTATTTATGTGGAAAATAGTTATTTGTTTTACAACGGTGCAAAGTTGTTGTTTAACCGCTCGTGCTAATATTAGCGTAGCGAGTGGTTTGACATGTGGAATCTTGAGTTTGCGAGGGTTTCCAGGCACATTAATTTTTTTTTTTCCTCCAAGTGAAACACAAAATTATTCATCACACCAACGCGAGGAAAATACTAACTATGAAATACCAAAAAAATCAAATCAAATTGAATCCTAATTAATTTAATAGAAAATGTATCATTCAAAATCATCATTTAAAATTCTACCAGCTAAAATAAGGAAACAACTCAACATTTGCATCTAATTACTTTGCCCCACGTGTGGCTAAAATGCAACTTTCTCATTAGTTTTTAACAATCAAAAGGGCCTTTACCAGTTGGTGTGGTGAAAATTCTTTGGAGGTACTTTTATTTCTCAATCCAAGTACGAAGAAGATTTTTAAATAATAACTATAAGTTTATTGTTTAAACACCAAATTTTAGCAAGACAGATGAAAAGTTAATTTAACAGTCCTATTATAAATCGATAGGTATGAAATATTTCCTGCTACGTACTGTATAATAGGTAAAATTTTATCTACTAAATATCTAATGTAGACTAAATAAATAAATAATAGTGTGTATACTTGTAAAATATTTTCATAGAGAGTAATTTAATTTGATCTTAGAATATTTAATGTATAAATATACATTACAATTTGTAAGACTTGTTTTTTTTTTAACTTAATACTCAACTGAAATTATAAGGACATCTTAATTCACAAGTAATTAGACAAGGTATCGCTTTTTTCTAGGATAAAATTTCTCAGTTGTTTCCAGAAGTTTCATACATTATTTAGGAATAAACAAAGAGACATATAAACACAAAAGCGTAGTTTACCGCATCTACACTGACACCCATCTTCCCTGTCTGCGGATCTGTGGAGAACCCAGGCCAGGGTGGCGCTACCTAACGTGTATATCGTCCTCGTATTTTGCTTTGTTTTTCTCCAAAGTGCTACGAATGATTTAGTAACGTTATAAAATATGAACAAAATAGAAGTTCCTTTTCCGGTAAAGTAAGGAAAAAATATAACTAGATTTTTGTGTCAATAAACGACAATGTCTGTTAGGTAACAGAAATTGCATTTGAAAAAAAGGAACATGTAAATAATTAGTTTCTCTCGTCAATATAAGGTACCCACGAGGAACCCGAAAGATTTTAACCACGCATTTCTGAGGCCAAAAGAAGGAAAAAATGTTATATGAGCATAGGTCAATTTCACAAAACAAGAAAGTTTTTTTTTCGATTTCTTGTTTGTGTTTGTACATCAAATGTAAACGTTATTTTCGAAACTATAACTCAAAAAGAATTTGAACTTTTTTTGTAAAACTTATTGTTTGCAAAGATAAGTGTTAGATAGATAGATAGATAGATAAATCATTTATTTGGCAGCTGCAAAAACACACAATATATAGTTTAAATCATCATAAAGAACACAAATTATTACAGGAACAAAATAAAAATAGCACAAAAGAAAATTGAGACAACAAAATAGGCATAATTAATAAACAATAAAATAAAATAAAAGTACCTACCTACATACAGTGTGCGTTGCAGCAGGACAAAAGGGTCACGGCTCAGTGATACTCTTCACTCTTTCGAGTAAAGCACTGGTTTTCTGCCGGAACCCAGGTCACAGCAGATGTATAAAATGAGGGTATGTGTGTGTTACATGTTGTTACTTGTCACTTCTTGACATCTACCAATAAGGATATTTGGACTAGGTCCCATAGTGGGAACATCGCCATCAAAAAGGCGTTTTGCACTCAGTAACAATAAAAAGATTTTTTTTTATAATAAGTGGCTTTAACTTTGAAATTAGGCGAATTCCATAAAAGTTTATAGGACATTTTAATCTTTAAATATGATCACGAATATACTGTTAAAATCTCTCGCAATGCTCACAGGCACCGTGTACTTATATGAAAAAAAAAATGCCGTGTCTTTTCTAGTGCAATAATTTAGGTTTGTACTGAGAACTTTTTGATCGTGAATGGAATCAATTGGCATAAAAATCACGAACGACGCTTCGTGCTAACTGTAATTCCAATTATCACTCATTAAAAAGTTAGAGAAGCTCTTTTAACACAATTTTCACGAAGAAGCATGGGATCTGGTAGCTACCCTAATTGCTGATAGAATTGAAAAATCCAGCCGTATATTTCGAATTATTTTAGATTTATTTATTGAAATAAATTTTAGTCTTAGTGTAGACTTACGTTTATTTTAAGATTTAATAATCATGCATTTTTTAGTTTTAATCAATAAAGCTATTAAAATAAAATTAGAACAAATGGGTTGTGTAGATATTCAGAATTTTAAAATATTTAGTTAGATATGATGATTTATATTGAAACAAGTTAAGTACATATCCACTGCTTGATAAAAAATATCCGTAATTGGACTCTGACCCTAAACTACGCTAAAACTGAAAAACTCCTTGAAATTGTAAGGTGATTGGCTAGATTGATTCTGTAAGGTAAGCATTTAAATAAGTTATTCTTCTTTTTCGTACTAAAAGTAAAATTTTCTTGTAACAGTTGGCCTTATCAATAAAAAGCGATCTAATCAAAATATTGCAACTACTCATAGTCTTATACACGTAAGGGCTATTGTTGACCAACAACCAGCAGTAGGTATATATAAAAATATGTAATGAAAAGTTCATCACACAAAAACACACACACACACACACACACACACACACAACACTTTTAGGTAATTATCCTAACAGTATAATAAACAATAGTAATAGTCCAATAGTAAATATATATAAACATATATAATACGGGTAGTTGAAAATGTTGTCACAAACAATAGCTGATATTGTATACGTAATATTATACTTCTACTACTTGAATCAATGATCATTGCTTGGTTTTCTCAAAGATCAAATTTGGTATTTTTTCAGTAAGATTAATGGTCAACTGTTATTGTAATTAGGACACATACGTTTGTAGAAACCTCAGCCAGTGTATGGTACCAATGTATTCAGTAGTAGATACACTTAAATGTGTACAGTTTAATTTAGCTTAATAATGCAGCGGTCTTCTCTTAAAACGTACTTTAGGTTACCCCTACAATTTATTCTACAACGCGGCAGGAAAGCAGTGAAACAGACTGAAGTTACATTAGGAAATAAAAGTAAAATGGAGATATTGATACAAAGTTACCTTCTTTAATAATAATTCAGCCTATATACGTCCCACTGCTGGGCACAGGCCTCCTCTCATGCGCGAGAGGGCTCGGGCTATAGTCCCCACGCTAGCCCAATGCGGATTGGGGACTTCACCTTCACACAAAATCAGAATTATCGATTTGAATAGTTTGAGAAGAGAAGGCGTGAACAATGGAAAGATGATACTTATCGATAATTTAATTAAAATTTTTATTATATTTAATTATCATTTAAATCTACCTCGTACTTACTTTTATAATGTTTCCACACTACGTAATAAAAGCGATATATTACTAAACCATTTTTTGTATGAAATTGGAAGGCCCATGCGATCTTTTATTTTGATACCACTCGCGCGTGCATTTAGCTCGTACTTCTTCGTACATGTATTGGCGCGAGCGAGACGGCGAACGAACGAATGATTGCAAAATGACATTATTTCGACATCAAAATGTTCTATACATTTAGCCTCTAAGACATTGAAGTATTTTATTACACTCCTTGAAGAGAAGAAATAAAATCATGCAGGTCGAAAGGCTCACTGGTGGAATCGTTGGTGCAGCAAGTAACAAAAATAATTATAATATTGCTTCTCAAAATAACATGCACTATTATAAAGCTGCTTTATATATTATATTCAAGCTATTCTCCCGGGTTTGTATGCACCTCGGATTTTATGTAAGAGGATTACCATGTAGCTAATTTGAAATTGAACAAATTAAACCAACGGAAATTCAACAAATGCTCAGCAAATTAATTTAGTATTAGGATAGTTTATGCTCGTTGTTGGTAATTACAATTAGTGTTGGTTAAACAATTTCACGTTGAACGTTTTTTTATAGATAACATGTAACGCTACTCATTTAGTTAATAGTAATTTAATTAACAATAAAATTCTCAAAATAATATACCTACCATACTTACTTTACCTTACCTTATATTAGTATATAAGAGTACTACAAAATCAAATACTTCTTTAAAATAATCAGGCGAAGTCAAAACTGTAATAAATATATTACGTAAGTACAAAGTAATATTGCGCGAATAAATGAAACCATTGCTAGTACAAATATTTTAATTATTCACAATATTAATTGGCCTAAAGTACCTATGCATCTATGCGTACAGTATAAATATTTCAGCCATACGTTAATAATAGTATTAGTATTTTAAATTGAATTATATGTTATAAAAAATAAAAATAATGTTCCGATTTTTCCATACAAACGCTTTCGACTGTTTCCTCCCTGTATTTTAAAGCTAGAGCAATTATTTTTTCAAATAAGATCAATATCATCAATATCTTTTTAGGATTACTATATTTTGAAGAAACTTACAGCGTCTCGAAAATCGCAAAAACGGCTCATTTTAATTGGCTGCAAAAAAAGGCACAGTATACAAATATGACAACAAATATCCAAAAAATCAAAACATAGCAGCATAGATTATTTTTTTTCTCTCGCAGTTTCCAAAATTTCATAATGAATGGTTGCGTTTTCGAGGAGGAAACAGTCGATATCGAAGCCTCGATTTTCGAGTTTTTTGCGTGGGAATTTTAGTCCGAGTTGCAGTTGTCCTTATCGCACGCACGCACTCTCGCCCACCGCAGTGCGTCAGAAACATAGCCTCAAAAAATCGAGATTTGAAAAGTTGCTCAGCTAGGAATTGCTCTTAAGTAGGTAACATTACGACTTGACCGTGCTTGGCAGTAGGTGTGCAGCATAATTTCTTCCTTTGACATCGACTTCAGCGGGGCCCAACTGGCCTCCACACCAAATTCGTACTGAATACAGATACCTACCTTCCGCAGCATTTTAAAATTGTTAGTCATATTCATAATCATTTATTAATAATATTACAATGATTACATGTCAGGTTATCAAGGCATTATTTCGTTACCTGCCATTCTATCGCTCAAATCAGCAAGTGTGATAGAGAGACAGATAGGGAAAGTTCGATTCTCTATGTTTGCGATTTGCGATAGGCCCTCGGATCAAACGCTAAGTCAGAAGAAGAGCCCACGAGAGATGTGTGAAGTGACGAAGCAGCTCTAAGATACCTTATCAATGATGCTTGCCTCGCTATTAGCATTCTTATTGGTGAATTTACCCTTTCGAACCACTCCACTACCTTGATTCTCAAGTGAATACTCAACTTGAGGCTACTTTCCAATGGTGTCATTGAATGTATGTATTTCCAAAACATCATTATTAAATTTAAAAGTGGAAAAATTACTGTCTTGGGTGAGACTTGAACTCACGGCCTCTGGATCGATACTCCAGCGCTCTGCCGTCTGAGCCACCAAGACCTCATCCATACGCAGCAAATCTTCGACCATATGGGTCTAGGGGACCCTACCGACATCTAACGTAAGAACGTTACACTTCTTAGGCAGCTACCGGAGTTCCAAGTCATATTGGAAATTCACCAGTAACGATTTGCTACCCATATTAACTTCATTTATAACAACAACTGTCTTGGGTGTCTCACAACTCCGGTAGCCGTCTAAGAAGTGTAACGTTCTTACGGTAGATGTCGCTAGTGTCCCCTAGACCCATATGGTGGAAGATTTGCTGCCTATAGATGAGGTCTTGGTGGCTCATATGGAAGAGCGCTGGAGTATCGATTCAGAGGCCGTGAGTTCAATTCTCACCCAAGACAGTAATTATTCCACTTTTAAATTTATTCTAAGCTTATTAGCATCGTTCGCAGACGTTTCTGCTTGTTATAAATGAATCATTATTAAAAGCCTTCTTTTCCACAGGCAACAAACTCACCTGCGACTGCCGTCTCCTCTGGCTGCACAAGCTGAAGAACGAAACCCGGAGCAAACGCGTAAAGGCCTCCCTCGAACGCCTCAGCTGCATCATGGATCTCAAACTCAAAACTGACCTCGGCAAAAAGAAAAACGACATACTGAAATACCCTACATCAACACATGACTACGACAATGATGAATTCGAAGATGATAAATACGATGACACCATGCAAGATGATACTGTAGGTAATAAAGTTGAATATAGAAAACGGTTGCTAGAAATATCAACAGATATGTTGCCCTGTCATAATAAATTAAGTTATGAAGCGTCTTATTCGCCTCCAACGCAAGACGAAGTGAAATATTACTATTCAGCGTCGAGTAATGTTGTCGTGGCAATGACGGTACATATATCAGTCTTTGTTAGTTTAGTTTTGTAAATATAGGTAGATAATTTGTAAATAATTTATGTGATTTATTATAGAAAGACAGGCAGTTGGTTGTTTTTTTTTTTATGACAACTAATGCATTTCAGCTTTATAAAGTACTATATAAGACTGTTATTTTTAAATTTAATTTTAGTTTCATTTTATTTCTAGATTCAGTTATTATGCTGTTTGTATATAATAATTATGCTTATTAATAAAAAATTGTAAATAACATCATCCAGCTGCTAATTAGGTAGTGATTTACTAAATATATGGTACTAAGCTTCCTTAAGTCTGTTTGAATTAATAATAGTAACTTTAAGTTTACAAATTACTTTAGAATATTTAAAGATAAGCTGAAAAATTCAATGTGAATTTCAAATTAAATTATGTTAGTATCAATATTTTATACACAGCTACTGTTTTTAATCCTTTTTATGTCATACGTCAGATAAATAAAAGTCTACATGCCAGAAATAGTTATGGGTTTGAGGCAATATGAATAGAATTTAAAAGCATTAAATAAATTATATTTGGTGGGAGCAATGCATGAATGGACTTCTTAATTATGTTGCTCACCGATACACTGGTCGCGTGCGTTAAGTCCACGGCCTAAGGTTTACTTTACATTTATCTAACTGATGACAAAGTTAAATTACATTGGACTGTAAATACTTTGAGCTGATTATTGTTTCCTTTTGAACTTAAAACAACAACAAAAATGCATTTTGTACAGAAATAGACCTAAATGCTATTTTGTTCTGGTGACCTACATGCATGTTTTTCAGGGTTTTGTAATATTTGCGCCCAACATTATAAGTACGCAAGGTTAATATGGTTAAGTGTGACTGCGGGATAAGTGTTATTTATAAACTCGCACTAATCTCAAATCAATGTATTAACATGTCCCGGTAAGGTTAGTTAAGGATGACTCACGCTAGACCGGGCCGGAGCTTCCGGCGCGGCGCTTCGTTTACTCTAGAAAGCACCACGTGGTTTAGGTTTAGGGTGCGATCGTCCTTAACTAGCCTTACCGGGTTAGCCTTATTTGAGATTAGTGCGAGTTTATAAATTTGCCATTGAACACTAGTAGCAAATGTATGAACTCGCAATAAACACCTATCAATATGTAAACAAGACTCAATGTGAAGGCCAGCTACATTTACCTCGCAGCCACACTTAACCCTATTGATCTTTCATAGTTTTCCATTGGCTAGTTAAAACAAGTTTATCTGCGTCGGTATCATGGTCGCCTTTTCACTTGTTACGTCATGTGTTACTTTCGCACTTACATACTTGTTAGAACAGGACAGGCACGATGACAGATGATAAAAAACCGACTATCTTAGGCCTACTGCGGCTGTAGCATGGTCGCATTTTTATCACCTGTCACTATGCCTGTCACTTTCGCACTTACATACTTGTTAGAACGTGACAGGCATAGTGACAAGTGATAAAAATGCGACCAAGCTACAGCCGCTGGAGGCTTTAAAAAGTAAAATCATATCATATCATATTAATAACAAATTAAGTCGAGGTTGTTAAAACTTGAATGTTTGTTGCTTCCATTTTTGCTGAAGTCCAGCTCGCTACCGCAAAATGTTTAAATCTAAGGATTAACAAAATAACTCTCAATATTGAGGAGAATAAAATAGCATTTTCGTATTATTACGACTACTTAGTATTTCAAAATCTCAGATAGTTAGACCACCTAGTTAGAAGCAATTTATTTAATCAATTCGGCTCTCATTATTCCACTGTTCTACAAAGCCATACCATTATCTGAATTCATGAATAAAATTAGACTCTATTTCTGTTACCTAGAATGCTGTAAATAATTTGTTGGTGTTGTTGCTTCAATGATTCATTCCAAGTATTTTCATAAGCTAGAATAAAGAGCACTAACTTTCAGAAACATCCTTTTAAAAGGAATATTATCACAAAACACTGATGGTGTATTCTATTACACAGTGAAACCTACTTGAACGCTTAGAATTTATTTTATGCGCTTACCTATTTTCTTACTTATGATAGTTATGAAATATAAAAACGTTAGAATATTGTGTTACGAGTATTAATTTTATTAAATAGCTATGATAAGGTGGGATAAGACCGGGGAAAGACAAACACTTGTATGGAATCCTCATACATGTTTATCTTGCCCCGTGCAAAATATGTGCAATATATGTTCGTCTTACCCCACCTTACCTTAACTTTTTTTTTCTCATACGAATTACAATTTATTTAATGGAACCCAATTCACATTTAACAAATTGATACACTTTTTAAATCATCAGCAATGCATCTCGCTCTTTTACTGTCAAAAAAACGTTAGGTTTGTTTACTGTTTATTTTGTATTGGAAATGGGGCGTTTGGCATTGAAAGTGTTAATTGTTCAATCGAGATGCAATGAGGGGGGGGGGGGGGGGGGGGGGTTTAATAGGCCTCCTGGTCCCTAATTTACTTTATTCACTTGTATACCAAAGATTATTTTGTAAAATATAATTATAATTACTGTTTAGTACTTATCAGATATTTAGAAATCTGATTCGATGTTTTCATGTGAGCGCACTTTGTAAATATTTATAATAACAAAATTCGCTGTTATTACTCTATTTAAGGTGTGGATACAATAAATTGATACTTTTCCATTTGGAGTTTGTTTCAGCCCCAGAATTTTCCTGAAATACGCGAAATTGTGTAAATAAATCTGTCGGGAGGCTGTGCATTTCACGAGTACTGAACACAAATTGTGCCGTACAAACGCAAAATATCCTTCCTTTTTCTGCAACCGTACGACTCGTACGAGAATTATGTAGTGGGATTTGAACTTTATAATATATTTTAACTTGATTTAATATTGATCTGGTGTTACTATTAGTCCGTATTTCATAATATAGTATTGTATACTATAGTGATATATTAGAGAGCTCTTCAGTCGAGTACCGTGTTAAGGCCACGAAGCTTGCTGAGTTGCCTAAGTAAGGTACGAAATTGAAAAGCTTGATTATACCACGATTGTATACAATACTTTTTCTACGAGTCATCTAAAATAATACGTAGTAAGAAAATGTAGTACAAAAGTCATAAACGGGTGACTCCGCGCGACATCGCGCCCGTTTAGTCTGTTCTATGGGAGCGCGGCAGCACGTGATTGGTAATTTTTTTTATAGTTGACTACAGCGTATCGAAATAAATCTTATAGTTGAGTTGGGATACATGAAAAGTACGCAATTATAGTTTGGTATTCTAAATCGTAATTCAACAATTACGGTCGACGAGTAGAAAAACTAACATTTGGTTAACTCTTTATAAGGCACACTTAGATACAGATAATAATAATAATTAATATTATAAGACATTATTACACAAAATGACTAAGTCCCACAGTAAGCTCAATAAGGCTTGTGTTGAGGGTACTTAGACAACGATATGTATAATATATAAATATTTATAAATACTTAAATACATAGAAAACACCCATGACTGAGGAACAAATATCCATGCTCATCACACGAATAAATACCCTTACCAGGATTTGAACCCGGGACCATCAGCTTCGTAGGCAGGGTCACTACCCACTAGGCCAAACCGGTCGACAGATGATGTAATCCTGTTCTTTCTGGGATATAGGAATTGCAGAAGAATTTTCCATTTGTCGCGGTCCTGAGCCGCTACTTCCAGCTCTTTCCAGCCGAGTCCAGTTGAGCCAGCCTCATTATCAACTGATCGCCTCCATGTGGTACGAGGCCGCCGCGGCCGTCGATTGCCAGCGGAGACCCTGCCTGGACAGGCGGTTGTCCGGTCTGCGGAGTGTGTGTCCGATCCATCGCCATATCCTTACAAGGATTTCCTGGCCGATGGGTTTCTGACTGACCATCAGCCACAATCTGGCGTTCGAGAGAGTTTGTGACCAGTACGAGTAAATCCCAATTAGATATTACACGGTAAAAATGACCAACCTATAAATAAATAAATATTATAAGACATTCTTACAGAAAATGACTCAAACCCACAGTAAGCTCAAGAAGGCTTGTGTTATGGGTACGCAGACAACGATATATACCTATACAATATAGTTAGTGGAACCCGTTTTCCCCCGAAATGTAAATTTCAAATAGTACCGTTACTTCGTTAGGATCACAAAGCTATTCTTCCCTCTTAAAGAGTCGATGAGGCTTAAATCGTGTAATTATTTTTAATTTTAATCTGGTTTGGGTGCCTAGCCAACGTGCCAATCGTTAACGCTCTGCAGTGAAACGGAACTGTCTCTGCCGCACTAATATGAAAGAGTAGTAATGACTAGTAGTAATGAGTAGAGATGACTACGCTACGCTACGGACCGTAAACGATTGGCATGTTGGCTAGGCACTCTGGTCTGGTGGTAAAGGTAAATTTGCTAAAGATACGATATGGATTAGATATGTCACTGTCAAAATTGACGTTTCTGTTTGAAGAAACGCCACATTTGACACCGGTAGTAGATATCCAGTGTTTTCGCCGATCGGATCGTGTTAACGAACAAACCCCCTGACCTGTATTCATGTCTGCCAAGACTTAACGTACCGTTACCCGCTAATATGGCCTCACTTTTATATCTAACTGATAGCAAAAAAATTATGTCCGCCGTAAGCAAATTCATGACTAATAACAACATAAAACTATAAATACATATGCACACTTTATGTTTATTATCATTAATGCTCCATGTGCTTTAAATGTCTCATTTTTCGATCAAATGGTTCAAAATTGGTGGTGGTTTATGTTAAATTGTGTTCGTTGTAATTTGTTCCAGGTATTACACAAATTACCGATATCCTTATGTTGGACTTCTTATGATCTTCCCCCATGTCAGCCGTGTGAAGCTCGATACTCGTTTTTGGCAGAATTGTGCTTAACTGCGCGGTAGCCACAGACAAAAGAGTGAAAGTGAAAGTGAAACGCGACTACGTCCGGTTTTGTATGTGGCTACCGACAGCTACACCACAGAAAACAAGAAATCGTCGCTAAACCCGGACAATTATTGTCCGGCGAAAATATCGGAGAACTGCCTGCCACAAGGTCTCATAATTCCGCCATATGACCGTCTCTCTATATTGGGATTGGCATACTATTGCGTTAATTACATGAATGAGGATGATAATAAATAAATAATAATAACAAAAAAATATTACATGATATTCTTACACAGTTTGACCAAGTCCCACGGTAAGCTCAAGATAGCTTGTGTTGTGGGTACTCAGACAACAATATATATAATAAATACTAAATATATAGAACCCATGTGACTCAGAAACAAATATCTGTGCTCATTACACAAATACTTGCCCATACCGGGATTCGAAACCAGGACCATCGGCTTCATGGGCATGACACGTTGTCAAACAAGTAAAGGCCGACCAGAAATATATGATCATTGTCAAGAGGGCGCTGTTATTCTCATGTACAGTTCAGTGACAGTTCAGTTTAGTATGAAAAATGTAGTTCCAATGAAATTCTGCAATATGGCGCGTGATCATATAATACTGGTCAGGCTTTATGATTCAAGCCCCAGTAAATGTATCCAAATCGGTAACTTTGTTAATGTCCACAAAAAAGGCGCCAGTTTTCGCAAACCTTTTTGACCCTTTTTGAGTGTCGGCAACGCTCATATAATACCTCTGGTATTGCAGGCGTCCATTGGCTACGGTGACTGCTTACTATTAAGCGGGTTGTATGCTTGTTTGCCACTGTCGTGGTATTAAAAAAAAACCATTACTGACAGTCACTTTAACTGCTACAAACAATAATGCTGCCTAGTTGCTGAGCAATATAAGGTTTAATTGCATTGCATAATATGGTTTTAATTGCATTTGACATTTAGTAGCGTAAGTATTGAAGAATCATATGAGCGTGAACCCTAAAAAGTTGGCCAAAAATTTACCATTTTATAACAATAGTTGTGATTGCATACAATACCGAAAACTACCATAAAATCAACGAAAAATCCGTTGTTTTATTGCAACACTAGTGAAGTGGAATTAAAGCTCGATGCTGCCTATAAATCCAACTAGAAAGTTAAAAACATTTTAGCGATGTTAATGTTCGCTGCAGTTTTGACGAGTAAAAACATCAGCTTTGCGTTCGAAAGAATAATGCATGCGGGAAATGTGAATTGTAAAAATAAAAGCAACTATTGTGCTGGAAAGGGATTTTGGTTTTTATTACAGTATTAAATTATGTATAACTTTCTATGTATTGGTATTTACCTTTGTATGTGTTACTATAGTCTGCTTTTAGGGTTCCTTAATCAACTCGAAACCCTTAAATATAGTTTCGCTATGTCCGTCTACCTGTCCGTGGATTTGCTCTATGATCGTTATATATCGACAATCATGCCGACAAAATGGTCATTTGAAGAGCTGGATGGAGCGCAGCATATTAGGTGTGAAACTAAGGAATCGCATCCGAAACACCACGCTGCGATCTAAAGCCCATATAATAGATGTAACTCAAAAAGCGGCCAAGTAAAAGAGGGTCTGGGCTGGTCATGTGTGCCGCATGCCGAAAGACTTGTGGGCCAAAATAACCACAGTGCTCAGAGTCGGTGCCCACGAGTCATCGGGGATCCGACAGACGGCGATGGTGGGATAACTTGGTCTCCTTTTTGAGAGACTGGCCAGTTGTAGCTCAAAACCGGGACGAGTGGAAGAAGAGGGGGAGGCCTTTACCCAGCATCAGTAGGACACAATAAGCTCGAAATAAAGAATAATTAGTAATTTTCTTTTAAATGATCAATATTGTCTTCAATTATTCCTTTTTTTCAGGGGGTAATTATTCCTGTTTCCCAGTGTAAATGACAGAAGCCAAACCACGCTTGATTGTATTTGCCGGAACATTCGTCGGTATGTTTGTCGGACTGGCCCGGGCGGTGATTACCCTTTGTTGAACACAAACTGCCGGACGCTTATGAAAGCGAGATTAGGAAATAGTTTCCAAGGGAGTTTGGATGTAAGCATCGGTTGCAATTCATTCAAGGTTGCAAATTATCCATTTAACTTACTGCAAGATACACGTTCTCTGTTCCTGCGGACCACTAATGTCAAAAAAGTCCTCCTTATAGCGGCACCTATTGCAACCTAATGAGGTACAGAACATTACGGCCCATAGAATATGGAATTTCTTTGATTCAACGGGCATTAGTAATGAACTTTAAAGAACCGTAATAGATCACTGCTTGGTCGAAATTTCGAACGAAATAGTAGATGTTTTTAATAAATACTACATCAATCTAAATAAGACCGATACCTTACAACTAAATAACTGCAAATCTGTGTCCAAACGGATCTGCAACAGTATATTCTTGACTCCTGTTGATTCTCTTGAAATTAAAAAGATTGTAAACAGCTTAAAAAATAAGAAAGTTCAGGGTACGATGAAATACCAGCACAAATTGTTAAAGCATGTATACATTATATAGTTGAACCCCTCGTGTACATAATAAACTTAACGCTCGAGACTGGATGTTACTAATTAAATGTAGGATGTTAAAAAATAAAAATAATTATGACATACAACTTTATTGTCTCATATACTTAGGTATAGGTATACATATACTATATTGAAATTGAATCGATATTAAAATTATATGTAATCGGTCGGTCTGTAATCAAATCTTGCAAGTTGAATTTGATCTACTTCCCGATTTCCGATTGAGCTGAAAATTTGCATACATATGTAAGTCGGGTGAAAATGCAATAATATGGTACCATCGAGCTGATCTAACGCTGGAGACAAGAGGTGGACATAGGGACTCTGTGATAAAACAAACCAACCTAATTGTGTTTCGGGTTTTTAGAATTGTCTCGATGAGTATTAGTTGCCTGTGGAAAGAAAAGTATAGTCAGCGATAAAACTTGTACCAAAAAAGTATTTTTTGCTAAAAACTTACTAAAAATAAAATAATATACCTCGAAGGTAACGGAATTTAAAAACACACCGTGCAAGTTCAATATAGAAGAGCACTGATCAGCACCTAAGCATACTAAAGATTAAGAAAATAATCTTAAAGGTTGAATATGCCTCCTGAACTTGTTTCCTGTAAAGTGTTACAAAGTTTTTATACAATCTGTAATTGCGGCATTAAAATTATGCAAAGCCTACAAATTGTAAGTGCGATAAAGTCGGGTAACACAGCATTTTTCATTCCCCTCGGCGTAGTACCGGAACAACTTTATTATTTACAGTTTTTTCTGGGCTTTTATTTTAATCTATTTTTATTCTTTTAATTTAGTATTTTATTTATGTACGCTAGTGTTTTTTATTATCCTACTTTAGCCCCACTGCTGGGAAAATGCCTCCCCTCGTTTCTTCCACTCAATCCTGTCTTCGGTACGTTCCCACCATTCCGGGTAGAATGCGTTCAAGTCGTCCCGCCATCTCCTTATTTTAAGTATTTTATTCATCATCTTTCTCACGTTATCCCGGCTTCTTGCCATGGATCATTAGAGCCTGGGATCCTCTTGGGAACTAATCCGAAGAATTGGCGTAGGCACTGATTTTTACGAAAGCG
The DNA here is from genome assembly GCF_033807575.1 of Cydia pomonella. Classification (NCBI taxonomy): domain Eukaryota; kingdom Metazoa; phylum Arthropoda; class Insecta; order Lepidoptera; family Tortricidae; genus Cydia; species Cydia pomonella. The sequence goes on along the minus strand of NC_084717.1, from coordinate 2,292,802 downwards.
ACTGCCATCTGACCTTCCAACCCAGAGGGTAACCAGACCTTATTACGATTATTCCGGTTTCCTCATGATGTTTTCCTTTACCGAAAAGTGACTGGTAAATATCAAATGATATTTCGTACATAAATGACGAAAATCTCATTGGTTCGAGCGGAGGTTTCAACACGCGACCTCCTGATTGAAAGTCACACGCTCGTGCCGCTGGGCCACAAACGCTTCCTAGTATTTTAAGTATTCTATTCTAGAATATTATTTACGTATTTTAATTAATTTTAATTTTAATTAATTGGGGACCGTATGTTAGTATATTTTTTTAATGAAATTGTAAATTCCGTAAGTAGTCCATCTAATTAGAGTTTCCACTTACTTAACTTGAAAGTCAGTTGGAAGAGATCCCTTGTAGATAAGTTTGTAGCTCGATTTTTATAGTTTTTTCATGTTGTTGTTGTTGTTTTTCTGTGTTGTGTACAATAAAGTGATAAGTAGTACAGTCAGCATCCATAGTAGCGTATCAGAATAAACGCCATTCTTTGATAGCTTAACAAAAAGACGTATATCTCTGTATATAGAACTATTAAATTGTTGCCAATCATCATCATCATCGTCTCCTAGCCGTTTTCGGCCATAGCAACTGCTTTCTACCGCTGAGAGTGTCGCTGGTACGGCTCTCAGGTGAGTGACGTAGCCAATCTTAGCAGCGAATGAGCGGCCACACTCGCTGCAGGTCAGCACCCCTCCGACGTAATTATATGTTATGTCCATAGGTAGTCTGGCCTTTAGCTCGTCACGCTTATCGTCGAGTTCTGTGCGTCGCCTGGCTTCGAATTCACGCACCTGCGTCTGCACAATATGCCTCCACTGTGGACGGTCACCAGCTAGAGTCTCCCATGTTGTTGGCTCTATATGAGCTCTCTTCATATGCCGCTTCTACACATCTTTGAACCGCAGAAACTGCCCGGCTCGCTTTCGCTTACCATTTTGCGTTTCGCGACTCGGTCCTGGGATGAAAGTTTGGAGATAGTGGTCGTGCTGGGAAAAGTGGAAGGCGAAAGACCGCAGAGCCCTCTACCATCTAGATGGTCCGACCATCTAAAAAGACCATCTCAGGCACCAAATTCCAAAGTGCGCAAATTTCATCAAGTGGTGAGCGGTACGGGAGATCGAAATCGAGAAATCGAGACACATCACAGGAACTGCAAAACCGAGTGGTTAAGATCCCTTGTAATGAGGGACCGAAAAAGAAGAGAGAAGAGAAGATAGTTGCCGATACTTTCGATAGTCGAGATATATGTCTATTTGGAAAGGAATCAAGGGTGGCGGATACTTTTGGTCCACAGCGTTGTTTCTTCCGCTATTATTGATCCTGACTGTACTACTACATACTACAAATTTGACTCGAATTATTTTAATAATTAGTTTCCAATTATTGCTGAGAACAGTTGTTGCTGGGTCAAGGTCGAACAAGTTTTGTAAAGTTCGACATAACTAAACAAAGACTTCATTAGCCACATTGAGTAAATCGCCAATTTTTGCCACTGTTTACTAACGTGGCCAGTTTAATAACTGTTTAATAACAGTGGTCAGTAATTGACGATATACCCAACTTACTCGTATTTCTCAGTTGATTTTGTACATTGTGCAACGAGGGGGGTAAGTGAAATTTTGGATACGAGGGTGGTAATTAAAGACCCGAGTTTGCAATATTCTTACCCCCGGAGTTACACACAATGTTTTTCATCACACTCGCGAAGAAAAAACTAAATTTTAAGCGAAATAATTCTTATATACAGTGACATATCAAACATTCGTCCGCCATTTTGTAATTTCTTGACAGGTTAGGCATCTTAGGCACAGACCTATTCAGCATTCAGCCACGATTGAAAATTATGTAAAAATATTTTAAACGGCTGTTAAATTAATCAAATTATAAGCGGCAATATTTTAAGAGTAAAACTCATTTATGCTACTTGGTTTGTGTGAATAAGTGACAAAATTTGAATAAGTGAAAAAAAGCTATAACTCCCTACGGAGTTATAGCTTTTTTTTCACAATCCAAAACTCCCGTGGGAATAAAATAGGTCTTTGTCCTACAGTACAGTACAGTACACCTGCATGTAATAAGATCTTTCTCGAGCAAGTGTGATGAAAAGATTTAAATATTCTACAACTGATTGCAGTTCTAGGTGCTAACCTTCAATAAAATAAATAATTAATGGAGTACAACCTTAGAGTATAGGACTACTCACGCCAGAACTGTCCGGGCCCGGACCGTTGTAGCGTGTGTGATCCTTAACGGATTAATTCAACATATGTAATTATGTAAAAAGTCGCGATATTACAGCTATGAATAAAATGAAGTTTTTAATAAATCTTACCAAAGTTGGCACTTTACCCTCCCTATTATAAGCTACGTATAAGTGATACAGTTTCGTTGCCCAATAATACTTGTTAGCTATTGAATGAGTTATCGGATATAACCTACGAGTATGTTTAATGTTAGGTATAATATGTGGATAAGCATTTATATTTCCTCTACATTGTATTTACCTTTGTCAAACAGAGGAAATGCATTTAAAACCATTTTCTCCAGCTAATTAACTGTGGAGGTATTTTCCTCGAAAGTTTTTGCATAACCCGGTGACATCGATGATTTTTACAGAACTGATATAAAAGAGGGATATCGCCGCCATAATTATTATTAGCCATCATTAATCTTACCCGAACGTATCCCACGCCGAAACAGAATCGTATATGTTAAATTGAACAGGATATGTTATGCACGTGCTAGGCCAAGTTAATTAGAATTTAATTAGGTTTGTATCAACAGCACGCAATAACTAAGTAGAATACATGCTAATGAGGTCGGTAGTCAGTACGTACCTAGTACAAATAGTATATTTAACTGGGAATCGAAGTATAAATATAAAATAATTATAATTTTAGTTTTTGGGGTTAATTTTAGGGGGACATCAGAATGATGGATAATAAATGATGTCAATTAGTTATCGTGCATTTTGCTCCGACTTGTCCATACATGTACGAGTATTAGCGCGAGCGAGACGCAAGATGTATAATATTTTAATATTCGTAATCAAATACAAAGGCAATCCGCCACATGCTTCGTCAAAACACAAATATAATTCGCACAAGCATCGTCACAAAATTATTCTAAATTAATACTAAAACAAACCATCATTTCTGCAATAAGCTCCGTCAAAAACACTTATACCTAAACTAACGCCCATCCCTATCCTACACCTAAACTAACGCCCATTCCTATCCTACACCAAGCCCGGCCCGAAAGTTCTCATTATGCTGGTAGTATCCAGTATAGCGATGGAAACCTGTCAGACGCAGAGCGGGAATCATTACCCTTTTCCCGTTAGCACCTTCCCAACTCCCTAAAAAGCTCCAGAACATCATTACGCCAGGGTCCAGCAGTCTCCACAGCGACGGATACGAAATCGTACGTCAGTTCCAAGGTGTAGTACTTGGCGTGTTTGTGCCTTGCAGGCGTTTCTGCCGCAGATCCCACCGAGTCAAGAGTCTGCCTCAAATAAGATGCAGCATAAATGTACTTAGTTTAAACATGTTGCATTGCATCCCACAAGAGAAAAGCCTTCCGCCAAGGAACCAACGTCAACCCGTCCGGACTCTTGCCATCCGTCGACATTTGAATTGGCCTGCAGGTATTTAAGTTACAATAAAGTTACAAGAAATATTATCCATAGGAGTTACAGAAATAAACGATTTTGTTTTTGAGTTTGGAACTTCAAAATAAAATATTAAAAACCACTCACGTGCTTTTGATAACTGTAGTTACTATTAGCTGTCACCCTTATTTTATTATAATAATAGAAGTCACTGAAAAATATCATGGACGTGAATGGATATGAATTTTCTATATTTAGGCCAAAGCGCAGAAATTTTGTAACGTAATAAATCTAAGAGCCTCGGTAGAGAGAACCATCTTATACCATTTGGCGTTGAAGTTCTAGGGTACGAGTATATGAGGTCCCAGCCCGCACAAGTTTTTTGCAGAGATCACGAAGCGTCTGGCTGTCGTAACTTCCTCGCACAACGTATGAGCATCGTGATACAACGAGAAAATGCTGCCAGCATCCTCGGCCTCAAGGGACTACTTTAGATTTAAGCTAGTTATTAATTTAGTTTAGTATTTGTACAGTTACAGTAATACCTCTGTTTATATCTATGATATTATTATATTATAGGACATCATTACACAAATTGACTAAGTCCCACAGTAAGCTCAATAAGGCTTGTGTTGAGGGTACTTAGACAACGATATATATAATATATAAATATTTATAAATACTTAAATACATAGAAAACACCCATGACTCAGGAACAAATATCCATGCTCATCACACGAATACATGCCCTTACCAGGATTTGAACCCGGGACCATCAGCTTCGTAGGCAGGGTCACTACCCACTAGGCCAGACCGGTCGTCAAATGTAAATAAATATTTTGTCCAGTATGATTGTACATTCTAGGTATTTTTTATTTAAATCCAAAACTTTCTAATCCAATGCAAAAAATATTTACCTTCATACATTCTTGAACAAATGACATGTGCAGAAACAAATCGTTTCCGTAACCATTGTTTGTTTTCAACAAAATCGCTTATGATAAATGTATTGCGCTCGTAATGGACAATGGTCCTTTCGCTTTGTGCCTATGATTAATGAGTGTTTTAAAAACCTAAATGCTGCACGCAACCCTTTGCCGTGGAAAAATGTCGCTGACATAAAAATTGGGTAACGTTATAATTATGGGGAAGTTATGACGGAATGATCCATTTTATGTGGCCCTACCCAGTCAAGTACGCTAAGTACGAGAACAAATCCACCTCATATTGTGACATCAAAATTATATCTAAATCATGTCAATTGTAAGTCAAACATATTGTATAGTTACGTTGGATATAACCTTATTTTTTTTAATTTATTATGGATGATTTCTTACATTGACACTTTTTTCCTAACTGTAATACTTTTATCAAAAATAAACCGTCAACATGGACATATTTCATGCTATAAGGGGGGGGGGGGGGGGTTGTGTCAGGGGGCGGGGAGGGGACACTAGTGTGCGTATCATATTACATTGGTTTCAAGCTGAATATTATTTGTTTGTCTTCCCCATTCACAACTTGTCCGAATCAATACCTGCATAATTATCTCTATAAATTAAAATTTAGTTCTACGTCGTGTTTTTTTTCCATTTTTATTTTTATTATTAAATTCGAATATCTGTTATTCTAAAAAACTTCAATTAAGTGTAGCGTGCAATACCCAAAACGGATATATGAGTTATAGCAATTCCAATTAAACTGAACTGAACCATTTTCCGCTTTGCTAGACCAAATGCCTAAATTCAAAGCGTTAAATCGCGTCCACATACGTTTTCACGAAATAGCCAACGTGTCAACGTTGGTTGATAATTTCCCCATGAATATTCTTTTCAAATATTACTGGCGATCCCTGTTCATCTCTTTCGTTTACTTCGGATTTGTATTAGTGCGAGCAAGACTAACAAACTGACATCATTTAGATATTGGTTTGATAATATCAGGTGCACGTTCGAATTGGCCTGTTCGTTTTGATGACAAAACTTCATTAGAATAGTAATTTGTTTTTTTTTTTACCCTAGATTACATTCTTTTAATTAATTTATTAGACTAGGTTATCATTAAGAATTGTTAGGTCGAAAGAAAAGGTAAAGATTCTGCTTTGTCCTTTATTATGTACGAGTAAGCAATGAACTAAAATAACTATTAAGTACAGTTATTTTAAGTTCTAGTGATATAATTTCAAAAATATATATATTTTCCCGTGGAAATAAAATTGACTTTAACTCCCAATGCACTTGCGTGAAATAGCACGCTTACTGGACAAGTATGATGAAAAATTAATAACTTCCAAACCCAGAGGCTGGCAACAGGTCACGTCAGTTGCAGCAGCACTATTTTTGCACCGGCGGCGGTTCCTTTGATCAACAATTAATTCAATTTTCAATGGCCTCTGCCACAGACAGTTGTGGATGCGCAAAATTATATATATTTAACGTGTATAGCAGAGGCAGCATTGTTTCCATTTTTAGGGTTCCGTAGCCAAATGGCATAAAACGGAACCCTTATAGTTTCGCCATGTCCGTCTGTCTGTCTGTCTGTCTGTCTGTCTGTCTGTCTGTCTGTCTGTCTGTCTGTCCGAGGCTTTGCTCCGTGGTCGTTAGTGCTAGAAAGCTGAAATTTGGCATGGATATATAAATCAATAAAGCCGACAAAGTCGTACAATAAAATCTAAAAATGTAATTTTTTTTAGGGTACCTCCCCTACACGTAAAGTGGGGGTGAAATTTTTTTTTCGCTTCAACCCTAGAGTGTGGGGTATCGTTGGAAAGGTCTTTCAAAACTAATAGGGGTTTTCAAGAAACATTTTTTGATTAAGTGAATATATTTGGAGATAATCGCTCCGAAAGAAAAAAAAAATGTGTCCCCCCCCTCTAACTTTTGAACCATAGGTCCAAAAAATATGAAAAAAATCGTGGAAGTAGAGCTTAAGAAAGACATTAAAGAAAACTATAGCGGACATGATCAGTTTAGCTGTTTTTGAATTATCGCAAAAAAGGGGACTTATTTTAATTAGGTACTAATTATGCAAATTTGCCTATTTGTTTAACTCAGGTGAAAGGTACCGTTTCATCCCTTGGTTAACAATTTACTATATTTTAAGCTCCAGTTTAGCTTATTGTGACGGACGAGTAACTACGGAACCCTACACTGAGCGTGGCCCGACATGCTCTTGGCCGGTTATTATTGATTATCACAATGCCCGTCACTTTCGCACTTACATACTTGTTAGAACGTGACAAATGATAAAGAGCCGACCATATTAGACCTATAGGTTTATCCAAGATCTGATTAACACCAAACCCCAAAAGTAAGGGTTTTCAAAATTACGTAGTTACCCAAAATTTTAGTGCAAAGTAGGCGACGAGTGGCAAAAATAGGTAAATTTAGAATTTGTATTTTTTTTACTTTTATTCCATTTTTAAGCAGCTCATTTTTATGTGAATTTGATATACTAGATATATTACTTGGCAAAATTGTTATTTTAATATTTTACGGTCATTATGGTCATTAATGGGCACAGAAGTCTTGGTTCAAAATTTGCCAGCGAGCAATGGAGCACAGCATACTGGGAGTTCGCAGAACTGGCAGAACCGATCGGGTTAGGAACACCGAACTGCGCCCCTGAACTGGTATCGTAGATGTGGGTGTTAAGGCCGCTAAGCTTAAGTTAATTGGGCGGGAAGCGTCTACCTTATGCACCCGGATCGGTGCACCGCAGACTAGCTGGGGCAGAGGTTAACCAAAAAAGAGATGGTGGGATGACCTCGACGCTCTTTGCGGCGACTGGTACCATGCACCAAACCGTGATGAGTGGCAGAGGAAAAAATACCTGGGCGAATTCGGGCACCTACGGGAAAATTTGGGTAAATATTTTTGTGAACCAGAGTTCAATTCATTGTAAACCAGAGTTCAATTCATTGTAAACCAGAATTTACAATGAATTGCAACATTGATAACGGCTTGAATTTTAGTTATTACACTCACCACTAGATATAACGAAGTGGCCAAGGTGCTAAAAAATATCTGAACATGAACTTAAAAGTTTTGATAATAGAGGATCTGTTCAGATATTCGTGAAGTGTCCGCTCTGACATATCTCTCAGTGCGGCAACGGCAACAGTACGAATACAGTTACTGCATAATGTAAATATGTATCTTTGTTATATTTGAGGGGTAATTTCTTAAAATATAACTTTATATTGATTAATTAGTACATTGTTATAGAAACCGGAAAATGAAGGGTTGCAGGGCAAGTAGATATAGACACTTAGACAGGCAAAATGATACGTGGATGGCAACCACGTTTCTCGCCGAGGTTTGTGTGGTATTCTCATACTTGTACAATTATTGATGAAATACGTAGTAATCTGGGCAATTTTTTTGAAGTTAGATAAAAATATCCATCATTATATATATATATATATAGCAAGGACGCATTCGGCAAAAGGAGGTGAATGTATGGATGTTCGCATCATGATGGATGTGTTGCCTGTTGAAGCTCAATTGCGCCCTCAATAAATTTCTACAATTTTATGTACCTCTACAAAGGCCGTTTCCTTCCGTTGATTATTTGACGTCTGGCCAAGAAATGGCACAAGAAGATTGAACCGGGCTACATCAAAGTCAATTTGCATGGCTCTTTAATCTCCTTATGCCTTGGGAGGGTAAACGCTAATTGTAGATGTCACTCACGGCGACGGTTTCCTCTGAATGAAATTTGACAGCTGGTCAGAACTAATTCTACGAAGATGGCTTGAGGCCTATTCTGTTGTAAACATTTAATATGTTTTTATGTTATTTTGACACTACCGGCACAATATACGCCGCTGCTTCTGTCAGAGTGAGTTCGTCACGCTGATTGGTCAAGAATCGTCTGAAGATAATTGATTAATAAGTAATGTAAGCATATGCTCAAATTGAATAATAGCAATTTGACGCTGAATGGGGAATGAATAAAAAAACCAGTTAAGTGCGAGTCGGACTCGAGCTTCGGTATCTATAAAAACGGCAAAAAAACACGTTTGTTGTATGGAAGCCCCCTTAAATATTTTATCGTTTTTAGTATTTTTTGTTATAGCGGCAACAGAAATACATCATCTGTGAAAATTTAAACTGTCTAGCTATCATGGTTTATGATATACAGTCTGGTGACAGACGGACAGACGACAGACAGACAACCAGACAGACAGACAGACAGACAGACAGACAGACAGACAGACGGACGGACAGAGAGCGGAGTATTAGTAATAGGGTCCCGTTTTACACGAAACCCCAAAAAGTAGACTGAATAATAAGCTACCCAAATTACTAATTCCACGCAGATACACGCGGGCAAACGCTAGTATTTTCATAATAGTTGAAAATCATATTATGTAGTGCTATTGCAGTTTTATTACAAACAAGTATTTCAATGAACTACTACGATGAGTCTAATCTCGTCTCAAAATGATGGTGAAAGCTCACGCTATCACTACAGTGGTACTAACTACAAAGTATTTTTGTTAATTTCGTTCTTAGCGTGTTGAAGTACCTTCAAACTTCTGCCTAGACTTCTAACGATAGGGTCACCATGCGTTAGAAATATTCGAATTTTAGTTTTTTTTCAAAATTGGTAAGTCTTGTTGATTTTTTTAGCCTACTTAGTACCTCACTGCGAAACGAAGTCCTTTACTTATCGTATCCATAAAACGTATGTCAATAAAAGTTTTGATTGACTAATAGTATAAAATTTTATAGTCGATCCTCTTGCGTGGCATAGCAATATTTGACGTTGTCAAAATAGACGATACACAGTTGAGTCACTTGTGGTACAACACGGGGGGTACTTTTTGAAGAACACCATACTGTAGACCCTTCGGGAAAACCTCGGCAGGGAGTCCTAGTCAGATCCATCGTTTTAAAGTCACCCCATACTAGCGTCTTCTGAGCATCGGCGTCTAGTCAGCGCAGCGCTATGGAAAATAACGTCGCTGCGCAGTTGCGTCGAGCAGCAGCCATAGAGTTGACTTGACGCCGATGCTCCGGAGACGCTAGTGTGGAATGGTTCTTAGCGCCAGTGTTTTTCAGCGCTATGGAAAATGGTGTCGCTACGCAGTTTTGCCAGCGTTACGTCGAGCAGCAGCTATGGAGCCGCCATTCGAAGAATGAAATACAGAAAAGATAAGATAACGATAAGTTCTGGTTTAGATAAGTTCTTAATTAGATATCGTTTGTATGTCGTATAATAGACAGAAGCAGCACGATTCGGGCAACCAATGTCACTTTGACGTTAGAAATATCGTAAATAGATCGTATTGAGATCACAGCAGAATCGAAATAAACGTCAATTTTGACATAAAAAAATGTTACATTTCTAAATCAATAAATTAATTTTAATATCAAATCAATAAATTAATTTTAATATCAAATCAATAAATTAATTTTAATATCAAATCAATAAATTAATTTTAATATCAAATCAATAAAATATTAATATTTGACATATCGTTTAGCTATCGATCTTTTCAATCTCTTTCCAAGATCTTAAGCATCTCTTAATCATTCTTCGAATCGGGCCCATAGAGTTAACTAGACGCCAACCCTCTAGGGAGACGCTATTGTATGGTTAGGGCCTGTAAATCGTTGCTTAGTATATACTGTTATTATATTGCTGTACACACATTTATTTAATTGTACTTGAATGATATTTATAGACTAAGCGTTGAGATGATTTAAAGTATCTTATTTTGAATCAATAATCTAAGTTCAATAAAATAACCATTACGGATCGTACCTAGCATCAAAGTATTCAAAATTCACACATGGTCGTCTTAAACTATGCTGGAGCTCTTGGACACATAAGTCTTTGGGGCCATTTTGGAAAGTAAAGAAAGCAAATTAAACTAAAAAAATCCACTATGATCTTCTATTTATTATGAGTAATCAAATATACTGTTCCTGTCTGTCCTTCGAGGCCCCTTGAAGATGGGGCCCCATATGCCCTTATGGCAAAGACGGTATTCTATACACCAATATGGTAACCCTACCTAAACGGGCAAGTTGGACGTTTTCCACCACAAGTTCACGCCTGGCAATCAATGCTGCTTCTCGAAACCGTAGAACCTCAAGAATTTATGGATTTCATAGACTCTTGTACCCTTTTTCCATCGGTTAGTGTCACGGGGTATTTCTAGTTAAGAATTTCAGGTGTTATAAATGGTTCTGTCAATTTGAAAGGTTGTTGGTCTACAGACAAGACTAATTTAAAGAATATACACTAGTCTAGCTATCTATATACCAAGTGTTTTTTGTGAATGTATTATAATGTGTATGTTCGCAATGTATCAACCTTTATATATACGGCCCAACGCAGTTATTAAATAATATTCCTACGCGTGTTATCATTTTATATAAATATGTAATTAAACGTTTTTCCTTAATCACCCATAAGCAACTTTGACGAATTTTATTAAATTTTAATCATCAATTTCATCTCGGATATAATTTCTTTAGAGGGGGAATTGAGGAATATAATTATTACTGAAGAGATTATAGATAAGTTAAATACATTATGTTTGTTATGGGAATGAAAACACGGGCTAAGTAATAAGACGTATTGATTGGGATTTTTGTCAACGGGATAATTTATAAAATCGTTAATATATACTAACTCCTTCCTTGTATATTTATTTTGAGGTCGTGCAATGAAGTGGATTTGTATTGTATTGTATTGTGTTGTGTTGTGTTGTGTTTTGTTGTGTTGTATTGTATTGTATTGTATTGTAGTATTGTATCGTATTTTATTGTATTGTATTGTATAGCATCGCATCGCATTGTATTTTATTGTAAACCAGAAGCACTTCATGCTTACTTTTGATACAGTAGAAAGTGCTTCTACTTAATTACATACTAACGATTTTTCAAAATTATCCCGCAATAGATTTTACCACCACCTTACGTAAATAATCTGCTGTAATAACAACTTACCAAGAAACGGTTTAATAATAATACTGCTATTTACAAGCAATCATTTTTACTACCAACTAGTCTATTGAAGTAGAGATTCACTTTAATGAATTCCGCCCCATTTCGCTTACTTACAATCTATTAACTGACGTGTATAAGGCTCTATTCCAAAGTCCATAATGACAGGATATTAAACGAGAACCTTTATAATGATTGATGGGCTCAGACGATAGATTAAATCTGTCATAACATTACAATGATTCTATAGAACCCGTTTCTATGTAAATAAATTGTATAGAATAATGTGAGGGGTAATAAATGTATTTCTTAATTGGTTCATGATATTAAACGTTTATTAATTTAATCGAGTTTTAACAAGACTAACAGGCCAATTCGAATATGCATCTGACATCAAATTGATATTAGAATCATATCAGTTCGCGACTAGACCGAATCAACTCAATGACTGCGCCAATTATATACCTATGTAGAGAGAGCAGCGGAGGAGGTAAATGATAAGAGGTCTGTACTACAGAATAGAATATATTGGGTGCAAAATTACAATAAAACCTTAATTAGGTGTCCAACCTAAACGATTTAGGAGTAATGATTGGCCACGAGTCAAGGCGGCGCTCCGCTTTTATTGACCACAAATATTCGATATATCGATTTCACAATCACTAAATGCAACGGTGCATCGGCCAACTACGTATGCTGGCGGTAACGTGGTGTGACGTAGCCCGACGTGAAGGGCTGACGTAGCACGGAGGTCTGACGTAGTATGCCGTAGCGTCATACCTGACACGCGGGCGTCTTGCTCGAACTAATAAGGCAAATAATACATAGCGAAATAAACGCGCGAAAGACAGCTAACTGATACGATTCAAATATCAGTTTTATGTCAGGTGTACGTTCGAATTGACCTGTATAACTGAGTAAGATTGAAGTTGGTCAATTGTGTTAAAATATTGTTTATCTTCTGACGTTAAATGATGGTGTTCAAACGTCAGAAGATTGACGTGTGTATCATATAGGTATTATTAAGTTTGACGAAAATAGGCACTAAAGTTAGCCTACAAAAAAACAGGTGACATTCTAAAGACGACTGCAACCTGCAGCAGAATTACTGTTGCGGCGTCACTCCTTTTCATGTCTACAACCAGGTATCTAGAACAGATCTTATCAAAACTCCTGGAATCCATTAAATTCATAAATAAACAATAAATATCATAGGACATTTTTACATAGATCGACCGTGTCCCACAGTCAGCTCAATAAGAATTGTGTTATGGGTACTGTGAGTAGAAGACGATATACAATAATATACAATAAACACACAAATAATCAAACACTTGTGACATAGGGAACAAATATTTGTGATTTTAAAAACAAAACATCCATGAGACGCAGGGTCACTCACGTATTTTAAGTCGAAATATGCTCGACACGTTTCTCGGTACGGAGTGAAACATATCGAGCGTTTTCGACTTAAAATACGTGAGTGACCCTGCGTCTCATGGATGTTTTGTTTTTAAAATCACAAATATTTGTTCCCTATGTCACAAGTGTTTGATTATTTAAATATTTAAATATTTGTGATATACATACAAATAAATGCTCTTACCAGAAACCCGTGAGGCCGTGACCTACTGCTTCGCAAGCAGAGTCACTACTGACTAGGAAAAGTAGAATATTGAAAGGCGGCATCCACAGCCAGTAGTATACGAGTACATAAGGAGCTTGATCCAGCAGCCGTCGTATTTTTATATTTATCTGAGAACGGCTGTGTCATGCCATCTATCGCATTTAAGGACTACTAATAACGTCAAATGATCCGTTAGTCACCATCTTTCATAAATAGAGGAAGCTAAGGTGTTACCTATTCTGTAACACCCGAGTAGCGTTGGTAAGCAATGCCGCCAAGGCATCACAGAGTGCGCTGTTAAGACAGAAAAAAGATGAAACCGAGAAAAATTTGCTATGCTGTGTAAAATTAGCTATGTAAATTAGAAATGGGAGATGGTGACGTCGGTGGCAGTTCCTGGATCTAATCTACTGGTTTGCTCAGTTTAAATAAAATGTGTGATATGATTTGGAATCAGTCTTGTCCAGCAAACACTGAGATTGGATATCGTACCTATATTATTGAATGCCCTCGTCATCTTCGATTGATGGTTGATGGATCTAATATGTTCTGTCTAGTATGATACGCCTGCAATTCTCGATGTAATTATTTGTTCGAATTTTAACTGTCGTAGGTACGAACTTACACTACGGTTTAACGGTTTAAATTTTTAGTCACTCCCGCCTAGGCTCTCCGAAACATGCGCTGGTCACTAAAATATGTTAGTTAAACCATTTTATTAGCTTATCTAATTGTTGTTTATGAATACGCTTCTAAGTTTAAGGGAAACAAAAACAATCCTCACAAATCTCGATGAATATTTGATTGACTACAGAAACATACAAAACTTAATTTACCATTTGTTTTCGTTACCCGCTATAATTTAGTGGCTCGAATAGCTACTTAATGAATAAAGTTTGGCTTGTTTTTACATCAGATAAATATGTTTGTTGAGTATTTTGTACGGTGCATGAGGCTTTTAACCCCTCGAACGACCTAGTAACACACGTGTTATACGAAATAATTTAAATTTTCTCGTGACGATACTACTGTTACTCTAGAGCATAGGTAAAATTGATGAGCATGACCTTGTTGTCGATCACCAGTCGTGTGACGGGAGTGTGCGTTAATTTAAACAAAAACTAACTAAAACGCACACTGGAAAAAAAAACACATAAACAGCACAAACTTACTATTCGAAGAATGAAATACGATAACAATAAGTTCAAGTGTAGAAAAGTTCTCATTTCGATATCGTTTAGTGTTGTGTTCCTGCCGGTGAGTAAGGTTGCCAGAGCTCAACGAGGGGGGGGGGGTCGGCAACGCGCATGTAACTCTGGAGTTGCAAGCGTACATAGGCTACGGCTGCTGCTGCACCATCAGGCGGGCCGTATACTTGTTTGCCACCGACGTAATATTAAAAAAAATCGTTTGTATGTCATATAATTGACAGAAGCATCTCGATTCGGGCAATGGACTTGCACGTTAGAAATATTGTAGATAGATCTTATTGGGATCACAGCGGAATCGAAATAAACATCAATTTTGACATGTACTTTAGCTATCGATTTTTTAAAGATCTTTCCAAGATCTTAAACGTGTCTTAATCATTCTTAGAATCGGGCCGTTACACAGTAACATTTTTAATGGCACTACGATGATAGAGACAAGCGCTGGTGGCCTAGCGGTAAGAGCGTGCAACTTGCAATCCGGAGGTCGCGGGTTCACACCCCGGCTCGTACCAATGAGATTTTCGGAACTTATGTACGTAATATCATTTGATAGTTACCAGTTACTTTTCGGTGAAGGAAAACATCGTGAGGAAACCGGACTAATCCCAACAAGGCCTAGTTTACCCTCTGGGTTGGAAGGTCAGATGGCAGTCGCTTTCGTAAAAACTAGTGCCTACGCCAAATCTCGGGATTAGTTGTTAAGCGGACCCCAGGCTCCCATGAGCCGTGGCAAAATGCCGGGAAGACCACGATTATAGGTTTCATATGCACTATTATTAATATTAAATGGCGGCTGTGTCTTAACAAAAGATAAGATTAATTATCAATTTATTTCTCTCTGGTATTATACACTACAAAAAATATCATTATACACGTCATTTATGGCTGCAATTAGCCTAGTGGGTAGTGACCCTGCCTATGAAGCCAATGGTCCCAGGTTCGAATCCCGGTAAGGGCATTTATTCGTGTGATGAACACTTATATTTGTTCCTGAGTCATGGGTGTTTTCTATGTGAATAAGTTTGTATTTATCTATGTACCTATATCGTCGTAGTACCCATAGTACAAGCTTTGCTTAGTTTGGGGTCAGGTCGACCTGTGTAAGATTGTCCCCAAATATTTATTTATTTAATGAGCAGTATACACCTGTTAACACAGTAATAAAAATAAGCATACATACAGCTCGTTTGATGGTAAGCGACTACCTTAGATTATGGATGCTTGCAACTTCGGAGGTGGCATATGTAATGTGCGTTATCAACCCTTAAAAACCTGTGTGGTGTTAACTCCTGTGCTCAGCAGCAGCTAACTGTGGGGAGCATGCGTCAAAAACGGTACGCATACGACGCGTCACTGCGATTCCGTATCGTGACCGTTTTTTAAGCTGCGGTGTGGTCGCACCTTAACTTTATGTGACGTGACATTATATTAGTCTGTCCAAAATAAATGGAAGAACAAGAAAATTGCTTTTTGACCCTGAAATATTGCGTTCATGTATGTAGTTGTCATAGAATTAATTTTTCAATAGAATGTAAGGAATCGAATGGTACCTTTTTTTGACAGTTTAGACCCTTGTATTCTTTTATAATCTCAATATGTATTTCTAAATTCCACTTTTATATAATTTCCATCCATTTAGCTAAATTTTGTTATAATATTCAACATGTGTACAGTACCCAATTGTAACAAGCCCTCCATAATATTTTTTTCTTATCCATCATTTTAACATTGATGTTTGTTAGAAAGGGACATACGCATAAGGGCTCCTCTACACGATGGCCCAGGGTAGGCCAGTCTAAGGGACGCAGCTATGCGGTGGAATGAGATAGCGATATATTACAAATACTAACGGTCCCTTCTTTATATGTATATGAAATCTGTCTTTATGTGAAAAAAAATCTACACAAGTTTAAAATACAAAAAAGCAATCCGAGAATAACGTCCAAACTCCATGGTTTTAATTTGTGCTATCCCATTGATCACAAAACAGCTTACTTTAGAAAGAGTGTATTTTATATGTCTATTCACACATTTAACCACTTGCCTAATGAAATTAAAATACTTGAACTAGATACCTGAATTCGGACGTAAACTTTATAAATGGTGCTTAGACAAAGCTTACTATAAGATAAGTGACCACTTTATGCCGTCGAGTTAGTATGACATATGTATTATTTGTTACCAATAATTTTATTCGCATCACATGTAATATTTGTATAATTATTTAGCTGTAAGATTAGTTTTAGTATTAACATTGTACGCCGCATCGCGGTTGATTGTGATGATTCTACCCTAACATAATTTTAAGATCATTGTAACTCACAATTTGACAATAAAGATTTCAATTTCAATTTCAATTTCACTTGCTCCCTCTAACGCATAAATGCGTCCTTTGGACTGGCCTACGCTGGGCCATCGTGTAGAGGAGCCATAATATAACAAAGATTTTTTAAGTTTTATGAATACGGAAGCACGCACTTATTCTCTGGAGAAAACCTCGGCATTTACAAATTATAGTACCTTAATTCAAATTATATTAACGTAATGAAAACCCACACACATTAGCATACTAATGCAAGCTACCGAAAGCAAAAGTGAAAAATACCCATCGCGTGTTCAGAATCATTAGTTAAAAAGATAAGGGTCGTCACCATCAATAATTGCTCCTGATGTATTGCTGAGTGACAAAGTCAGGGCAGTGTGGTGTTTAGGGCATTAGGGCGTATTAATAATGCTAGCCTATAATGGGTGACTTACAGGTGTGTTTTTAATATTTTTCCTACTCCTCTACTGTTATCTGTCATTTATGCATTCATTAACACGAATATAAGAACATACATAAAAGATTTCAAGAAAAGTCTATATTGTCTATTCCTCATAAAAGCTCTTGTGCTTTTATACGCTATAACGTTACTGCGATTAATGGCTACCAACCTAACAAAACCAAAACGAATACAGTTTTAAACTAAGTGCATTGATGCCAACTTACAAAATATTCATTTGGTTGCATAGTAAAAATAATTACTTCATAAGTCAGAAACACGCATATGACACCCGTAATATAGCAACACCCATAGACTACGAAGACCGCTTAGCGTTGCTTGTTAGTCTCCGTAGGCTACGGTGGCCAAAATTGAGAAAAAACTGTCCAAAAAATTAATTTAGCAAGTAGCAAGTACCAGGGCCTCATGAGTTACGAGGAGGTGTCGCCGACCGGCCGGCCGCGGCCCGGGGCGGGCCGGGCGCGTAACAAGGTATGCTCGCGCGTCTTGGCTATATACTTTTGCTGTAAATTGTTTACCTAAATTAAGATTTATTTTTGTTGACTCGTAGGAAAAATATTGTATGCAACGTTGTATAAGTAGGTCAAAAAATTCTCGTGGCGTATTCCTTTACAATGTTCGCCTACGCCTTCGGCTCCGGCTCACATTGTAACTCACGCCACTCGCCTTTTTTGACCCTTCTTATACAACTGTTGCATAAAATACTATTATTATTTGTAAAAAAGGTATGGTGACATTACAGGTACAAGTCATGTAGTATATAGATATTATGTGACTTTCGACTTCAAATCTTTGTATATCTGACGACTTTGTGAATTCATTTACAAGCTTATAAACACGAGTAAGTTCTAACTATAGAGTGTATTGTATAACATGCTTTCATTGGCCTGGACTAGCATACAAGATTATTAAACCTTTGGTCAAAACCCCTAGTGTACATTTATTGAATAGCAAGTCGTTACGTACGCGTTTGCGTTAAGTCTCAAGTTTTGTATGGGATTTAGAAATAGCGCGCCAAGCGGTACGTCTTGGAAACTCAAAATCCCATAAAAATTGAGACTTAACGCAAACGCGTACGTCACGTCATCGAATAAATTTACACTAGGGGTACAGGACTTTCTACCTGTCAGATGATCTATAAAGTTACGTATGGCACTGACTGGTACAAAAAATTAAGTTTGTTATCTTATATAAATGTATGCGTTATAAAATCATTTATTTAGTGCATGTTTTTTTTTATATGGCAGGTCATGTCTGCCCAACAAAAGCATTCTGAACTGAAATAAATGTCATATATTAAGAAAAAGTGACCAAGGCCTCCAGTGCCCCAGGCTGGAATCGAACCAGCGGCCTCTGCTATCGCGGCAGGTGCCTGAGCCACTCGGCCACCGGGGTCACGGCAGCATTGATCGAATTTTTCAAGTATATGCATTTCTTACTGAAGGCTAACGGCGCCCCCTAAATATTTTCTGAAAATAATTTAATTTGTTCTAATACTTCTAATAATAAAAGCATTATGGTTAAAACACTTTTGTATTATCTATCTTCTTCTTCGTCGCGTTGTCCCGGCATGGGAGCCTGGGGTCCGCTTGGCAACTAATCCCAAGATTTGGCGTAGGCACTAGTTTTTACTAAAGCGACTGCCATCTGACCTTCCAACCCAGAGGATAAACTAGGCCTTGTTGGGATTAGTCCGGTTTCCTCACGATGTTTTCCTTCACCGAAAAGCGACTGGTAAATATCAAATGATATTTCGTACATAAGTTCTGAAAAACTTATTGGTACGAGCCGGGGTTTGAACCCGCGACCTCCGGATTGCAAGTCGCACGCTCTTACCGCTAGGCCACCAGCGCTTCTACTTACTTACTTACTTTGGTATTATCTATCTATCTATATATCTAGATGAGCACTAAATTTTTCTCTAAATTTTCAATAAACTGGAAGAACATATACGTATAGACACAATATCTGAATATGACAAAAAAAAAAAACCTATTTGCCATTTTGACTACGGAATCCTAAAACCCTAAAAAACATAAAACGGTAATCTAGCAACCCCATCACGTCAACGATCGTGATACTGAGCCATGTTACTTGGAAAAACTTCTTCACAGGACATTTTTCAAGTCCTCAATAATAATAAATCGCTATTTAGTTTCAACGTGAATAGGAAACGAGTTAGCGACGCGAAAAACGGCTTTAACACTGTACGGTTTGTAAAGGATTTGTGCTGTTTTTCGCGGTGTAAAAGGTGACGACCTTAAGTAAGTAAAGGTGCCTCCATACAAACGTAATCCCTATTTTCCTCCCAGGATATAAACATTATAAAATGTATGTTAACATAATTTGATGTATGTTGACTATAGCTATGCCCCATCGTTTGACATTTTTCCATTTTTTGATTATTATAAACGTTAGGTACAAAAATTAATTTCCATGGGTACTTATATATTATTAAATGCTTCTAACTCTTTAAGAGGGAAGTATACCACGTGATCTGGGTAAGTAATACAAGATATATGAACATATACGATAATATTCATGTCGTATACGCTCACATGGTATAAACTTGATTTGTATACCGTTCAAGTTGTATAACGAACGTTTGGTATAACATCAAAATATCTATTTTTGTTAAGTATAACGTTATTTAAGTATAATATCATTATGTATAACGTCCATAATATCTAAGATTTATAATGTATATTACTCAATGCATCTAACACCAAAATGCATAATGCTTATATAGAATAATAGCGCCTGAAATTGTTTTAACCAGTGTCGCAGTTCTAACCTAACCTAACCTACTTTTCTGGCAGCAGTTTGTTTTCTGTAGAGGTCGCAGTTCTAACCTAACCTAACTCACTTTCCTGCCAGCAGTTGGTTTTCTGTAGAGATCGCGGTTCTAACCTAACCTAACCCACTTTCCTGCCAGCAGTTGGTTTTCTGTAGAGGTCGCGGTTCTAACCTAACCTAACCTACTTTTCTGGTAGCAGTTTTTTTCTGTAGAGGTCGCAGTTCTAACCTAACCTAACCTACTTTTCTGGCAGCAGTTGGTTTTCTGTAGGGGTCGCAGTTCTAACCTAACCCACTTTTCTGCCAGCAGTTGGTTTTCTGTAGAAGTCGCAATTCTAGCCTAACCTAACCTACTTTTCTGGCAACAGCTTGTTTAGTATAGGGGTAGCAGTTATAACCTATTTAGTATATCATACGCTATTATATTTTACAATCATTATACTAAAAGATAGTATATACTATGATCGATATACGTTATATACCTAGAGTATTTGAGTGTTATACATGATATCATTATACAAAATGAGTATTATGTTAATTGAACGTTATTCCTAATAAAAATATCGATTTTGTTATTATAGGAAACGTTCATTATATCTTGTGAAAGTTATTAAAATGAAATTATATATTATGTAGTTATATCTCATGGGACGCACCCACGTGATCTTTGATACAAAAAGAGAAAACGTTTTTCTACTTCTTAATATTTTCCATTCGCCGTGATTTTTAGGGTTCCGTAGTCATAAATCTGAAATAAATATTTTCAATTTCAATTTCAATAATGTTAATATCCAGAGGGAAAATGGAGACTACGTTTATATGAAAAGGCGGTTTCGAAGCGGTCTTCCACTTTCCTTTTAAGCGTCGCGAGCTGATTAAGAAACGTCGTATGTACTACAAAGTTAGATGAGAATTTGACTTTTTTAATTTGTTTATAGTACGCGTGGCTATAGTGCGTGATTTAAGCCATAAAACCACGTACCAACATGTTACCAGCTTTACAAGGCCGTTCTGAAAGGGGAAACGGTTCTCGTAATAAATACATAAAATTCTTGTTTAAACATTACGTGTTTTGGCCAAGGTTTATGTTAGTTTAGCTAAGTAGGTCGTTTGAGTGTCGTAAATTTCGGAAACGCTTTAGTTTTGTCGTACATGTCCAAAACCTGTACCTGTACCTGTACCTGACATCAAACCGATATTTTTATCATATTACACATACATAACTTACACAACCTATAGACAACCTGTCTGGCTTTGTGGGTAGTGTTTATGAAGCCTATGGTTTCGGTTCAAATTCTGGTAAAGGCATTTATTTGTTTGATAAGCACGAATATTTGTTCTTCATTCGTGCGTGTTTCATATACATGTATTTAAGTATTTATAAATATTTATGTTTTATATATAACGTTGTCTAAGTACCCACAACATTGAGCTTACTTATAAGCATAGGGCTTAGGTTTACCAGCTTGCTGGTAGATATAGCGGAAAGATGGGACTGTCCATTTTTTTGTCACTGGGCGTCAGCTCATCGTCCAGTGTACCAAGACCCCAAATGAAGCCGTGGGACCTAGGTTAAGATGTACTAACACTAGTATTGTAAGTCTGTATATAACTAACAATCTATGGGTAAATTGGCCTGAAATAAAAAAATAAATTAAATTAGGCAATTTGTGTAAGAATGACCTATAATTTAATTAATTATTTATTTATTATTCTCTTACTCAAACTCGGCATGACATTTTATAAATCGTAAGGTAATTTCATCCAGACGATATATAATGCAGAGGTTCTGAGATCGCAATATCCGCGACAGCCCGACAGTCAGCGAATAAAATTAACGCTTTTTAATATTGAGGAACGGATATGAAATTGAAATTTTAGGATCAAAACTCGTCTAGACGCCGCCCCGGTTATCTGAGGCTAAAAAGTTGAGATGCCCCGAATAGTGGTTTTGGCCGAATACCGAATATTCGGCCTCGCTCCTGACCGAAGCGCTGAATATCTCAAGAAAAAGCACTACGGTTTATCAAAAACTCTGCTGGCTGTACCTTCTGCACCTTTAAAATAAATAAATATTATAGGGACATTCTTACACAAACTTACCAAGCTCAAGGAGGTTTATGTTATGGGTATACCAAAATAATATTATACAAATACTTAAATACATAGAAAACATTCATGACTCAGGAACAACCTGTTGCTCATTAGTCTCATCACACAAATACATGCCCTTACCGGGATTCGAACCCAGGACCATTGGCTTCATAGGCAGGGTCACTACCCTTTGTGTAGCCTCTTAATGAGCGACTTAGTGTAGACTCAACTCAGCAACAACAGATCCTTTTTATCGACGAAAATTATTTTTCGACATATTATTTCTTATTAAAAGCAACTTTATGTTGTGTCTGTTGTAAAAAAAAAAATGTTTCATCGCAAAGCATATTATCATAAAATATTCTTTAAATAGTTTTATACCGCCGCCATCTCCGTCTGGGCCTGCAGGGCCCGGAGATGGCGGATTAACCTAGACATCTTTCTCAAAGACAAAAATGGCGCGACGGTCTAGACATCTTTCTCAAAGACAGGAATGGCGGAACAATGTAGACATCTTTCTCAAAGACAGAAATGACGGGACGACGTAGACATCTTTCTCAAAGACAGAAATGGCGGGACGACCTAGACATCTATCTCAAAGACAGAAATGGCGGGACGACGTAGACATCTTTCTCAAAGAGAGAAATGGCGGGACGACCTAGACATCTTTCTCAAAGACAGAAATGGCGGGACGACCTAGACATCTTTCTCAAAGAGAGAAATGGCGGGACGACCTAGACATCTTTCTCAAAGAGAGAAATGGCGGGACGACCTAGACATCTTTCTCAAAGACAGAAATGACGGGACGACGTAGACATCTTTCTCAAAGACAGCAAAGGCGGAACAATCTAGACATCTTTCTCAAATACGGAGATGGCGCGACGACCTTGACATCTTTCTCAACAACTGTCCGGAAGAGGCACTAAATCGGGGGTTCTGGAAGACTAGGGGAACGACCTTTGCCCACCAATGGGACACCATAATAGGCTGGTAAAAGAAAAAAAGAAAAGTTTTACACAATATCTATAAATCCACTCCTATTTATTTAACTACCTAGTTTTATATCAAAGAACACGGAACTAATAGAGCTAGTAAAAAATAAAAATACACTAATGACAAAAAGGGTGTACATTCTATTGTTCTCCAAAATAACTGTAACCTTTTCACACTAAGACCTTAATAATAACAGCGACGGGGCATTCTTTATTTGCATGTTAGTGGCCAGTTACGAGGAAACTGTGAACTGCAGGTATTCGACTTGTATGGTTCATGACATCTATGTTACGAATTTAAGTAAAATACGACCAAGTTATCGACGAACTGTAAAATGTAACTATTATAGATGTTTTTTTTTGTTCAGAATTAATTAAAAAATGGTTGAAGTGAATAGTAGTTTATGTAACTGCTGCATAATGAAAGGCATTACAAAACGAGATGAAAGAGAGTTTCATAAAACCATCACACGAGTACTTTAATGTCTAATGATTAAATCAAAAATTAAAACAAAAATATTACTTTGCCAATCCACAAAAATATAACGTGCTAGTCAATCAGTGCCAACCCGTTATACTCACTTGCGTATTTTTTCATACAATTTTTTTTTTTATATTATAGGACATTATTACACAAATTGACTAAGTCCCACAGTAAGCTCAATAAGGCTTGTGTTGAGGGTACTTAGACAACGATATATATAATATATAAATATTTATAAATACTTAAATACATAGAAAACACCCATGACTCAGGAACAAATATCCATGCTCATCACACGAATAAATGCCCTTACCAGGATTTGAACCCGGGACCATCAGCTTCGTAGGCAGGTTCACTGCCCACTAGGCCAAACCGGTCGTCTAATTAATGTTCCCACCCTCCCATCGCAAAAATAAATACGCAAATAAATATAATACCCACCCCCAAAAGTACAAAACTAGACACGTGTTTCGCCTCTCTACGAGGCATGTATTTATTATATATAAAAAAAAACTGCAAGTAATGCAACTGCATACACCGTTTGGAAGTTTGGAGGAATGTCGAGATCCGACGCCGCACCAAGGTGCGAGACGTGGGTGACGTCATTACCAAGCTAAAATGGAATTGGGCAGGACATGTTGCCAGGCAGAGTGATGGCAGATGGACCAAAATCTTGACAGATTGGTGGCCGCTTTCGGATGAAAGAAGCGCCTGGCGTCCGTTGGCTCGTTGGGTGGATGACATTCGAAAAATTGCGGGACACTTCTGGATGCGACTTGCCCAGGACCGGGATAAGTGGCGTACATGAAGAGAGGCCTATACTCAGCAGTGGGCGAATGGAGGCTAAAAATGATGAATGATGAAATATGACATCATTAAGATATTATTGTAATGTCTGTGTACGTTCGAATTACCATGATAGCGTGTATGATCATCTCGTCAGATATTCTGGTACCCACCGTGCGCCATTGTTCTATACACCGTGGGCCAATTAAACCCGACAGATTTCAAAGGTGTATTCTTGACCGCATTTAGAGACTAAAATGTCATACAATGTTTTCTGAAATCGGTCTTGTTTTAGAGATAATGACAATTTCTGTGAAAATTTGTTTCTTTTATAACTTAGTCAAAAACGCCTTTTTAGCTGTGACGCTGCCACTATGTGACTTGGTTTAGACATACCTACTGACAGATATTAAAGTTTTAAAGTAAACTCGCAATTATCGTCTGTAAATTAAATAAAAAAACTTTACTTATTCGTGTGCAGAAAACGCAAAAGGAATTTTTTTTTCGGCAAAAAAAAATTTTTTTTCAGGCGAATTGGGCCAAAACACTTATAACATTTTTTTGCTCCTTATGAGCTCAGGAATGCGTGGTTAAAATCTGTCGGGTTTAATTGGCCCACTGTGTATATACTAGAACACAGGCTATAAAACGCCACCTCTACCGCAAATAAGAGCGAGTGTTGCAGTGTCATGTAATAAATAAACTCATAAATATGCCATTAGTTGGTGCACCTGTATCTTCCCTAAGACTTCGGGGTAACAGTCACACCGTATCGAAGACAATGCAATACATAAAACCGTTTATTTTAGCCCTTGAGAGTAAATCAGCTCAATGAGCAATCATGTACTTCGTTATGAATAATAACAAAACCTTGTTTTGTGTACTTGCACCCTAAAGTAACCACAGGATATGTACCGTCATACCCTACTATGGTTTAAAAGATCCAAAAGATTATTATTAAAATTTCATAGTTCTAAGGTAACATATTTATATAGATAATATTAAAAAACAACAAATAACTATTTTTTTATTTTATTTATTTTTATTTTTATTTATTTATTATTTATATATTATATATATCGTTGTCTAAGTACCCTCAACACAAGCCTTATTGAGCTTACTGTGGGACTTAGTCAATTTGTGTAATAATATCCTATAATATTTATTTATTTTATTTATATTTATTTATTCTTTAATTCTTAATATAAATTACCTAATAAGTACTGATAGGTACTTAATTTCATATTGAACTTGTGAATCATAGTACTGAACTGTACGAGTAGTTGGGTGGTTAGAACACTATTATTTGGGTCCATATTGGATTGCATAAAAGTTTAAGTCATATCTTTGATACGCATAACAACTTGTGTCATAATCATCATTGCACTTACAAATGAAAAGTCATATTGTATTGTGTCATACATTTTTAGCCATAATATTTGATGACATACATGGCAGTTGTCATATATTTTTTGTGCATACCTAACGAACCTGACCTATAATTTTATGCGAATGAAATTGATGACTATAAAAACTATGACATAGCTTGTTTATGACAAAAACCCAGTTATGCTCAGGAATAATTCTGACGAAAGATTTTTATGACTCACAATTTTACGCTTAAAGTGTTATGACAATTAAAAATATGACAAAAGTTGTTATGTCAAATATTATGGCTAAAAATGTATGACATAATATTATATGACTTTTAATGTATGACATAATATTATATGACTTTTCATGTGTATGCGCAATGATGATTATGACACAAGTTGTTATGCGTATCAAAAATATGACTTAAACTTGTATGCAACCCAATATGGACCCCATTTATTTCACGTATTTCAAACACACGGTACAATTCGAACAATGCTTATAAGATATCACACCGATATCCAATCTGACAGTGTCAAAAGTGACGTTTTTGGTTTAAGAAATGCTAGTTTTGATATTAACGGATCAGTATCGTATCGGTATGACAACTTACTCGTATAAGCATTGTCCGAATTGGGCCTTAAGTCTCAAATTTTCCCCTTCCATTTACATTCATTTTTCTTCGTTATGGAATATTTTAACCAGATTCTCAAATCCATTGTCGTTATGATCTCATCTTATGGGCAACCTTTCAAATGGGTTTACCTCTATAAGACCGCATATTTATCGATAAGGGTTGCAGAGGGGAGATGGCTAGTAAAATCGGCATACAATCCCTATTTGGTTTCCAATGTGCATTATGACTATAAAACATTGATTTAACACCGTAAGTGCCCGCGTACCTGTGGCCCATTTCTCGAACGTCTAATAGTCTAATATTATTAGCGTGGTTGCCATGGTAACCCGTACGACTTGACAGTTCGTGGACTAATAATATTAGTCTAATACCATTCGAGAAATGGGCCCCTGTACAACGGTGTACAAGTATTAACTTCGAGTTTTGAACTCTTACAGAAACTTATATTTCTCAAAAAATGTATACTTAAATCAATTAAATTATTACAAGGTGTCATAAAAACTTAATACTATAATTATTTAACTAAAACAAATAATCATATAATTATTATAGATATAAAATTATACAAACACAAAAATCTTAACCTAAACTATTTATTTTATTTTAAATCTAACCAACACACAAAAACTATCCACACAACTCGCCCCGCGCCCCTCCAGATGCAAAGGAGCCCATCACGCTCCCCGCGTTGCCATGCACGTTGAACGGCAATTGTCAACCTCTGCATCAAAAACGACCTGGAGCGAGGGTCATGACCACACTCCCGCATGCGTCTGCCAACTTCCCCAATAAATGTCTTGGCCTCATCACACCAACAGCCAGTGGTTTTCACGGCAAGAAGGACAAATATGTAGTTCGCCAGGCCGCCTACTTCTCCCGCTTTTGAACCGACGCCAGCTCAGCTGCTGCTCCCGCCGAGCGCACGGTTCGACTAATATGAGAAAAAAAAATTACTTTGTTATTTTGTTATAAATTAAATATATATGTTTAAACATATCGATACGGTGTGACGTGTGACTGAGGCTGCCATACTCTCAGTCGCTGCACTAAAACTTGGTCAATAAATACATTGTTCCGATTCGCAGCTCTATTATTTAGTTCTACACAGCGGCATTATAGTAAAATGTAGGCAGGTACGAAATTATGTCCTTACGTGCCTTGTTAAACAATAGTTTTCTACAGAAAATGATAATTTAATTTGCAATATCGTTTGTTTTTTAATATAAATGTTATAAGCACGTACTTACGTTGAAAGCCATATGGAAAGCGAACAAGCTTTGCCATACCTATTACCGCAGCCTTCATGCTTACTTTTTGAGAAAAAGTGGATTAAAGTGTATTTTCTCATTGTCTGTAAACCTGCGGTACCGATATTGTCCCGGGTTTAGTTAGTATTTTTTTATGATATCAAAAGGAGGCAACGAGTTGATGAATTGCCTGATGATAACCAATTACCGTCGCCCATGGAGACCTGCAACACCAGCGACCATCGATGTCCTGCCTTTGCCTTGCCTTTGTCTGTCCATGCCATGCCTCTAAGATCGGAGTACGCTCTTTGCTTGAAGAATCGAAGGTCGTAAGAGGCCAGAAATACCGCAGGTGACAGTTCATTCCACAATTTAGCTGTGCGAGGAAGGGTGGTGGCGAAATCCACAGTTGTTTAGGGTAGCAAGTTATTTGCATGTTCTCAAAAGTCTATCCATTTCTGAAAAAATGGAACAATGGAAGTAAACGTCGAACACGGATCTGACAAAGTATTTTTTTAGAACTCCAATAAAAATACGCACGCTTCGTTTCACGGAATTCGTTTTAGTGCACTCCATGTCCATATCGAGTATCTCGCCTACGGGATTTTAATAAAATACCCGTAATATTTATTTTAAAATCCAATACATATAAATAACATTGTTAGGTTATTGGTATATAAACTGACAATTTGTTAGCATTATTTATTTAATCTTTATTGCACAAAATAAAAACAATCTTATAGTACAAAAGGCGGATTTAATGCCACGAGGCATTCTCTACCAGTCAACCTTAAGGCTAAGCAGAGAGATTATTATTATTATTTGGGTACATATTTCTAAGGGGTCTCTATTGTTTCTCATAAAGTTTTAAGTCATAATTTGGTTTTTCTCCGAAACGCGTAACTTTTCAGGATTGCCATAAAACAAACCTAACCTAACCTATCTACAGGATAACCTTACGAATCTCCTGAAAAGATAACGGTTTCAGAATTATGACTAATAATAATCTGACAATCATTACATTATGACTTTCAATAATTATGTCAAACAAAGGGATCCGTTTTCTAAGACTTTCTACATACAAATTTTGAGAAATGAATATTTTAACATGCCGATAAGTATAAAGAAAAATTACGCCCCGATTCGAAGAATAAAATACGATAACGATAAGTTCTGGTTTAGATAAGTTCTCATTTAGAATTTTTGACATGTCGTTAAGTTACCGATCTTTTAAAACTATATAAATATAACATTTTGTAATATCAGAAACAACGAACGTTACTAAAAATGATTTCATTCGAGTATACCTTGTAAATTTTCTTTTTGTTCTACTCAGAAGTGTCGAAATATGTAAATATTTTTGTTTTTAATAGAAAGACAATTTGTTTTTAATTGCGCCATAAAGTCTGATCTGTGGTTATAAATATAATAATTCGAAGTTTCGTGCGGTGCTCCATATCTTTTGTTTCGGTCTAATTTCTTAGCTTTACGCCCTCATAATTAATAATTAAATAATCCTTAAGAAGAAAGGGGACGGCCGGTTCTCCATACAAACGTAGTCCCCATTTTCCTCTGTGGATATTGGCATTAAGGAAAATATTTTTACATAATTTGATGTATATTAACCATAGATACGCCCCTACGTTAGACTTTTTTCGATTTTTGATTATTGTAAAAATAAGGAAAGAAAAACAGATTTAATACAATTTTTTAATTGCTCCGTACTCTCATAATAATTAACGATTCCATAAAATTTTAAACGTACCTACGTAGCTGTGGTGGTTGATATACAACAAATCGTGTCAAAATATTTGTAATAATGTTAATATCCAGAGAGCAAAATGAGGACTAAGTTTGTATGAAAAGGCAATTTCGCGCGGGTATACCCCTACGGTACCCCTACACTCGGCCCGATTCGGAGAATGATTAAGACACGTTTAAGATCTTGGAAAGATCTTTAAAAGATCGATAACTAAACGACATGTCAAAAATGGCGTTTATTTCGATTCCTCTGTGATACCAATAAGATCTATCTGCGGTATTTCTAACGTCAAAGTATTGGTTGCCCGAATCGAGCTGCTGCCAATCATACGACATACAAACGATATCTAAATGAGAACTTATCTAAACCTGAACTTATCGTTATCGCATCTCATTCTTTGAATCGGGCAGACTTTCGTCTTAATAAAACTTTACTACGGCACCTAAGCAATACACTAAGCACAATGCATACAGTATACAGAATTGAGAGATGGTATCTATAGTACACTGACTACACCAGTATTAGTGGTCGTAAATATATATTTACGAGCGGCAATAACCTGTAAATATGCGGCGAACGAAACTTGTTCACTTCACAGGGTTCTAGCGGAATTGTATCGTTCTCGCGATGTAGACCAAATAGAACGAATGAATAATTTTACATTATAATACTTGTCTGCTACGTCGGTTGTTATACTGCGCGTGCACGCGCGCAATTTTTGTTTATTGTTATAGGTTAGTCAGCAAACGAGCAGACGAGCCGCCTGATGGGAAGCGGTCATTGTCTCCCATGGACATAAGCAACATCATAGGAGCCAATAAAGCGTTGCCGACCCTTGAGAACCCTAAATACCCGCTTCTTGAAGAATCCCATGTCGTGGCGCAAAGGAGGCCTCGGGAGGCAACTCATTCCACATTCACCTCGTTCTAGAAAGAAACTAGCTAGATGCCCGCTTATTCTTGGTGTGCCATGTATCTAAAAAGTGAGGAAGAGGTCCTTTGGCGGGAGGTGCGGTGATAAAAACGTGACGATGGCACCAATTCAAAAAGTTCGGAGTTTCACCATTGTACAGACGGTAGAACATGCAAAGAGAGCCAACGTCTCTCCGAAGGCTAAGAGGTTCTAAGCTGTCAGTAAGATCGAGATCGCCGACCATTCGAACTACCCGCCGTTGGATGGAGTCAAAGGGAAGAAATAAGAAAGCTTGTAATTACCATGCAAACGGTTTTGTGTTATAAAATTTCTAATATTAAAATCTAATAGCCAAATATATGACGTCATATTAAGAGGGAGGGAGTTGCCAAAAGCCGTGATTTTAAAGGAGCGACTTGGCTCTCGTTGCGCAAGCAATTATAAAATGTACGAAGGTATGAGTCTCGAACGTATATTAAAAAAACTTATGCTTACTTGTCTGAAAATACTTCTCTTTATACTCGTAATGTGGTATTGCGAAATCTGTGACTCAAGATATATATTTGTGATCTGTGAGACACAATATAAGAGAGAGAGAGAGAGAGAGAGTACCATTTTGTACCATTTGGCGCTGAAACTCTAGGTCCATGGTGGGACCCCGCGCGCAAAAATCGTGAAGCGTCTGGTTGATCTTGGTGACCGAAGAGCTGGCGGCTTCCTCGCACAACGTACCAGTATTGCGATACAACGAGGAAAATGCCGCCAACATCCTTGGTACAATGCCTCAAGGGCCTATTTTAGATTTAAGCTAGTTGTAGTAATCCTCTGTATATCCATTATGTATATTGTTATTGTAAAAAAAATAGGACATTATTACACAAATTGACTAAGTCCCACAGTAAGCTCAATAAGGCTTGTGTTGAGGGTACTTAGACAACGATATATATATAATATATAAATATTTTATAAATACTTAAATACATAGAAAACACCCATGACTCATGAACAAATATCCATGCTCATCACACGAATAAATGCCCTTACCAGGATTTGAACCCGGGACCATCTGCTTCATAGGCAGGGTCACTACCCACGAGGCCAGACCGGTCGTCTAATAAACATTTTCGCATTATTTACAAAAAACAAATATAAGAATCAATCGTGCGACATCGTGATGCGTTGTTGTGTATGTTCGCGTCAGCTATTCCAATATCGGTTTTGCGGAACCCCAACAACAAATAAAGCGTTTGCATGTGTCCACTGTCATAAATAATGAAACATTTGTTTTTCTAACATAGTTTAGTATCGTCTGCTACAATTAGGCATCATAAATTTGAAAATACATTTTACAAAGAGCAGGTTTTTGATTATTAAACGTAGTCGGTATTGGTAAAACAGTAATCGAAAATTACATGATATTCTCACGAATAATCAATTGTGGAAGCAGATTATAGACAGAGACATGTTTCCTTAATTTTTTTTTATATAAATTAGAAATTGAGATGCTTTTGGCCGGCCCGTGAGATGTTGTGAAACACCGTGGGATAGTGATTGTAAATAATGAATTATTTCTTGTTATGTTAGTCGAGAAAGCTGAAAATTTCGGCACAAATTAGGTCTCGGGCACTGGGGGGTTTTTGGCATCTTTTTTATTAGGGTTTCGTAGTCACCTAGAAACCCTTATAGGTTCGCCATGTCCGTCTGTCCGTCCGTCCGCGGCTTTGCTCCGTGATATTTAGTGCTAGACAGTTGCAATTTAGCATGGATACATAAATCATGCATGGCAACAGAACGGTAAAATAAAAACTACAAAAACAAATTTTTAAGGGTACCTCTCATACAAAATAGAGTGGGGTATCGTTGGAAAGCTATTTCAAAACGAATACAGGTCTCCAAAAAAAATTTTCTCATAAAGTGATTATTTTCGGATTATAATCGCTCCGAAAGACAAAAATATGGACCCATGGTTCAAAAATTAAGGGGTGGGGGGGGGGCTTAATTTTTGAACCATGGGTCCAAAAAATATGAAAAAAATCTCGAGTAACGAGATTCGAAATTGCTACTCTGGGAGTTCGAATCTCACCCGCGACAGTGAGATTATTTCACTTTTCTGTTTTTTTTTAAGGATTGTGATAAACATAATTTGCAGACGTTTCTGCTTGACACAAAATTATTTTTATATGTCATTTTTGTCACCCGTACACACCAAGAGGCGGAGCGTAGAAAACGAGCTGCGAGCCGTAGGACTGAGCTGGAACGAGGCCAAGACGGTTGCTCAAAATAGAAAGGCGTAGAAGGATCTTGTGGAGGCTCTATGCACCTCCAGGGTGCCCTAGGACCAACAACAACACCATTTTGGTCAGTTTAAAATTTATATTTTAAAGTACTCGACACGAATCGATATACTTAATAGAATACTTTGATTCATTCTCTGGTTTCTGGGAATTCTGGGATATCATCATCATCATCATTGGCCTTTAACATCAATTGTTTAATGGCTTAAACAGCGCCCATAACATTGCGGCACTTACGTAAATGACTAGTAAGTCCAATTCGAGAGCGGCAGCCGCGACCGCATGGC
This sequence comes from Cydia pomonella, assembly GCF_033807575.1. Taxonomy (NCBI): domain Eukaryota; kingdom Metazoa; phylum Arthropoda; class Insecta; order Lepidoptera; family Tortricidae; genus Cydia; species Cydia pomonella. The sequence continues at coordinate 2,259,902 of NC_084717.1, read as the reverse complement.
GGGCAGGAGAATGTCATGCCCGGTGACGAAGGTGGGAAAACAGCGCGCTGGTGTCTCAGTTCTCGCCTAGTGTGAAGGAGTTTAAGCCATGCTTCATCGTGTGCAACTACTCCATCTCCCAGTGCCTTCCTACAGTGCTCGCGGTCTTCAGCCTCCCTTTCCCAGTCGGTGGGATTGATCCGGAAGGACAATATATCACGCTTTGCGCTATCCTTAAAACGAAGCATTGGGATATCACGAGAGGTAGATTTAATCTTTGTAGTAATGATAAAATAAACAACACAAAAATCCTCAGTTTTATACTATTTACTTATTCCGTCTTAATCTTTCTTTAGTTCCAATCAGATCTTCACTAACGTTCTAAAACTTACGACATCGTAAACAACACGCACACGACACGAGTGAGCCCAGGATAAATAAGACAAATATTTGTCTTGCGGGTCTTCGGACCACAAACCACGGGTTTTGTGCACGAGTACGGCTTAGTATTATGTAATACGTTTATTGAGAATCCAATGAAAAGTCAAGAGATGAGGGTTATTTCGTTAAGTTATTTAAAAAAAGTCTATTTCAAGTACCATTATGACTCATAATTACATAATCTAGTATTTGCTTTAAAGACACACAAACATTAAACAAATAACATTAAAACATACATGCAACCGTGGTTAACACATTGACAAACGTCATCTATTGCTCAATTTGTTAACCACAGTGCTGTAGTGGGCGTATGAAGTCCGCAGCAAAATGTAATAATATACGGGCAAAACTTGTCCGCAATCATTGCCAGGACGCAGTGCTGTTGGAGCTGGCGCGCACGCGTGTCACTAGGGACGCGGCTCGCAGGCGCATGGTAGCTTTAAAACACGCCGCAAACATCCCTGATGCGCTACAATACCGTGGCAAAACGTTATCAAACTGCAGATTTTTTGAAATGAAAACTATGATTCGGTAATATCCAAATTGAAACAAATCCAGAGTGATACATTTAGGTATGGCGCTTTACGCACACTAGCGTCCCCTCCCCTTCCCCTGGCGCAATCCTCCCCCCTTTTAGCATGAAATATATCCCGGTCGACAGTTTATTCTATTTACTTCTTAAGTTACTGGTTAGTAACCACCGTTTCAATTTACTCACTGTATAGAGTGTATAGTTAATAACAATTTAAATAAACAGTATATTTCCTTGCAAGGTTTTAAGTTTTCGTAACAAAATGTTACAGGAAAAACCGGATAGCAAAGTAGGTATGCAGTCTTTTAAAAATATGATAAGCTTTCCCCAGTACAAAATATTTTAAGAAGAGAAACGCCCCATAACGCAAATGTGTATGTTTGTAGCATAGGAATGCTTGGAAAAAAGAATTCGGGGTTTATTTCTTCACTGAAATAGCACGTGTACTGAAAAAGGTAGGTATTTTTTTGGGATTCCTTTGATCCCTGTGAGATACTTGGAAAAGTTTAGTTAAGGTTACAGACGACATACCTAAGTGGATGTAACATACATAAAGTTGATCATAAATTATACGCTCTAGGCATCGGCATTATATACATCTGCATCTCGCATCGAATGATGCATGCAAAATTTCAGCTCCATCGGGAAGTGGGTTAAATTTTGATTCCAAGTTTTGACCCACACTAACATACAGGGCACACTAACATAAAAGGTTGTAAAAATTAAAACATTTATTGTTACCTCTTTTGATTTTAAGTTTTTGATTAATGTTATTGATATTTGAGTCATAAAAGTATAGAAATATTTTGTTTCAAGAATTATACTTTTTTTATTAAACACTATTTTAGCCAAAGTAAAGTCACTCCAACCACTTACGGCCCGATTCGAAGAATGATTAAGACACGTTTAAGAGCTTTGAAAGATCGATAGCTAAACGCCTTTCAAAATTGACGTCTATTTCAATTCCGCTGTGATCCCAATAATATTTCTAACGTCAAAGTGACATTGGTTGCCCGAATCGAGCTGCTTTTGTCAATTAATTATACGACATTCATATTACATTTTGGACCCGGTATGTCCTTAAACTACGTCCAAAAGAGAGGTATGGGCAATGTGAATGTCATCTCGCCTTGTGTGGTAGGGCACAGCACAGCAGATGTCATTCCAGATCTAGAGCAGAGCCCAACTGGGGAAGTACCTCCACCTTACAGAAAACCGCAGCCAAATAACACTTGACCCTACTCATAGTGTTGTGTTCCTGCCGGTGAGTAAGGTTGCCAGAGCTCAACGAGGGGGGTGGGGTTAGGGTCGGCAACGCGCATGTAACTCCTCTGGAGTTGCAGGTGTACATAGGCTACGGAGACTGCTTACCATCAGGCAGGCCGTATGCTTGTTTGCCACCGACGTAGTATAAAAAAAAAAAAGACATTCAAACGATATCTAAATGAGAACTTATCTAAACCAGAACTTATCGTTATCGTATCTCATACATCGAATTGGGCCGTTAGTTACTTTAAAGCCGTCTGCTAAAATAGTCGTTGCAGCAGAGAGATTATTTTAATTAAAAAAGCTGAGGGAATTTAGGATTAAATTCTTTTAATTTAAATTTTGCAGTTTGTTAAGTCGAAAAGAAACTTAAGCTCATTTCTTTCCAATTAACTTTTTTGTCTTTAGTTATCTTAGTTTTAGCACGTCTGTTATATATTAGTCTATATTTATATTTAAAATGCGAAAGACACTCTATTTGTCTGTCAGTCTGGCGAGTTTGATGAAATATATCTGTCGCAGTCGAATTGGATAATTCGCCGTATTACATACGGCTAGCTGTTATCAAAAACAGGGCCATTTCGAAATGCGGCGGTTCAACGATTAGCCAGATTGTCATTAATAATAATAATAAAATTCTTTATTGCACACTACATAAAAAACAGATACAGAAATTGATAAAATATACACATTGGTAGGTAACAACAGGCGGCCTTATCGCTAAACAGCGATCTCTTCCAGACAACCTTCAGATCATTGTGATACGTTCGTCAATAAGTCGGCCCACGTTTAGCCGCATCGTAGGTACTACTATTTACATTGTAGAGTGACCATACTTACAAAATAAAACAATGTTTACATGAAAATCTAATAAGAAAATGCTAACAGATTTCTACTAAAGATATTCCTTGCCAAGCAAGAATTATCATACTTACTATATACTAAATAAAAATTGTCGTAATGTCAGGCAGCGCCACAATTGTTAAAAATGGGAACTAAAAACTGTCAAAGAGGCGGCTAATGACTCGCTGTATTACATTACGGCTAGCCGTGTTGAAGAAAGTTTGTCGCCGAATACGTTCCGGCGGGTTTTCATTCAGCCGCATTCAAACCGGCTAATCGTTGAACTGCCGCATTTACGGCGGATTATACGATCTGACTGCGCCATATCGACTAAAAGCTTATATCTAAACGAAACCCGCCAGACTCCGATGGCTCGACCACGTAGTCTGAATGGGTGAAGATCGTGCAGTCTGGAGGGCGTACTTTGGAGTACCAAATGGCCGAAGACCGTCTGGACTCCCTAGGTACCGCTGGACAGACGAAGTGCAAAAGTGCGGCGCCGTCGACTGGACAGAAACGGCTTTGGACAGAGTAGCATGGCGGTTTTTGGTGTCGGAGGCCAAGATCTACTTCGAGTCGCTATCTGGCAGTTTTGGCTATGTTACTAGCGAACATAGACGCAAAATTGGGACCTATTTACACTTATAAAAATATGAAATTTTGAATGGAGGCCAGCTCAAAAAACCGGGCTTTCTTTGGCATATAAGTATTACAGGTAATTGCAAAATTGCATAGGCAAAAAAAAAAAAAAAAACATTTTTTCTGGAAAAAAGAGGTTTGCGCCACCTTAAAATTTCATAACATGTAATATATTTTGTGTAAGTGCTTATCATGTAGCTTTTCACACAGCATGACATCATACCAACATTCTATTGGCACATAAAAATCAAACTTGTAACACAATGAATCTTAAAAGTAAATGAAAAGTGGAACAAAAATCATCATCGAGTGTCATCGAATGAAGTCTCAGTAGCTCAGTTGGCAGAGCGATGGGCTAGTGAGCCAGAGTCGCGAGTTCGAGTCTCACCCAGGAGAGTGATTTTTTCCAATTTTCATTTATTTCAAAATTTTATTGTATGGTTAGCAGACGTTCTTATTTAATTATAAATAAATTTTACCATTTATAGAGTAATCCTAGAAAATACTAAGTGCACAAGAAAAAAAAATTACCTCCTGTAACATTATATTTTTGTACTTTTTTTTTGCAGTAATTTTAAGACTTTAAAGAGGCGACGAGGCTTGAATCGTATTTTTTTAGGTTGGATCGAAGATTTGACACAATAAATATTCGTAAAACAATATTAAATGACGCCGTTCAATACAGGAACTACAATTAATTTAAGCCATTTGGATGAAATACTGCATAATTAGTTATCTGTTCAGCCCTAAGCCGATTGGGTCTGTTTTGATTTAGTATTAACTGGATTATAATGATATATTACCAATTAGAGATTTATATATTCGGTAAAGTATGACAAACTGTGAAGTTTTGATTGGTCAAGAAAGAGTTGAACAAATGAAAGAGTTTGTGTATCTGGGAACCTTGTTCACTAGGGACGGTAAACATGATGAAGACATTGAAAGGAGAGTGAATGCTGGAAATCGTGTGAATGGGGCACTCAACGCTTTTATGAGCAGCCAGAAGGTGTCGCAAAAAGCACGGTTGGCTGTGCATAGAGGGGTGTTGGTGCCTACACTTATGTATGGTAGCGAAAGTTGGGTATGGCAGAAGAAACATCAGAGTCAAGTGAATGCAGTGGAAATGAGAGCGTTGAGAAGTGTGTGTGGTGTAAAATTACAAGATAGAATTAGGAACAGTGTGATAAGGGAAAAGTGTGGACTGAACGAAGATGTAGTGACAAAAATTGAGAAAGGTATGTTGAGATGGTTTGGACACGTGGAAAGAATGAGTGAAAGAAGATTAACAAAGAGAGTGTATAAGGGAGAAGTAGAAGAGGGAGCTGGAAGGGGTAGACCTCGGCGGACTTTCTCTGATCAAATCGGGGAAATCCTGAAGAAAGGCCAGGTCAAGAGCACCCTAAACCGACGAGCGTGTATGAGGAATGTCATGAAAGTGAAGGAAGCGAAAGAGGTATGTCAGGATCGTAGCAAGTGGAAATCCGTGGTCTCTGCCTACCCCTTCGGGAAATAGGCGTGATTATATGTATGTATGTATGTATGTATGTATGTATATTCGGTACTTTGCTATTTCTAGTAAATAAGTAGAGTCTGTGCGGAAAGAGAAGAATCGTGAAATGTATGGGGCCCAATACATTCCACGACTCTTCTCTTTCCGAACAGACTCTAGTAGCAGGACTCTAATCTTAAATAACTTAACGTATAGAACTTGGAAAATTTAAGTTTAATAATGTTAATGGATCGACTATATTTTTTTTAGATGTTTATATGTTTTTTTTTTGTCTTTTTGAACATTCCATTTTGTTTAGAATAAATTTAAAAGAGGAAAAATTACTGTCTTGGGTGAGACTTGAACTCACGGCCACTGGATAGATACTCCAGCGCTCTGCCATCTGAGCCACCAAGACCTCATCCATGGGCAGCAAATTTCAAGTCTCACCCAAGGCACTTTTAAATTTATTCTAAGCTTAATAGCATCGTTCGCAGACGTTTCTTGTTAAGAATTGATTTCATTTTGTGTTTAGATATTTATGATTTTGAAATATATAAATTTAAGATTGAACTATATACCGAAGTCTAAGAGAAAAAGCAAATAATGTGAACAAATATGACAGCTGTTGTTGGCATCTTACATCTGACCTAAAAGTTTTATGAATGGTGATTTCACAAAAATATTAATTGTAAAAAAAAATATACAAATGAAATATTTAAGTGTATACATTGTTGATAAGATCATGGTTGTCGTCAAAACAGTGCGTGATTACGAAGTATGGAAGGTAAATTGGTTTGTTTGCGTTATTTGTAATTTCTATTGGACTCCACTTTACGCAGTGGCTTACGTGAGCGAATAACTCGTGATGCGACGCGGCGCGGTGCGGCGCGGCGGCCCAACGGCATTCGCGTTCACAACGAGATCACCCACTTCCATATCAAAGGATTGAATTCACCCGCGCCGCTTTGCGTTCGCGAGTCATTCGCTCACGTAAGCCGACACCTTACAGAGATTCTAAACCTTTTTTGGAAAGTTCTATTTACAGCAAACAACTTCGATTTTGATACAACGCGACGAATACGAAAGCAATGTGTAGACAGTGACAGTAATGACACCTGACACCGAGTGCTGTTGACCTCTGCCTCTTAAAATGACAATTAGATTATAAATGACAATTAGAATATTGTATTATTCGCAAATTATGATGTGAAAGTCGCTAAAATGATTGGTGGATAGGATAAATTGGATGGAAATATTTTCTCCGATATTCTATTTAAAACTACGTTTGGACCGTATAATTGAGAAAGATTGAATGACACCCTTAAAATTACACTGTAATGAACCATTATTCTTATTCTGTCTACTTTAATCTTTATTAAATTAAGTATAAAATGTTGCTTCAAGTTTTGAAATACAAGTCTCATTTGGTCCATTATAGCTTTTTTTCTCAAATGAATAAATATTTTGGGACAACCTTGCACAAATTAACCTACCCCCAAACTAAGTAAAGTTTGTACTATGGGTACTAAGCGGCGATATACGTATGTATATATAGATAAATAAATACGTATATACAAAACACTCATGGCCTGGAACAAAATATCTTTTTTGTTATACCACGACGGTGGCAAACAAGCATACGGTCAGCCTGATGTAAGCAGTCACCGCAGTCTATGGACGCCTGCAACTCCAGAGGTGTTACATGCGCGTTGCCGGCCCTTTACCTGTACACTTCTTTTTTGTAGAACCCTTACCGTAGACCCTCGGGAAAACCTCGGAAGGGAGCTCATTCCACAGCCGGAGCGTTCCGTCCGCGGGAGGAAATTCCTCCTGAACCGCACAGTACGCGACCATTTAGGTTCTAGGGTGTGGTAGGGTATTCATCACACAAATGAATGCCCTTACCAGGATTTGAACCCGGGACCATCGGCTTCATAGGCAGGGTATCTACCCACTAGGCCAGACTGGTCGTCGAATCATCAATTTAAAAATTCCTATAGTCTGCTTTTGATCAGCATCTGTTAACGGAATGAAAGGTATTTAATAACTTTTGACCACTACAATCAGTACAACCGCACACATCAAAAACCGAATTAATTCCAACATATTGAGCTCTTGAATTCCAATTATGAATAAACGAGCGCGTATGGTAAAATTTTATTGTCTCCCGCAAGTGGCGTTCCTATCAGGTGGAAACTCATTAAATTATGTGGCAGGACGGAAAATCGCGGTTAATTACTTCATTCATATATTTTATAGCTTGCGGTAGTATTTAAAATCAACCCTTTTATTGAATGTGGTGTTTCTTCAAAATTCCAAAAGGTGGATCCAATTCGGTTGTATGTCGGACCCGGGTACGTCTTTAAACTACGTCCAAAAGAGAGGTATGGGCATTGTGAATGTCATCTCGCTTTGTAGCTATATAATATGTATATATTGTAGTACCTATTTTCGTGGTAGGGCACAGCACAGTGGATGTCATTCCAGATCTAGAGCAGAGCCCAACTGGGGGAGTACCTCCACTTTACAGAAAACCGCAGCCAAATAACACTAGACCCTACTCATAGTGTTGTGTTCCTGCCGGTGGGCAAGGTTGCCAGAGCTCAACGGGGGGAGGATGTTAGGGTCGGCAACGCGCATGTAACTTCTCTGGAGTTCCAGGGTACATAGGCTACGGAGACTGCTTACCATCATGTGGGCCGTATGCTTGTTTGCCACCGACGTAGTATATTTAAAAAAAATGCCTTTTGGCATTAGGAAGAACGGTGTAGATGTGACTTTTTTGATGATTTTTTATTAGTAAATTTATGCGGAATTTTAATAGAATATTCTGAAATAACTCGAATATAAACCATTGACATTGACTAGCAGTGAAGTACTTTATTGGAATTGGGTACTTAACACATGTTGAATAATATAACAAAATTGAGCTAAATGCATAGAAAAAAAGCCATACATTAAAAAAAATGGAATTTAAAAAGACTTTTGGAGATTATAAAAAAATACCTACAAGACTCCAAAATCACAAAAAAAAACACTTCCAAAAATAAAAAAGATAATGGTACTATTCGATTCCTTACATTTTATTAAAAATAAATTGCATGACAACTATATACATAAACGCAATATTTCAGGGTCAAAATAACAATTTTCATACATTATAATAGGACAGACTAATGTAATGTGACGTCACATTAAAATATCATTTTGTAAGAGGCGTTTTAATGGTCGATTGCGAGTGTCAGAATTTAACTCTCATTTCTGACCTTTGTGTTGCTTAAATGCCAGGAGTCCTATATACACATTTGATGCTCAGAAAAATCAAGATCGATTGACATTATTTACAAGAAACTATCTAGTAGCCAATTGTATGTTAAGTCTTAAACTAAATAGCATCATTTTATTCATTACAGGATAAACCAACTGCAATACTAAACAAAATCCTTGCATAGACCACACATAAACTATTCTTAAGCGTCACAACAAAGCATTTTATTGTTTCCTTCCCTAGATACTTAACACTATGAATGCCTCGACAACAAAGGTACAAGTAAAACAATAAATGGGCTACATTTGCGCTCGTCAGTTATTATCCGTTGATTTTAATGCCTCGACAACAATGGCAGCCTTTCAAAGCCCTTTCTTGAGTGACAAATGGAGGCAAGTATACTTCCTTAATCCAATTGGAGTTTGGATGAGATATACTGAGTTTGAGAGTGGCGAGTAAATGCTAACAGAGGTTAACTGTTTACAAAGCTCCAAAAATTAATATTTATATTTGGATTAAACATATTATTTTACAGAAATAGTAGATTTAACTAAAGCTGACTAAATCTAAAATGTTAATACTAGATTATTAATTATATTTCGTCACTTCATTTTTCAGATATAATCTTATATTAACCATGTAGTTTCCCTATTGTACAGATAGCATCGCACACATTTAAGAGTAACTATTTTGATTAAAACTGTGAAAACCAACATCTGCCCACTTCCGCTTACTGGTTAAAAAACCGACTTCAATGACGGTGAAAGAAAGATTATTGTTGATTTTGGATTTCATACAATGAAATTAAAAAGACAGCGTCCTTCGCCTAATTATCTAGAAAAGGAGGTAAAAGGAGGTTTGTCGTTGCACCCACCTTGACACATTTCAGATTTGCTGGTTGACTGAGAAAATACCCGCAATAGGGTATTCGACTGCGTGACCGTTCTGTATGATAAAATTGATAAAACGATTACTTCTTCTGTAGCCTAAGAGAAAGACAGTATGATTATCTTTGTCTATGTGTGAAGTGAGACAGTCCTGGGCCAAACTGTATATCGTAAGATTCTAAATTCAAAATGCAAACTTTCTAAAAATGTTAATATTAAAGGTAGGGAAGCAGTTTCAAAGAATAGTGTTTAGTAGATTTTTTTTTAATTCACCATTTTCGGTACGAGTATACACTCAAAAAAGACTTTTTCGCCTTTAAGGACTAGGAAATGCTCACGCTACTGAATTTGCATGACGAGAACCGGGAATTCCCGGTTTCGGTACTGTATTTGTATAGGAAACCGGTACCGGGAGCACCTCCTATTCTGGACCAATGTTTACCTAGCTATATATAAAAAAACGGTTGTCTGTAAAGTCGGTTTACTGACGATAGTTGAACGTGACAACGTCATAAGAAAATACTGATGGAATGGTTTTGTGGGTCTTCTTAGTGCATTGTCTCTGCCGGCTATGAATCTGACATCAGTGGTGAATTGGGAAATATAATCCAGGTATCTATACTGACGTGGTGAACAGTTGTCTCTCCGTGTGCTGAATGCGTATGTGAGTGGCTTGTGGTCAGTATAGATACTGAAAGTACGCGCTTCGACCATGTACCTAAAGTACCGAATAGCCTCGTAAATTGCAAGAAGCTCTCTGTCATACGGGCTGTACTTTCGTTGTGCTGCGTTTAGCTTCCGCGAAAAGAAAGCTAATGGCTCCCACGCGCCATTTTTGAACTGTTGGAGCACAGCACCGATCGCGACGTCTGATGCATCTGTCTGGATAGCGAGCTCGGCCTTGGAGTCTGGATGAGCCAGAAGTGCTGCCTGTGCCAATCTGTACTTACAGGTTTCAAAGGCCTCCGTTTGCTCTGCGTTCAGGTCAATCGGCTTGGAACCTTTCGTCTGATCACCGCCGAGTAGTAAATGGAGTGGAGCTTGTATTGCTGCTGCCCCAGGGATAAAACGACGGTAAAAATTCATCATACCCAGGAATCTCCTTAACTCCTTCGTATTCTGAGGTACCGGAAATTCCTGGACGGCTTGTACCTTACTTTCCAAAGGGCTGATACCTTGTGCGGATACTGCGTGCCCTTGTGCGGATACTGGTCACCTTCTTAGTGACCTTGGATTGACCGAAGACGCACTTTGCTGTATTTATTAGCATCCCGAAGTCCTGCAGTCGTCCGAACAGCTGGCGGAGATGCTGTTGATGCTGAGCTTCTGACTCTGAGTAGACGATTATGTCGTCGATGTATCCAAAGCAAAAATCGAGTCCCTTCAGCACTTCATCCAGAAAGCGCTGGAATGTCTGAGCTGCATTTCTGAGGCCAAACGTCATGTAAGGGAACTCGAACAAGCCAAAAGGCGTGGTGATAGCGGTCTTGGGTATGTCGTCGACAAAAACTGGTATTTGATTATACGCCTTGACTAAGTCTATGGTACTAAAGATCTTCTTACCTGCCAGCTGGTAAGCGAAGTCTTGTATGTGCGGCACTGGGTAACAATCAGGTATGGTTCGTGCGTTGAGAGCCCTGTAGTCTCCACACGGTCTCCAGCCGTCATTCTTTTTGCGTGCCAAATGTAGTGGAGAGGACCATGCACTCTCTGATCTTCGAGCAGTACCGTTGCGGACCATATCCTCAAACTCCTTTTTTGCTATAGCCAGTCTCTCTGGATCCAGGCGACGCGGACGGCCGGAGACCGGTGGTCCTGGAGTGGTCCTGATGTGATGCTCTGTACTATGCTTTGGAGTGCCCGGCTTACCAGCTGGACGGGTAATGTCTGGGTACTTACTAAGTAGTTCACGGAAAGGCGTACTCGCACTTTCCAAGGCCATCATGTGTATGGAATATATTTCCTCGCTGCTACCAGGGAGCCTGGCCGGAGTGGTGAGTAAAGTTATGGCGTCGACCAGGCGTTGGTTTCGGACATCGACGAGAAGGTTGTAGTTGTAGAATCCTAAAAAGTCGACGCCGATGATGGGTTTAGAGACGTCAGCAACTGTGAAGCGCCACTCGAATGCTCGCCGGAGTCCTAGATCAATATGGAGGTTCAGGAGTCCATAAGTGGCAATCTCTGTGCCGTTAGCGGCAAATAGGAGATACTTCGTCCTGGGACATGCCCCCCAAACAGCTGACCTCGGAAAAACACACAGGTCTGAACCCGTGTCTATTAGGTATTGCACCTTCGTCGTACGGTCAGTGATGAACAGGCGGCGGGTTGTTGTTGTTGGGCAGTCGCTCGCCGCTACTAGTGGCCGCCCTGAGCGTTTCCCGAACGGTAACTGCATGGCTGCTTGCATGTCTTTGCTTTGTTGCCAAAAGTAAAATGGTACCAGCAATGTGGATGACCTTCGGGACGTTGTCTGGAGCGGGATCGGCCTCTTGACCTTGAATGGGAGCGAGAACGTCTGCGGCTATTGAATGAACCAGACCTATGACCTTGAACCTTAAGGAGGCTTTCTACTTGCCGTGTCAATTCCTCTACTCGCTGTTCCAAAGCGGTACCTGGCACGCTCGAGGAGGTGCTAGCAACCTTGTAGGATGGCTGCGCTACGTCGACGACCTTGTCTGCCAGGCCTGCCAGGGTGTCGAGGTCCAAGGTAGGCTGAAATGCAACAACAGTCTGTACATTAGGTGGTAATCTACTGGTCCAAATAGTCCGAATAAATTCCTGCGGCATGTGCGGTCCAGCTAAATCCATAAGATGCCTCAGAAACTCGGTTGGCTTTCTGTCTCCAATTTCCTCATGCTGGAGCAATTGCAGGGTTTTCTTTTCACGAGAGACAGAAATACGTTGAATGAGCTCGCTTTTTAATTTAGTATACTTGCCAGTAGCTGGGGGATTACGAAGAATGTCCTTGATTTTGACTGCGTACTCTGGGTCGAGCTGGCCGCACACGAAATGGTATGTTGTCTCGTCCAAAGTGATGCCAGAAAGACTGAATTGGCTTTCTAATTGCGCGAACCAAACCTCTGGTTCATCTGGCCAAAACGGTGGCGGACGCACACCCACTCGAAACACATCACTTGGACCACCACCCAAATGTACCGTACCTGGACCGGATCTGTTGCTAGCCTCTGTCGGAATACCTGAACCACCACTTGCATTTTGCACATTTCCCGTTCCATTAGGCATTGTTGAAAGTTCTTTCTTGCCGCTGATGAATGTGTCCACTTTCCTTTTGTCGCGGGTCACCAATTTGTGGGTACCGTAACGGTCACTACACGTAGCTTTCGTATGCGAAGCAAGGCGATAGCAGAGAAGCGAAGAAATGAGAAAAGCAACTTCAACTTGAAATTATAATGAACAAAATAGAAAATTAAAAACGTTACAATTTGAATTTACGTAAGCGGCAGTTATACTAGACAAGCGCGCGGGCGCATATGAACGCGGTCAGAGAGCGAGTGTCGGGTGCCGATGCAGTGAGGGAACCGGCCTTCGAGGCGACGGCGGGTATTGCGCGCGGCGTGCGGGACGTGTGACGTATGCGCTGCCCCTTTGTGTCCGCGCGTCTGGCCGATGGTTCAAGCGCCATAAGCGGAGCGGGTCGGGTAGCGAGTTACCGCTACAGTTTCATTTTTCAAAAGAAAATTTTAATTTTATTTGTTTGATAGATATTTTTTATGGATATAGAGAAGGAGGTAAATGGAAATCACAATTGAATTGATCAAGTTACATTTATTTGTACGCTATACAATTGCTGCCGAACGCGGAGGCCGATTGTGCCTCTTTGTCGCTCGTTGCGCGCTCTCGCTTGCACTTCAAGCCTTAAATGCGAGCGAGGTAACGCCGCATGAGTCATGTTTTTTCGTGCGTGCAGCCGGCTCCATCGAATTATAAGACGTTGTCACGTCGAAATATCTTTAGCAATCACGAACATAGAATATCATTCAACGTTGCATGAACTCCAAATTAACTAATTAGTCTATTTCGAATAAAGTTTGCCGAAGCAAGCCGCCGTGTAGCACAGATGTAAGTTTCACTGAATACATAAGTCCTGTATGAGCCTAAAAGGTTCTTGCGACCGCAGACTAATTCTTAGTGGTAAAATGGAGTATCTTATATGAGAACTTGTGCTGTTAAAGTTGTTGTTTTACTGTGTTCAAAACTTCAAATAGTGCTATCAATACCAACATAGTTGTACGGCTATGTTGATCTTGCGGTGTTGGAAATTAGGTTTAATGATTTATTCTCTTTTAAGATTTGGTCGGCGGTAGGCTCGGTCGGGAGTGACCCAGCCTACGAAGCAGGAGATCTCGGGTTCGAATCCGGGTAAGTGTGTTCATTACAAAAATTTGTTTCTGAGTTACGGATGTTTTCTAAATGTATGAGTATTTACTAATTAATATATATAGTTGCCGTGTCTTCATTAAGCCTAACACAAACCTCATTACATTACCAACGTCATCATCTACTATTCATCAGAGCCTACGGTGGTACAAGCTTTGCTTTAGGGCAAGGTTGGTTTGTGTAAGATTGTCCCCAATATTGTTTTATACGAGTAACATCAAGTTGTACTTTCAACATGTTAACAAGCGGCCCCGACTTGGCGCGGGTTACACAAAACCTTTACAAATTATATACCTAATTCCTCAATAATGACTCTATTGATAAGTAGAAACCCCATGAAAATCCGTCAGCAGTTTTTGAGTTTATTGCTAACTAGTACACACAGAGGCGGCGGGAACTTTGTTTTAAAAAAAAAAAAAAAGTGATATCCAGAGAGGAAAGAACTACGTTTTAATGAAGAAGAGGTCCCCTTTCCTCTTAAACACGTTCATTTATGTATTACATCACTTTAATTATTTTCCGTACTCGGCGAGAGGCCTCCAACAAAGCCTCGTGATGTGCGGCAATAAAAGTAAAATAAAAGTTTTCAGACTGTGCTCAAAAGAGGAGAGAATAAACAACTTTACTTCCTATTTGGTGAACAAATGGCGTCATTTTGCTATTTCACACTGGGATACCGCTGCTTTATCAAACAATTCTAAACCTTATTTCACTGGATATAAACGTGAGATTTGAGTAACGTGTGCCAGTACGTTTTATGTCGGATTGCGTTTGGTTTGGAGTTATAATGCTTGTAGCAGTAGGGGGCAGCGTTTTGGTCTCGGTTTACACTTTCTATGCTCTGTATTTGCAGATGCTTTGAAAAATGTGTGAGTATTTTTCGTTAGTACGCGGCGTCTGACAATAAGCGAACCAAAGCTTACGAACAAATAAATATTAGTCTTGTTTTAAGTAGTAGTCATTATACCGCTAGCATTTGATCTAAAAGGAAAAAAATATGCTAATTCCTCTTATTGTTCCTCTCCTCTTATGGCACCTCTACACGATAGGCCATGATACTGGCGGCCACGGCGGCACGTTTATATCCAGTAAAATAGGGTTTAGGTTGGGTTGGGTAAGGTTAGGTTTTGCCAGTTAGGACTCCCCCCGCGGGTTGCCCACCTTGTCGTGGTGGAGGGGCTTAGTAACCGTGGCTTGGTCACCCACGGTGAAGCGAAGAGGCAACCAGGGCCGGCCTGTTTGAGGTGCGGGCTGGCCCGAGGAGGACGCTCCAAGTGGGCTTGGTAAGCCCGCTTGTGACGCGTTGGAGGTGGACCGTCGAGGAAGAGGAGTGTCGGTATTGCGGTGAGCCGTTCTCCCTATCCTCGACGGCCGAGGTGGGATCGCAGGGGAAGAGGCGTGATGGTATCACGATGCGCCACTCTCCCTATCCCCTGCGACCTTGGCGGGGCCGTTCCGCTGTAGCGGCGTTGGTGGGGCTGCAGAGGAAGAGGAGTGTCGGTGTTACGGTGTGCCGTTCTCCCTGTCCTCTGCAGCCGAGTTGTGGTTTGCGGCAGAACCATGGACCTCATCTGCCGCCGGGCGCTGGGGAGTTTTCTGGCGCCCGTGGCCTCCTTGTGGCGGGCTCGGGGGGGTCCGCTACACTGCAGGACGGAGGCCGAGGAGGAAGGCGCGTCGATAACATCTGGCGCGCCTAGCGTGAAGGGCCTTCGGGCATTCGCGAAGGAGCCGCTCGCGGGCGGCTGCCGCCGGTGGGGTCGCGGATGAGTACGAAAGCGTTCCTGTAACCCCACCAATAAGGCGGCGAGGCGGCATATGGGGGGTTTTTAGTGGGTATACCATGGGCCTCATTAGCCCCGACGGGAGTCCCACATAACCACTCGGGTCACCCCCCGCACCCGGGTGGTATGCGGAATGCATTTTCCCCCCTAGAAAAAAAAAAAAAAAAAAAAATGGCCAGTTAGGACTGGCCCACTAAGATGGGTCAGCGTGTAGAGAGGGTAGTGTTGTTGGATGGTTTTGTTAGGCGGCGGGATGGTGATAGGATGGCCACAGTGTCGACTTTTCCGTCCGCAAATCAATGGTAGTGGGCCTGCGATGGCGCGTACGCATCTACACACGGCCCATAGCGTGCGCTCTCAACCATCGCATATCGCATTGTACTCGCGCTGACCCAGCGCTAAGTCATCGTATAGAGGAGACTCTACAAACCTCTGATATTTTTTCTCTTTCTAACAAACTAAAATGTCAAAATTGCGGATGGGGACAAACGATTATTAACGGTTTGTTAGATTTGACAAATGTTTATAAATAACTCCAAAAGAGTAGAATATGATACAGTCGCCGTTAGATATATCGGAGCGGCCAATGTGCTCAAAAATATGTGAGTATGTACGTATTGATTTAGAGATAATCGAAAGTCTTCAATACAGGATGGCCCAAAAAAGTTGACAAAGTATTTGTACCTACTGAGGAATGTTGTTCATAATTTAAAAAAACGTGTATTTTCGATATAACCACAAACTTAAACGAGGCGTAGGTTTTATTGGTATAAATAAATTCTGAAAGAAAATTTCAAGTTATACCTGACCACAACAGTATAATTTATCTTTGAAAATGTTTCGAGCAGAAATCTATTTCGTACATTATTTTATATGGAAAAATAAAAGGCATCCGTTTTTTTTATAAAAGATATGAAAGTGTGTACATTACAGCCTAAACTAACTGCCCTGTGATTATGTGGTCGTATCAAAAATACACGCTGTAAATCAAAGCCAGAATAATTTGAAGAAATATACGTTTTATTTTAGTTAGTTTAATCAATGTAGTTTTAATTTTTGATGGCATTTTATTAAATAAACAATATAAAAAATATATATAATATTGTCAACGTATTTTTGGGCCAGATTGCAGAATCGAATTGAATTTACTTCAATGAACAAAATATTTTACATGATTTTTGCGTAATCTGGAATGCACTTCACTTTATCGGGGATACACTATCAATTGAATTTTGGACGGCCGCCAAAAAGTAATATCATATACCCAGACACGGCGGAAATGAAAATTCGGGAACGTTTTAAAGTTTAATTTCAAAATACATTCAGTTTCTATTGATATTGGCAAATAGAGGACAAACAAAAAAATGGTCGATGAAATTTAGTTTTTATGGACATAGGTAGTTTAGATTATGAAGCTCATTGTTTGCCGTGTTGTTGAAACATTATCCTAAAAGTTGCATTCTGAATGTGACTGCATTGCTTCGCCGCAATAAGGATGGTAGTCACTTCCAAAAGAACAGACGGGGTTGCGTAGCAAATATTCAACCGTAGACATGTTTTAAAACGAGTTTATAAAAGTACAGATACAGATACAGATATAGACATGCAATACAAACGAGAAGTGGCAAAACTGCTTTATTAAGGAAAAGTATATTAGGCATGGCGTCCAAAATATACAATTCACTACCTGAAAGCCTTAAAGTATTAGAGATCCAAAAGTTTAAAAACATATTAAAGACAGAGCTCATCAAAGGAACATACTATACCATCAATGAATTTTTATCTGACAAAAACTTTTTTAGTTTTTTAGTTTATGTGACATAATTTCAATGTATCCGAATGCAAAATTAATTTGCTATTATGTAAATATATAATAGGTTCTAAGCTATCTAGATAATAAGTCAGCTATAAGACTAAGTGGTAGATCACAGAGTACTATATCATTTCACTGTCATCTGTATTATAACCTGTGTTTCACAAATAAAATATTACTTACTTACAGGAAAAACAATAAAACATACTATTCAGGATTTCTCGATTATAATAACTCCTTTGATTCCTTAGAACTTGAATTGGTACACCTGGGAAGGAAAATACATTAAGATTATTTAAAAGACAAAAAATCCAAAAGCACTGCCCAAATCAGACTGGAAGAAACGGGAAAAGAGTTCCTAGAAAGAGGAGTTCGAATTTTTCGGTTCCTCTCTCTGTGGCCCTGACCACCGGCAGCTTAGGCAACCAAAGCTTCGGCTTCTGGCCGAAGGGTGTTGTGTTTCGGAGGTTCCGGGGCAAACTGCCGAATCCGACACAAGAGCAGCCGATTCAACGGAGCCACGCCGTTTTGTCGCCTAAATAGTGTTTAGTTGTAATTTTATAAAATGTATATGTATGTTAGTCTGTAAGGTATTTGTAATAAATAAATAAAGCACATTGCACACGAGGCATAGCTTGTATTGATCAAGGTCATAACGAGTTACCAAGTTGGTGCGGTTCTAAATTAAGTAACTAGTTTTCGAGATATTTTGCGATGTGACAGATTAATGTTTACCTTTTTGTATGGAACCCTAAAATGGACATGTTCTCAGTAATATTAATTAAGCCGTGCATTAATTAAGGGTGTATTACGCATCTTCCACTGCTAATTATTTTTTATTTCTACGTAAACAAGTTGGGACGAGGTCTAATTAGCGACCAACGAATGCAACTTCCATTAGGCGGTACGTTTAATGACTGGCTTAACGTAATTTAATTTGATACATTTCTTTAATAAATAACACATAATTAAGAGAGATACAACTAAAGAAATAGTGACCCTGTCCTGAAGCAGGAGGTACCGGGTTCGGATCCTGGTAAGGGCATGTACAATATTTGTTGCAATATTTGTCCTGTCACGGTCGCCAAAATGTTCGATATACTCCTCATTTAAGCTCTTCTGATGAAGAATGAAGAACTCCAGGATAGTACTATCGTATTTTTTATATTAACTTAATAACTATATACAGTATCGTTGATGTATTTTTAGTAATATATATATAATATGTGTAGCCGCTTCGGCTGTACGGTGCAGTCTAATGTCGGTACACGGAGCGGGGAGCCGTGACGTATGTGTGTGACGTCATGTGTCGTCGACCGGTCTTCGTAGGAGTACTTATGTTGCGCCAACAGGTATTTATCAGAAATATTGTCACCTTAGTTATATTTCCGATGTATATGATCTGTCTAATTAAAACTAAAAATAAAAACTAGGTCCATGGGGTCCCAGCGCGCACAAGTTTTTTGCAGAAATCGCGAAGCGTCTGGTTGACGTAACTGGTGACCGAAGAGCTGGCGGCTTCCTCGCACAACGTATCACCATAATTGTGATACAACGAGGAAATGCCATCACCATAAGGTCCTTGCCTATTTTTTTAGATTTAAGCTAGTTATAGTAATCCTCCGTATATTATATTAATTATGTATATTGTTATTGTAAATAAATAATTACTCAATAAAACTGAAGTAATAGTACATTACGATACAAGTGCGAAAAATAGGAATTACCTATTCGCACATGTATCGTACAACGTTTTACAGTACATAATATGGCCCTTTAAATGTTCGACATAGTAACGTAATATGCTAATTTTCGCACTAGTGCGGTAAAGTAGCATCATATGTACTGTAAATATGTATTAAAATTGCCCTGACGGCATAGCGACGATGCAGGCAGGATTTCCTCGTCGAATAGTAAGCCTGAATAATTAAGTTTTAAGCACGATTAAGCTTACTAACTAATTATTTCACTAAAATTATCTTAAAATATTATCTTTTTAATAAATAAAGGTCAGTTGTTTGTTATTTGCACCAGCAGCCATCGGTTCAACGAGCAAAGACAATTTGAAATAGAGGTGGACTGTCAAAGAAAACTTTGTAGCCACAGTAAATTTACCGCCACCTTTCGACATGTGATCAAAAATTTTAGAATGCCATTTAACTTCGATCCTTATTCTTTCACGGATATGTAAATTTCTTAAATAATCAAAAAGTGGCGCCATTTACGAATAGATCAAAGGCCAAAAGTATGGCGGAATCGTTTCGAGTGATGCCGCCACAACCTTTAGCCTATGTCCGAAGATTTTTGATATTTAATAAATTTAACGCACATCAGTGAAAAAAAGGATCAAAGTCAAATGGCGTTCTAAAAGTTTAAATCATGTGTCGAAAGATGGAAATTAATTTACTGTAACTACAAAATTTTCTTTGACAATTCACCTCTATTTCATATTCTCTTTGTTACGAGCAACCTAGTCCTCCTATAAGTACAGACAATTGAAAATAAAAGGTTGCAAGCGTACAATGCTTGATATTTTTAGCATCAACCTTTTATATACCTACTTAAGTAAATTCTTTAAGAATCTTGAAACTTACTTCAATATCTTTTTCATAAAGTCGCATAAAGCCCAGCGCTGTATTGTATTTTACAGTATGGAAATATAACAATAGATTTTTACTGTGCTTGTGAAAATACCTTCTTTAATGTAACTACTTATCCAAAGTTCTTTCAAACTGATATTAAATGTTTTGTTCGCGATTCAAGTCATGTAGTACCTACCTATGTAGTACTATTTTATTGAAGAGTAATCTTGGTCACAATTCGTATTTTAATACAAAATTTCACTGCTATTTCAAAATTCAAAATTCAAAATTCAAAAATTTATTCTGCAAGTAGGCCTCAAGGGCTCTTTTCGTTACCGTTATCCGTAATTACACTTAGCACATATTGTACGAGTACCTACGTGCTTTTAATGACTAAATATGATTTAATTTTATTTCTCTAATGTAGGTACAGTCAACGTCAAAGATATGTTTACATTTTTTGCCTTATAAAAAGGGATTACGGTGCAAAATATCTTAAGGCGTAAAATAAGTGTAAACATACATTTGATATCGACTGTACCATTGCAACAATGTCAATAAATACAGTTAAAATTACATTTTTTTATAAACAGAAATAATATCAATCAACTTTGAACTGATTTACTTCAGAGTTACTGGAGAAAATTTACAGATACAGCGACGGCAACAACGATGTCGAAACAGTAATGCAGCTTCAGAGGGCCTACCGCGAACCACGATCAACGTATTACCTCTCTGTCGCACTTGTAAATTCGTACGTAAGTGTGACAGGGAAGCAACACGTCGAACGTGGTTCGCGGTAAGCCCTCTGTTGTCATTCGAATATCACCTTTAACCTTGATGCGAGCGTTGTCCCTGTCAAATTTCTTGATGGAACGAGTGACTTTCGCGCATTACTGCCGCCGTTAGAACGTCTAATACGTTACTAATTTTTTTTTAATGTGATAGTCAGCAAATGAGCAGACGAGCCGCCTGAGGGGAAGCGGTAATCGTCGCCCATGGACATAAGCAAAATCACAGGAGCCAATAAGCGTTGCCAACCCTTGAGAATCCTAAATACTCGCTTCTTAAAGAATCCTATGTAGGAGCGCAAAGGAAATACTTCGGGAGGCAACTTATTCCACGTTCTGCACGTACTAGGAAGAAATGAGCGAGATGTCCGCTTATTCTTGATTTGCCATGTATCTAAGAAGTGAGGAGGAGCTTTGCTCCTTTGGCGGAAGTTACGGTGATAAAAACATGACGATGGCACCAATTCAAAAAGATTAATTTTACTGATAAATTAACGTGGCGGCGAACGTCACCCGTTTCATCAAGGGTATTGTCAGACGCCGCGGTGGCATCAACGCCACAGAAGTAATGCAGCTGTAGTTGCTATTAGCACTGTGTGGCGGGACGACTTGGACGCATTCTATCCAAAATGGTGGGAAATGCAAATGACAGGGTCTGTTGCGAATGCAACTTATTATTGTATAAAAATCAATGCAGTAGCTACACGCAGCCGTCGGGCTCGGCTAGTATTCGGAGTCTTTTCAAAAGCACCAATAGGAGCGCTCCACATATTTTCTAATTAAAGGCACCTAAATTTAAACCACCTTTTGTACTGATCAAATATTGCAAATCACTCTTTCATCATCCTCCATACTATCAACACCCACTTTCTACATTGAACCGTTTTGGCAAGAACCCTAAACCAGTACCTTTTGGAAGGTTATACTTCACTTTTTTTTAAGTCGTCGAGATCCTGACCTGCACGGCGGCTACAGGGTCGAGTGGAGAAAACGAGGGTAGACCTTTGCCCAGCAGTGGGACACTAAAGAAGGCTGTCAAAAAAAAGTTGCTAGCAGAATGCCGCCTTAACACTGATTTAATATCAATAGTTATCGTTCGTCGCGTTCGCACTTGGAAGCGGGCGAGCACTTGCAATCAATAGAGCCCCTATAATTTAGATAAGTACTTTAAATAGATTTAGGTACGAAAATACCCAGCTCAACTATGCTATAATGCCCTGACTGAATAAACTTTCAATCTACATAAAGCGACCACTTTTTAGTGGCGTTTGAATTTTCACAGGAACGCTGGATTTCGTACAGTCGGGCGAAACCACAATGAAGTGGCCGACCACTGCACTGGTTCATTATGAACTTTACATTTTAACTTAAGTATCTGTGGTTGGTTTCGGTGGAATTTTTATTTGAACGGGTACTTTATTTTACGAAATCAAAGCCTATGTGGAAGGCATGTGACTTGTAAACCGGAGAAGTATTCAAACCTAGGATTCCAACCAAAAAAATCTTAAAACTTTATGACCGAAGTGGTAGCGATTTAAAAACCCGAGAATTTTGCTTTCGTATACTGTCCGGGTGTTCTCTACCAGGTCGCAATTTTTAACCGATTCTCGTGAATTTTTGTGACCCAATTGTTTTTAATTTCAATCCGGTTTATGGAAAAATATCAAAATGCGGTCATTGGTATGAAGAACGCCAATAGCGTCTATGGCGTTTAAGACCAATGTGAGTACACTGTGATAACGACTCAACGAACTAAGTATTTTTCCCTTTTTAAATTTTCTAAGCTTAACGCGAATTCTACAGCTCAAAGAGCCTTTTACTTTAAAAAACAATATTTGATTTTTTATTGGTGGCTCTTCGTTCAAGAAAAACACCGTAAGGAAAGCAGACTAATCTGATCAAGGCCTACATTCCTCTTCGGGTTGAAAGGATAGGCATCGCTTTTGAGAAAAAGTAAAAAGTGTCTCGGCGTATTTTTGGAATAAGATAATTAGTATACCTCAGGCAAAAAACTGAAAGTCATATTGCAAGATATGATAAAATAAGATACTACTATAGTAACATTAATCTGAAACGTGCACTAGGTACCAATCCAGCTATAGGCAATATTTATGCTTCAGCTATCAAACTATCCCCCGAATTATGGAACCAATTTCAACAAAATTATACTTAACACTGTGTAAACGAGGAGACCAATTTCCAAATTACATTGTGACATCAAAATGATATCTAAATGTTACGCTCGTGGGTCTCGGTCGCACCAATACATGTGTGAACAAGTAGGAGTGGAAAGCACTCGCGACTGACATCATTTAGATCTCAGAATGTTAAATTGAATTAGCTTCGAGGTCGATTTTCGCAACATCGTCGTCCAATATTCAAAATCCAATCTTCGTACAATCACAAACTAATCGTTCTGATACTGGCACGTTACAAAATTCATCAAAGCAGCAACTTACAAACTCTACACGCTACATTATTCCACGTTCATAAAGTACCTCAAGATCCTAAGTACGCTTACACAACGAAAATTTCTCGTAAATTTTATATTAAAACGACATTTTAAAATGGACTCTAAATTTTAAAGGTTAAAGTTGGTATTTCTTTGCAGTTTTTGGAACTGATCGATGCAGCATAGCATTGGCCTGAAGCACATCAATTTGGTTGATTTTCTTCAGGCCGGTCTTGGTTACTAAAACTTGGTTATTCATGCTTATTAAATAGAGGGAATTTCACGTTTGCGAATAGTCTGAGCAAGGTTTGAGTTTTATTGCAGTTGGTATAAAAGCCAGTTTTGATTGCACGTATTCATATTATTTGCAACTTACTGCATTTAAAGGTGAATCCTAGTCTGGAATATTAAATGTAAATTAAGTTAATTCTACAAAGACCTGCAGGTCTAAGATGGACGGTTGTTTATAATTTTTCACCATACCTGTCACGCTCTAACAAATACGTAAGTGGGAAAGTGACGCATGATATGACAAGTGACAAAAACATGACCATGATGCTGCTGCTGAATTTGGGAATTACTGGCAGAGAGTAGGTACCTAATATAAACAAATACGCTAAACGACGCCTCTTTAAGACCTATATTTATGACTATATTATGAAGTATAACACGACGAGTGCTCCAAACCCACTGTATAAGCCAGTAATGTTGCATGAAAATGATATTACCGGATTTACCGGCTCGCTAAATCGCATGTAACATGACGTTTTGCTATAGAAAGAATAAGATACCACCTTCATGACAATATTTCCGCGCGTATTTGAATAATATGTTGCGATTATCTAGAAAATTTGAAAAAAATAATTTTTCCAAGGAAGCCTTCACTAAAAATGAGTTAACATTTGCTTCCTTCTCATTTTGCTGTTGTCTTGGAAATTTGGAAAATTAAAAGTTTTGAAGCAAGCCATCACTTGTTTAAAAAGAGTTTTCTTTTTTAATCTAATCTTATTTCAACTGGTACCTAGACCGGAATCACAATTTTTTTAGTACAGACCCTGAACAAGCTCCTACTAAGTACCTAGGTATAACCATCACAGGAACGGCCAAAGCTCTATTATCTAGGCCACTTCGTATCCATCACGCAGATTATCTCTTATTTAATTAGCCAACTAGTAATCAACCAGTGATATTGCGGCGGCTAACCATAATAGAGACGTGAGGTTTATGTACGATTTGTTTGACATTATAGGACCTAAATGGGTGTAATATTTAATCATATTATATAATTATGATGACCGGTTTGGCCTAGTGGGTAGTGACCCTGCCTACGAAGCTGATGGTCCCGGGTTCAAATCCTGGTAAGGGCATTTATTCGTGTGATGAGCATGGATATTTGTTCCTGAGTCATGGGTGTTTTCTATGTATTTAAGTATTTATAAATATTTATATATGATATATATCGTTGTCTAAGTACCCTCAACACAAGCCTTATTGAGCTTACTGTGGGACTTAGTCAATTTGTGTAATAATGTCCTATAATATTAATAATATTAATTATAATAAAACTATCATACGCCAGGAAACAACTTTCTTCGCAAGTCGCTAGATTGAAATTTTAATAAGTGACATGACTTTTCTTCTGTTTCTTTGTTCGTCCCTGCTCTCGTTATCTGGGGTCGGGTCTCCTCACACTACAGCAGCGCCAGGCCTGTCGGTCCCGGATTGTCGGTTATGGCAATTCTTCACGTCTCGTCACGTTCAGGTCTCTCTTGATTTTAAACCACCAGGTTAATGGCGGGTGGCCGCTACCTTGCTTGTGGACTGGTAAGTTTAGAGTAATTTTTACCACATGGTATCACTGCGCCTCTGGCTATACCATCTAAGGCGAAACTCTGTCATTTTGTCTGTGATAGGCGCAACCTTAAAACTGCCTGTACTCGTTGCATAAAACTTCATGTACTCATTGCGTACCTTGTCCTTGGTCACCCCTCTCGCCCACCGCAGCATTTTCATTTCATTTACGTGGACTTTTTGCTCGTGTGTCTTCTTTACCGTCCAGCACTCCGGTCCGTACAGTAATGCCGGGCGAACAGCTGTCTTATACACTTTGCCCTTCGTTTATATAAGCATGCGGGGGCATAATAAGTGACATGACTGTGGTATGGTAAGGTATAAATTGATAGATGTTCTGTCGCCCTCACTCAGCGGGCAAGTAGGACACTGGAGGGCCTCCGCCCTCGCCGTGTGC
The DNA here is from genome assembly GCF_033807575.1 of Cydia pomonella. Taxonomy (NCBI): domain Eukaryota; kingdom Metazoa; phylum Arthropoda; class Insecta; order Lepidoptera; family Tortricidae; genus Cydia; species Cydia pomonella. The sequence continues at coordinate 2,234,490 of NC_084717.1, read as the reverse complement.
TGCAGGGCTTCCTTGTGACGGAAGGTACATTTGAACTCCTGACGGTCCCTTGGCGATGCATACAATTTCTTATGATATATACAAAAACATCACTTGCACAAAATACACTTCAGTACAATATGTAAACTCTATTTTTCAAATATTGTTTGTTCTTTTAGCTTAATTTCGTTAATTGGCGGCGGCTGTCACATCCGTGTCGGGTCCAAGGAACGCGTTCGGGCTTCCGCTAAGTACTTCGTATGCTACGTCTTTTCTCATTATAAGCATTTAGAAATCGAGCAATTGATCTGTAAAAATTCGTAAAGCGGCTGAACTTAAAATAACAATGCTAACATAGTAAAGCTTATGATAATGTCGCCCCCACATGACCCAATTGAAACTACTATGGTCACATGATTACAAAACTACAATATCATGTAGCCTTTGCTATCAAAAACTTCATTTACAGACTAAAAAGGAAGGGTACCCAACTGTCCGACTCCGATTTGATTCATTTTGATATATGTTATATATAGAGTAGTCTAAAATAACGGATACGTATTTTTTTTAGCTGCCCCAACTCAACCTATTGGGAGAAATTGTCCTCCAAAGTACTAAAAGTCCTTGTAAGCCATTAAATAAATGTAGTGTTTCTCACTCTCTTATAGCGTACGACTCAATATTGTGGGATAAATTAACAGACACAAAAAGGTTCGTATAGGAACTGACCGCTATCGCTATTTATTTAATAAAAATCCACTTATCATCCCAGGAACTTTCAAAGCCCTATTATCTAGGCCACTTCGCATCCATCACACAGATTATCTCCTATTTAATTACCTAACCTGTAAACAGTCAGTGACATAACGGCGCATATAATAACGTGAGACAGGTTTATGTATGATTTGTGTGATGACGAGAGCTAAATACATAAGTATTTACCTAAGATGCATATAACCGTTTATGTATTGTTTGTTCTAAATGAGACAACTATATCCAGCGGCCTGATTGATTGGTTAATCGCCTGTCATGTTATGCGTCACTTTCGCACACATACGTCATTACCAATTTAAAATGGAGCTGGGACATGTTGCCAGGCAGAGTGATGGCAGTTGGGAGAAAATTCTAACGGAATGGTGGCCACTTTGAGACGAAAAGAGGGCCTGGCGTCCGTTGGCTCGTTGGGTGGACGACATTCGGAAGATTGCGGGTCACTTCTGTATGAGATTGGCTCGGGACAGGGCAAAGTGCCGTACTGGAAGAGAGGCCTATGCTCAACAGTTGGCGATAAAAGGCTGATATATGATGATACTTGTCAGAACGTGACAGACATGGTCACACAAACGATAAAAGAGGTGTATATGCTAACGCAACATGTCAATATGTGATGCTCTAATGAGGGAACTATAAATATTCTGCGTGATTTTAGGATCGTTATCCCAGAACCAGATAACGGATAAAACCGGATAGCTCACCAATTCACTTTCTAAATGTATCTGACTCGCTCTGGCAAGTCAGATAGCACAGACAGAGGAGGCTCAGTAAGCGTGGAAAAGTCGGACCGTGTCGTGGGTGACGCAACAAAAAAATTAAATTGTTTTTACTAATATTCTGACGATTTTTATTACGTATCTGATTGAGTATATGCATGCTAATGATTTACGTCAAAACAGTGCATATTGAAGTCATAAATTAATTTTCATTTTTGTTCCTCAATTTGACCGTAATTTTGTTGCGTACAACTTTTAATTTGTAAAAACATAGCCGTGGGGTAGAAGCAGACGGCTTGATATTGGATACACTTTTCAGTGTTTTTTCTTTGCAATAAAAACTCGTTGAATATTATCTCAAGAAATACATGTTTATACATAGTCATGGTTTGTAAAATACACATTATTACCTCAATATACAAAATGAAAAGTTGAGATTTATTAAAATTTTGGTATCCGGTTTACCCGCATACAAGGGGTGAAATACGATTAGTTCAATAATTGTAGTAATTATTGATTTATTTTTAAAGTAATTGATCTCATTAAGTTAGTGCGAAATAATAGTAAATTATTTGCTAATTTTGATATGAAAACCTTTTTAAATCTATCGATCTAAAATCGACAAAGTGTGGTAATATCATTATTCATATCAAATTTCTATGAAAACATGATGTTTATAATGACACAGCCTCACTTTGTTTGATTCAAGTCGGTGCAGCTTAGCTTAGACAGGCCCAAGATATTTATGTTTCTTCTCTCACTCACCGAGCCTAAGCGCGACGTACGTAAGTACGTGCCAATACGTTCCCTCAAACATGATATTGTCGATTTTTAGAAGCATATTCCATATTTTTAGCTTTTATGCATAATTTGTTATAAATTTTTAAAGTGCAATTTAGACCTATGTTCGTTATTTTTTTCTATCAAACGAAAGTCAATCAGGATTCGTATTGACACAGTCCCTCGACAAAGGCCTCAAAAATGCTAATTAAATTTATGACCGTATTTTGATCCAAAAAAGCGCTACGTCTTTTAAAAACTACGTTTTTTTAACCTACTGCACGTTAACTATCTGGCGTCCCCTCCCCCTCCCTTCCCTAAAAATCTACTCACTACAAGTCCCCTAGTAACACTTCGCCATCCATTGACATTTTTAAGAAAAATCCGCGTGTCATCCGGCCCGACGTGTTTCCAGCACTTACCTGCCGATCTAAAAAATGAGCCATATGACGAAGCATTTACAGCCAAATTTAAAATGCTTTTGTTGAATAATTCTCTGTTTTATATATTCAAGTACATGCCACATAATAATACGTTATTTGTTGTGATGTGTGACTACCTTCTACGTTTTTTTTTTCTTTATTGAAAGAGCTTTGTCACTGAGTGACGATGTCGCTCTGTAAGTACTACATAAATCTTATCGTCTACTTAAGCCTACATTTACCAACTTATAAATTAGGTTTGCAGCCTCTGACAGCGGCTGGAACAATATATAATTACATCCACCAATCCTAAAAAAGTTAACGTCCTGAAGAAACATCCCTCTTGACGCTGACATATCCAATCCTTAGCTGTAAGTTTTCCTAAAAAATAAAATAAATAAGTTGAGAAGGACAAGTCTAGTAAGTACTTAGACTTCGCTCAAGAGATAACCGCCATGTGGGATGATGATTTGACGATCATTGTCCCGATAGTCGTTTCAGCGAACGGTCTCATAGCGAAGAGTCTCGACCAGTACATTGAGAGACTCTAGCTAGGTGGTTGGATCAAGGGTCATTTGCAGAAGGTGATCTTGGACACGGCGCGGATAGTCAGGCGGTTTCTCTCTCTGCGGCCCTGACCACCGGCAGCTTGGGCCCTGCCCCGCTGTTGGCGGCACCCCAGGTTAGGTTTTGTATAATGTGTTTATATGTGTTTTATATAGTTTTTTTTATGTCTTTTCATATTTTACTTTTATATCCATATTGTAAAAATCCTCAACCTAAGAAGAAAGAGAAATAAAGGAAATAATAAAGAATAAAAAATATTTGACGTATCTTAGAATTATATAGAAGTTAGAATCGGGCCACTAGCCTAGTCAGTAGTCTAATCTAAAATAAAATATTATTACTTGTATTTGTGTATGTATCACAAATGTTTGTTCCCGAGTCATGAATGTTTTTGTGTATAATACAAGTAAAAACTATATATTTTTTATACTGTGGGATTAGATTTATTTTTGCACAATTAATTATTCTATAATATTGATTTTATTTATTTATTATTCTTATTAAATACGATGCAAATCAAAGTCAATGCTCATTCGAAGATTTCTGAGAACTTAATTTTGTAACAAAATATGATATTTAAATAATAATTATAATTTTAATTTTATCTACACAAAATAACATTTTCGTCGTAATAATTATTTCAACATATTTCCAAGTGAAAACTATTTTAGATTTCCGATCTCGTTTTAATAACAAAGAGCGTTTTAATTATAAGGAATTATAATAACAATGCGTGTCAATTTAAATGCAAGCGGGGCGCCACGCCGGCCTAGAAATAATATGGCGCGGTTCATAGTCAGTTTTACCTATTAGGGGCGACGTACCGTGAATTTTCCATTTAATTTGTTAAGTAATTACTTGAAACACATTTTTAACACACGGTTTCATAAATTTTAAACCGTGAGGGAAAGGGATACGTTTTAAACAGTGTGTCATTTCCCCTCGGGATTAAAACGCGTTATTTTAAGCACTTATTTACGCATGTACATAAATAATACAATTACGTAAATAATCAAATAAAAACTAGCATACTGGCGTTTAGGGCTTGTTTCACAACGTCCAAGTAAAGTTCTGAATAAGCTAATTGCCATTTATCTGACGAATAAAGTCATCGTTGGCGTTTCACAATCTTCAAATAAGCTTAACTGGTAGATAAATTGCTAAGTTTTGCATGAAGTTATATCTGACAGTTTTTTTTGTTAATTAGCTATCCAATACTTTACTTGGCTATTGTATTGTGAAACAGGCCCTTAGACTAAAAAGTAACCTTTCAGCTATTTTTACTAAGCTATCGGCAACCAAGGTATGTATGTCATAAGTTACTGTTTAACAAACATATTTTCTTTGAGAATTGTAATCGGTTCCCACTTCGTTATCATACGGTCGATTACTAGAACAAAAAATATAAGAGTTGCGAAACTGGGCTACTTATTATATCAAAGTTCGTAAATTTCGAGCAACTATCTTTGTTTCTCTAATTACGCCTTAATTGAAGTAAAAGAGAAAGATGCCCGAAATATGCAACCAGATAACCTTTAGGTAGCGGAATTAAAAAAAAAATTCATGTCAGTAGGTGTTCCAGATGCAATAAAAGAAGTCTAGCACAGAATAAACACAAAACAAAACAATATATCATATACAAATATAAATAAAAAAGATATATAAATACATATACATACATATATTAAAATCTACAGAAATCTACATCAATTTGGGAGTATTACTGCAATGTTCTGCCACCAGAGCGCAGCACTAGCACCTTTCATAAACCATAGAGTAACTTATACATACTGTGCCTTGTTTTTTGACAAGTTTTCAAAGATAATAAATAAGACATTGATGCATCAAGGTGGTTTGTTTACAAACTACCTACTGGGAAACGCGAAATCGAAATTGAGTTACCTGCCTCTTCATCGCTCGAATATGCAAGAGTGAGGTTAGATAACGAAATTTTGATTTTCTAGTTTCGCGGTAGACCCTCAAATTGTGATGGATTGTGGTAGTGGCGCCCCCTACGCAGTTTCGCGTAATATTCCCTATTGTAGATTTAAATCGGTCTCTCTTTGCTATTTAGGTACGAAGCCCTAAAAAGCTATTACTAGCAGAAAAACTTTCCGTGTAATATTTTGTGTAACCCAAATATATTTCAGTATACGCCGTTCGTAACCCGACGACATATTTCAGAGTAATGAATTGCTTCCGTTGCTGAAAGGTGCCACGAAAAAAATGCGTAGTCACTGTACAGAATTATTCAAAAACTTATAGCCTAGTTTTTGGCATACCTTTTAAATTTGTACCCCTCATAAACGAACGATAAGCCCCAATTAGGCTCATGGGAGCCTGGGGTCCGCTTCACAACTAATCCCTAGAATTGGCTTAGGCTCTAGTTTTTACGAAAGCGACTGCCATCTGACCTTCCAACCCAGAGGGTAAACTAGGCCTTATTGGCATTAGTCCGGTTTCCTCACGATGTTTTCCTTCACCGAGAAGTGACTGCTAAATTATATTTCGTACTGAAGTTCCGAAAACCTTATTGGTACGAGCCGGTGTTTGAACCCGCGACCTCCGTATCGAAAGTCGCATGCACCGCTAGACCACCGGCGTTTTATTGTAAATTTATTATGTAACTAAATGACTACACGACGTTTAGCCAACTGGTCAAACGTTGCAATCAATGACGTGGCTGATTGTTCTTGAATTGGCTGGCTAATTTAAGCAGTTGGTCGCGACATAGGCACTACAACTACAAGGTACCCCTTTTGCACCAAAAGTTGTAAAGAAACATTGCAGTCAACAATGTTCGCCTAGTTATTTCTTAAGCTGTAAAACACTTCTATTATTTCCCTTCCCTACCTCGTATCTCACATCTACAGATATAGAAAAATGTATCTTAAAATAAATACATCAAGGTTGTTTTTGCTTCAAAACAGTTTAATATAAGCCGGTGTTGGTAAAGGTATCGGATGAGCTAAACCTATTGAGCGCGCAACATCGTTTAAATGCGAACGTAAAATTAGGCCTCATTAAATACGTTTCCAGAGTTTTATGGGCATATTATTTTGCGTCGTTCTGGGTACTTACAATGTTGGTAGAAAGAAGGAAAAGTGAGTTAAAGGGAGTTTAATGTTCAGATGGTGCTTCGCTAGAATAAAACACCGCTTAAGCTTATGTTGCTATATAAAAAAAAACTGTATATCTCAAAATTATTAGCATGCGAGCGGATCATCTTAATATTTCAAGTGTTAGAATAATAATAATAAGAATAACAGCTTGGCAGCTTGTGGCGAGCTGTTGGGGAGTAACGACCCCACGGACCCGAGTACTCCCGACAGTCGGTCAGGGTCTCCATCTCTGGCGTGTCATCGTCGGTCGAAGTGGACTCTAAGGGGACCCGCAGGGCTCTCAGCTCTAGCTTGCCTTCATTAGCCGTCCAGAGAGGAGTCGTTAGAGCTAAATGCTCCAGGGGTGGAAGTGAAAACTTGCATAAGACGCGAGTTGGCACAGTGGCTGTTATCAGCCACTGGGTAGAAAGCGGCGTACGCCTCTCGACACCCCTGAGCCGCTCACACCGGTGTTGCTCCTGGTCTTCTTCACGACGGCATTTTCAGGGGCCCATCTAGTGGGCGGCGAGTCACCGCCTGCCTCGATAACTAGTGAAAACATTGTTATTTTTTGTATACTACGTCGGTGGCAAACAAGCATACGGCCCGCCTGATGGTAAGCATTTCCGTAGCCTATGTACGCCTGCAACTCCAGAGGACGGATTACATTAATCATTTTATTAGAGGCGTTTCAATCGTCGAGTGCGAGCGTCAGACTTTAACTCTCATTTTTGACCTTTGTGTTGCTTAAATGCCATGAGTCCTATATAGACATTTGATCCTCAGGAAAATCAAGTTCGATTGACATTATTTACAAAAAACCGGGCAAGTGCGAGTCGGACTCGCGCACGAAGGGTTCCGTACCATTATTTATAAAAACGGCAAAAAAAGTATGTTTGTTGTATGGGAGCCCCCCTTAAATATTTATTTTATTCTGTTTTTAGTATTTGTTGTTATAGCGGCAACAGAAATACATCATCTGTGAAAATTTCAACTGTCTAGCTATCACGGTTCATGAGATACAGCCTGGTGACAGACGGACGGACGGACGGTCAGCGAAGTCTCGGTAATAGGGTCCCGTATTTGACCCTTTGGGTACGGAACCCTAAAAACTGTTAAGTGGCCAATTCTGTCCATCCAAACAAATTAATGACATATTTTACTTTGTCAGAAATCTGAATACCTATTGCCTCTAGAACACCTTGATTGCAAGATTTTCTAGAACACCGCAAGTGCTCAAGTCTGAATTATAAGTCATTAAAAGAAGTTCCAAAGTTTTATAAGCAAATCTCCCGATAGAATACTAAGTGATCTTCGATGGAAAATTTCAGAGTAAATTTAAACAGAGTCTTCTACTTTCATACCATCCTAGACCAAAATAATATCTAAGTAATATTATAGGTTATTCTAAATTTATAAATAAATAAAATGTCTTAAGGCGTGATTGCTTGGTAGGGTGGCCAAAAGGCTGGCCGCATCACTCTGAAGAGCTGATCCGCTGAGCCAAGTATTGGCCAGCCCTACTCTGGTCACCCGAAGCCTCTATAAGGTGCTTTGCTAACTCCTTATAGAAATGACGTGTGCTCCCCAGGGCGCTAGGATTTCAATTCCAAAAGCCGCAAAAATGTAGTATAGTAAACACCCCTATAGTGAACAGGCACCAGTAATGAGATGGTAAAGATAAATCCTGTAAAATAAGTATTTATCATCAGTTTTTAAATGCTGGCAACATTTTACCATAGACAAGAGCCATAGACCTGCTTAAGACTGATGTTTCATTAATTTCTCTTTGTTTTGATATTAATGGCCGCCATGAATGTCACGACTGGAGTAATTGGAGTGGAAAAATAGTTTTTTTTTTCATTAAATACATAGACAACATAAAGGACGAATAGGACATTCAACTTTAAACGCATAAAGTGGTAGAAATTTTACAGGTGCCGAAAAAATATCAGTATACTCCATTTCTCTTAAATGTCCCATTACTAGTACCATTAACATAAACCAAAATATTAATTAGGTAGTTAAATTACGCTAAGAGCTAGATCCACTTAAGTGTTATTTGTGAGAAAGGTGTGATTTTTTCGATGGCGAAATTATGAGAATTTTAAGGGGGATTTCTAAAAGGCTGGTAGGGGATTACCCCTTAGGCATTAGGCCATTAGGCATCACTTTTCACTCTGGCAACATCGGGTTTCTTGAAGCCTAGGAACACACAGTACACGGGATCAGAAGTTGAACTGCGGGTATTATACCGCGGGTAATTATGCACACGACATAGTTCTAGAGATCCTAGTCTATAGCTACTAGCAAGGGTGACCTACTTGCGACGCTTAAGTAATATTATTACATCCTAGAGGTTGCTTTTCTTCGTTCAGCAAGGTCACCCACCACTTCCATCCCCACCTAGCTTAAGGGTCTGTTTGTGTTTACACATTGATTAGTGTTTAGTGAGAGTTTAGTTTATTAGTTAGTGTACAGTCAGCATCAAAAGTAGCGGATGAAACAACTCGCCAATAGTATCTGATATTCCGGATAATTTTTCCAAAACGTAGATAAATTTCTAAAATTCGCACTCCCAAGTCTTAGTTTTTTTCTTTTTACAGTCTTAGTTGTTCTATATTAAAGACATCACTTTTTGTTAAGCTGTTACAGAATGGTAGATATTATGAAACGTTATTTGATCTGCAGCTTTTGATGCTGACTGTACTATACTAAACTAGTTTTAAACGAAATTAGCAAATATATGAACTCCCAATAAACACTAATTAATGTGTGGATATAAGGCCGGAACAGCTATTGAAAACGGTCGATCAGAGGATGGTCCGTACTTTACGGTTAGGGAATTCTACAATAAATTTAATATAAAATGATTTTTGTAATTATTAAGATTTGTATTTATATTTATTGACATTTGTATTTGTATTTTTTTGACATTTGTGTTTTATTTTTATCTGGCTTTGTGTTTCTAATTTAGTGTTGGTCCTTTATTTTATTTTGTATTTTGATTTTTGCCATGTTTTGTTTTTTTCATTAAAAAAATTAAAATTATAAAATGGGGACTACGTGTGTATAGAGAAGCGGTCATGTGACGTCGTCCCCTTTCTTCTTGGCAGTTATTTTCTTGCGTGTTGATGCAGGTATAAGTTGAATTTTACTTGGCGAAAATGGTATACCTACTATTAAATGTAGAAAATGGTAAATTGCACATATCACCGCTAGATAGTACATCAGTATGATTGGGATGATCAATGATACTTCCTCTCTTAAGGTTCGGTAATATTTGTAGATAGGTTACTGTAATTGTCCCTGTACTATGACAAGTTCTTGTGAAGACTGATTTATAAAAGATTTTACGGAGCATAAAATACAAGGTATCGAGATTGATTAGTGAATATTAAAAATAAGGCTTAAGTTTTTAGCTAGATTTATTATTTAAATGAGCTAATATCGATATCATTTTCAGAAAAGTCGCTCAGCAAATCAGGCGCGGATACAAGGGGGGGGCCATAGGGGCAATGGCCCCCCCCTAAAACCCTGGCTCTCACATTACTAAATTGAGTAAATTTTATTTTTTACCAAAAATATATGATTTTCTCAAAATGGCCCCCCCCCCCTAAGCCAAATCTTGTATCCGCGCCTGAGCAAAATAAGCATGTTGGTTGGGAGAATAAAACATTGAAAGATGTTTACTGTTATAAAACAGTAAGCTAAATACGATTTAAAATTTTAGAAATTACCAGAATAGTTTTAATACTGAGCATGGCATTTGGACAAATATAAATACGTATGTTATAACCCATCACGAAATAATTAGCCAAACAAAAAAAAACAGTCAAGTGCCAAATCTATAAAAACGGCAAAAAATCACTTTTGTTGTATGCGAGCCCCCTTAAATATTTATTTTATTCCGTTTTTTGTATTTATTATCCTAACTATCCCAGTTTATGACATACAGCTTGGTGACAGACATTTGGATGGATCAGACAAACGGACAGCGGAGTCTTAGTAATAGGTTCCTTAATTGGGAACGGAACCCTAAAAATGATGTGGGGGCACCAAATTTCCTTTTTACAGAAGTTAGATAGATTTATTATAATAAAAAAAAACCATGATTGCCATCACAAAATGCTAAGTAAAATTGCCGCCAATCCAAGATGGCAGATATTGAATTAAAAAAAATAACCATAACTTGAGAAATATTCATTAGATTACATTACAATTTTTACCTTGTTTAAAACAATACAATACAATACCTATAGGTATCTTAACTGTATATCGTATCTAACATTTATATCGACATACGGCATATAACGTCATCATATCACTGCCAGCAGTAACCGCAGACCGCTAAGCGTATATGGTATTATACAATATGTCTTAGCAGATTGTGTGCCAAGTAGTTTATGTTACATGATATTACGAAGTTTATAGAGTAGGTATTATAACCACTGTTTTGATAACTTTGGTTAAGGCGAAGGGTAGGGTAAGCTTTTTCCATACAAACTTTGTGCGCGTTTTTCTTCGTTTGTGTATGCGCTACAGTTATTATTTTTGGTAAATATGCTTATTTTCCTGTTAGCTAGGGCTTGATGTATTATTTTTTTATTTATTTTTTTTTTAATAAAGAAATATTTCTATATCAAATTCTGCGTATATCCAATATATAGGCAAAAAATGAAATTAAATGCTATAGTGCCAAAACTAACGAATAAAACTTGCACAAGGTCAACTGTGCGTTTTTCCAGGAACTTTCTGCCTCGCACTGCTAAACTGTGGAACGAACTGTCGCCTGCGGTATTTCCGGACCGATACGACCTTCAAACCTTCAAGAAAAGAGCGTACTCCCATCTTAAAGGCCGGCAACGCACTTACAACACCTCTGGTGTTGCAGGTGTCCATGGGCGGCGGTAATCGCTTACCATCAGGTGATCCGTCTGCTCGTTTGCCTCCTCTACCATTAAAAAAAAGTTTGTATGGAGAATGCCTTGCCCTACCCTGCGCCTTAAGCAATGGTTTACTGATAGTAGGGAAAGCTTAATTTTGTTAATCAAGTGCTGGTTTAATATGAGTGCTTAATACCTAGTAACCCAGTATAATGACTCCTAAGACCCGATTTACACATTAATTAGTCTTAAGTGAGAATTCATACATTTATTACTAAACGCAAGTAGCAATTGTATGTTTTAATATACCTAAATGACTGCTTTAAGAGGGAAGAATAGCTTTTAGAATCTACGAAATAACGGTAATTTTTCTATGAAATTCCTTTTCGAGAGAAAACGATTCCACTAACTTAATCTCAACAAATCACTTTCATTTTGATGCTGATCGTTTCAGCATAACATATTCTAGGTATACAGATTTTGTTAATTTAAAAAAAAAAAGAAAACCTATAAACCTAGTTTTTCATTGTGTTAATAACTTCCTGAAAAATCATACTTACTTACTCCTCTGGTGCAGCGACTCAAAGTGTGTCTTGGCCTCCAACACTACTGCTCGCCACTGATCCCGGTCCTGTGCAGTTTCTGGCCAGTCTTCAACCTGGAGCTCGCGTAGATCCGTGTCCACCACATCCGCCCATCGATACCTAGGTCGACCGGCTGGGCGGCGTGCTGTCGGTTTTCCCTCAAACGCTCTTTTCACCGCCCGATCGGCTCCCATTCGCTCTAGATGACCGAGCCACCGCAGCCTTTGCGCCTTTGTGACACCCATGATATTTGGCTCAGCTACTAAAAATCATGAAGAATGGAAAATATTTAGAAGTGGAAAAACGCTATCTCATTTTGTATAGCCGATCACGTTGTATACTTAAAATAAATAAATTAATATTATAAGACATTATTACACAATTCCCTCATAAAGCAGTTAAAACCTAGTAACAGAAAAATGATTCCTACGGCCCGATTTACACATTAAAAAAGTGTAAAGTGAGAATTCATTCATTGCTACTTGCGTTTAATAAAAATGAGTAAATGTAATTTTCAAATTAAAATTGAAATGTAGGTTAATTATACAAATGTGTAAATCGGGTCTACTAGAGATATAAGATAGTTAAAATAGTAAGTAAAGAAACTTATAGAAATATAATGTCGACTGCATACACTCGTCGAGAGTGTATCCTAGGGCTAGTACTACTAGTAGTATTTATAATAAGTTTTAAGCGAGCTTTGCGAACATTTATTTGTAGCTAAAAATTGTTACTAGCTAAAAATATAAATACAAAAAAAATACAAATACATTAGAAAATCACTGCTGCTCGCTGAAAAACCACGCTTTGTTTAGCGATAACCTCTTAAATGTCAATAGGATTTTAATCTGAGTTTTAGAATAGATATTGCAAATAGGTACCTAAATTTAAATGTACAGAGTATTGCGTGGTTGAAATTGAAACGTGGTTGGGAAAAAGGTAATCCTTTAGTCAACGGTTTAATCCCTCTGCGCCTATTTATTACACCGTGGTGACATGCGATGCGAAAGATTGACAATTGCGATTTGGAAAATAGGACTCCATTCGATTTTATTTATTCGATAGCTTGCTTGTGTTGTCGGTAATTATATTTTATCATTAAACTATTATAAACAATAATAGTATACATAATGGACATATACAGTGGTCAGTGGCAGTTGCTTGTTAAAAAATTATTTGGTATAGGTAGCACATCGTTCCTGGTGAATTTCCAATATGACTTGGAACTCCGGTAGCCGTCTAAGAAGTGTAACATTTTTACGGTAGATGTCGCTAGGGTCCCCTAGATCCATATGGTGGAAAAAAATTGCTGGCTATGGATGAGGTCTTGGTGGCTTAAGTGGCAGAGCGCTGGAGTATCGATCCAGAGGCCGTGAGTTCAAGTCTCACCCAAGACAGTATTTTTTCCACTTTTACTTTGTCAAAGTGACATTGGTTGCCCGAATCGTAATTATACGACATACAAATGATATATAAATGAGAACTTACCTAAACCAGAACTTATCTTTATCGTATCTCATTCTTCGAATCGGGCCGAGTATCGCGTCTGAGTGGCGCAAATGACCCGTACACTCCTGGAGGCGGAGCATAGAGAACGAGCTGCAAGCCATAGAACTGAGCTCGAACGATGCCAAGACGGTTACCCAAGATAAAAAGGCGTGGAAGGATCTTATGGAAACCCTATGCACCTCCAGGGTTCCTTACCACACCACCAACAACAACAACATGTCGTTCCCGAACTACTCTAACGTAATTTAATGTTTTGTGCTTTGATCTTTGTATCAACTCCTATTTATACGTAGTTAGTGTGTTTAAAATACCGTAGTCAAATCATTGTTGAATATTTTATGCCTGGAATAATTGAGGGAATGATTTAATTAACTTTAGCAATAATTCATCAAAAGCGGATTGTGGAATAGGCTCATACTAACTAGGTTAAACCGGATACAACATTATTATTCGTAACATGACGGTGGGTAACGCGTGGGTGACGCAGAATCACAGACATAATCATAATAGAATGGCCATGGCTGTATTACTGTTGCTGCAGCAGTATCTGTCAATTTCCTTGGTAAAATGAGTGACATTCGCCGCCGCATTACTGCCACGATTATCTTGATCATTCCGTCACACATTTAATCAAGGAAACCGACTGATACAGCGCCTGCGTCAAGGACGCAGCAGTTATGTCAGGTAAAAATCACGAAAACAAGCCTAATTTTCATTTATTTTTGTTCTACGTCGTTACCTTGCTGATAGGGTTTGCAATCTGGATCCGAAATGTATGAAATCATCCGGATTTAGATCCGGATCCACGGATCATCCTATACATTTCAGATCCGTCATGCAAACCCTACTTGCGACGTAACGAGAGTTGATAAGATACGCAACGAGTACGTTCGCGGTAGCCTCGGAGTACGTGATATCCCCGATAACCTACAAGAAAGTTGACTTATCAGTCAGTTGGTTTGGACGCGTAAAGAGAAAACCTCCTGATTACACCGAGAATGTTGATATGGGTCTGAGTCTGAACATCGCTGGATCCCAGGGAAGAGGAAGACACATGAGATGGGCAGATACCAAAGCAAAAGACATGAGTGCCTACGACGTTACAGTGGACGACAAAGTCCGATCGCACGAAGTGGAAAGAAAAGACAAGGAAAGCAGACCCCACAATTAGATGATAATAAGGAAAGAGAGATAACTTTACTTTGCATATCATATCAGTGTAAAATAGCTTCTGATGTAGCCGTAAGATTTGGCTAGAAAAATAGATAGAAAGATAGATAGAATACTCTTTATTGGCACACCTCAGTAAAAATATACGAGAAAAGTAAACAATTAATTGGACGTAGTTAAAGGAAAAGGATTCAATCCACAGCGAGATGAGCAAAAGTTATGGAGGTTTAAAGTTAGAAATGGTATTCCTCATTACTGATTCACTTTTCCCATAATACTTATTTGGATGAAACATGAGTTTTGACGTGTTTTAAGATTCTGTACATAAACGATTTAGTTTAATGTCGTATTTCTTGAGATATTTAACTAAATGTGGGGTTGGATCCATTTTGAGAAAATACTTTTTCCATGTAACCTTTTTCATTTTAAATAGGCAATAAGGATCCATCCCAATAAATTGGAAAAAAAAACGAGAAAATCACCAAGAAAAGATAAAAAACTTTATTAAAAAACAATGTAATAGCTTATCAAATTATTGAGTATTAACAAAATTGAGATCACTTCTGTTTAACGATAATAAAAGCCTCTTATAATCACTAATCGTTTTTTTATTTTTTTTATTAGCCTATTTGTGTGTCCCACTGCTGGGCAAAGGCCTCCCCTCTAGCTTTCCAATCCTCCCTGTGCTGAGCAAGGTCCCGCCAGTCCCGCTGAAACGCATCACTAATCGTTTACATAAAAAAAAATTAGGACATAAATCAAAATACCATTTTGAACAATATTTCCCATGACATACCAAATTCATCACATCTCTTCATTCATTCATCTTTTGTAAAACCAATGGAAAATGAATATTTAATAGTTAATACCAAAGTAATTGTAGATTAAAAGAAATATAACTATAACCATACCACTTACTTTTGTGTCTATTTTCGTCATTTTTTTCCATCTTGTCATAGCATGCCCCACCTGCATGCCTTCCTTGCAAAAAATTTAGGATCGCTGTTCTCAGCTAAATAATAACATACACATAATATGTAAATAAATAATAAATTATTAAAGTTCTGTTCTAATATTATTAGAACAGAACTTTAATAATTTATCTTATCTTATCGGAAGAAGTTTTGATGGATTCAACCAAAATAGCTTTTACTCACCATTTTTGTCGTTACAAATCTACAGGCCTGTCTTTGCCGACAACGCACAGCATGACGCAATAGCAAAATCAGTTTTTTTAGTTACAAAAATGATAGGTAAAGTTTCAAAATTATAATTACTATAACATTATTAATACCAGCAACGTATAAAAGAAATTAATACTAAAAGCAAATTTTTTTTATGAACAATATAATTAACATGGATCGTTATTAAAATTTAGCATTGTATTGCCATTTTAAATAAAAAAAATCCCTATAACGTATTTATGTAATCTTTTCCGTTGATTAATTTGCCACTATGAAACTATACCTGGAGTAAATTATCAAAAAAGATCCAAGTAACCTTAAATCGACTTTGATGTTTGACGCTGAATATAAGAACAAGTTAATTTAAACCTGCAAAAATGATTCAAACAGTTTGAATGATTTCTGTTATTTTTCCTCATCTATTTAATTTGTTTATGAATTACGATCCAAGTCGACATATATAGCAAAAAATTCAAAAATAGCCTATCATAGCAGTAAAACTGCCTTTTAGGTTAAGTATAAAGTTGTTTAAATTTAAAAAGTCAGCCTAAAGTTAATATATTTAACATGAATCGTTTTTGTTGTTTACTGACACACCAATGCTGGAATAACAAGAATTCCACAAATGTGATCCAAGTTTGCTGAATCGTTTTTGTTGTTTAGCTAAAGTATTTACACATCGTCAAATTAGTTTCTCAAAAACGATCCAAATGGGTTGGATCAGTTTTGTTGATATATATTTAGGACGAAAAGTATTCATTGCATTTTCTCAAAAAGATTCCAAGTAGTTTGGATTTTTCTTGTTGAAATTTATATAAACCAGTCCTGTCACTAACATAATTTTACAACAAGGTACCAAGAGTATTGAATACTTATTGGTGAATATCATTTTTAATCTTTCATACATGGGGGATGGTATCCGATGTCGATTAAAATATGAAAACGCTATGTGAGCTCAGTGCTTTTTTGCTGAATGAAAATATACACATTAAAGGCCTGCCTGGTATACTTAACTCATGTTTTGGTATTTTTGTGGATTGGATCCTTTTCCTTTAACTACGTCCAATTAAATGTAGAGGCAGACAACAGTCGGTCTTATCGCTAAGAAAAATACTAAACAGAAGTATACTTTCAGAGCTATTGAGGCAAAACGTTAAAGCCAGCGCGTTCGCCAAATCTTCCGTGGGAAGATACCTTTCTTTCTTAGATAGACTTCTAATTTCCTGGCTTTATGCCATTTTTTAAGACATGTAATGATGAGATCACGTGGTTGAATTGATGTAATATTATGTTTGTGCCGATAGAAATAATGAAGGACAATAATTTATCACATTTGATACTCGTTGGTTAATATTTTTAATACCTATAGATTGAGACACTATTTCTTTAGAATTGTATAAAAAACTATACATCTTCTTTGGAATAATTGGGTACTTGACACATGTTGAATATTATAACAAAATTTAGTTAAATGGATAGAAAATGAGCCATCCATTATAAAAAAAGTAGAATTTAAAAAATATATTGAGATTATAAAAAATTCAAAGGTTCGGAAGTGTCAAAAAATTTTTTTTTTGTCTTATAAAAAAATAGAAAAGCAAATGGTACCATTCGATTCCTTACATTTTATTGAAAAATAAATTGTATGACAACTATTTACATAAACGCAACATTTCAGGGTCAAAATGGCAATTTCCTTCATCTTCCATACATTTAGGACAGACTTATATGATGTGACGTCACATCACCTTATCATTTTGTTAGAGGCGTTTCAATCGTCGACTGCGAGCGTCAGACTTTAACTCTCATTTCTGACCTTTGTGTTGCTTAAATGCCAGGAGTCCTATAGACATTTGATCCTCAGGAAAATCAAGATCGTTTTACATTATTTACAAAAAACAGTCAAGTAGCCAATTGATATGCACAGTCATATACTTATTCTAGTTAAACTTCACTTGTTTTAAAGTTATTTAGCTAACTAATGGTCGTAATAAAACTAAAGGTGATGCCTCACTAGTGCATGGCGTGACCACACGTGAATACTGTCGTGCTAAAAACCATTTAAACTTGCTCTAATGTTTTGTGTCGAATGCTTTATCAAAATGTCTAATTACTTGGAGCGACACGCCTTCATATTTTACGGGGAATTTGAAAATCAGTTGTTTGACGGAGTTAAACACGCGAACATTTAGAATATGTTTATTGAAAAATAGTATTTATTGGTGCAGTTCTATGAGAAAAGTAAAAATACGCAAGCGGCGCGCGAAGAGCGGCAAATCAAGGCCTATTCATACATTGTGTAAGGATCATTATTTATGAATAGTTTATGTTTAAAAATGTCACACGAGAGCAAAGTTATTTTACATCTCGTATTTTTGAGTCCATCGCTACGCTCAAGATTATAACTTAAAACACTCGCTTCGCTCGTGATTCAATTATAGAATCTTTCGCTTACTCGAGACTCAAAATCAACACTCGCAAGAAAAACTAACTTTCCTCTCTTGTTGCACAAATAACTATATCAATAAATGTCCGAATCTGAGTCTAAGTAATAGCGCGACGAGTCTGAGTAACTGACATCATTCAAATATCGTTTTGATATCAAGTGTACGTTCGAATGGACCTGTCGGCCTCCATGTAGGTGCAACTTGTTTCAGTAGAAAGAGTAATGGCGCGGCGTCAGCAGTAATCCAGGTGCAAACAAATCGACGCAGTAAATAGTCGGATAAAAAACCATTTCTCATGCCTTCGACGTTCATTTAACTGCCGGTGCGGAAGGAGACATGGAAACAGCAGGCCCTCGCCTGTAGTAACACTAATTATGAGACTTTTAAGAGAAAATTTGGAGTATTTTCATATTCCACCGAAACCTGTAAATTTTTGATCTGATTTGATTTGATTATCAGGATAATTTAGAATAGTCCACAAAAACTTACACGCATTATTTGTGCAATAATACAGCAAGTTAGAATTGAAGGAAGTGCTGATTTAATGTGTCGATATTTATATAAGAAAAACCACTCAAAAAAGTAAAGCTTAAAGGTGCGACCAGACCGCAGCTTAAAAAACGGTCACGATACGGAATCGCAGTGACGCGTCGTATGCGTACCGTTTTTGACGCATGCTCCCCACACCGCTGCTTAAAAAACGGTGACGGTACGGAATCGCAGTGACGTGCTTCACGCGAATCTTTTTTGTTCGCAAAACAGTTGCGTCTTTTACGTCACCGGTGTGGTGTCTGCTATAAGATCTCCGTGTAATATTTTTTGCGATTTTTACGCAGATCAATTTACGGTGCGTCAGCGTATTTTAAGCAGCGGTGTGGGGAGCATGCGTCAAAAACACTACGCATACGACGCGTCACTGCAATTCCGTATCGTAACCGTTTTTTAAGCTGCGGTCTGGTCGCACCTTAACAATATACTCGCAAAACACGAAGCACAAGATGAATGTCGATTTTTGTATATATAAGTAATAGATCAGGTAGGTATATAATTAGGATGACTCGCGCTGGAATGGTCTGGATCCCGGCCTAGACGTCAGAAACTTCAGTTTTCTATAAAAACCATCACGTGATCACCGATCACCCACTATAGAAAACGAAGTTTCGAATGCCCCGACCCAGACCTTATTTTTAGCGTGACCCATCCTTTAATATCAAATTCGTTACTTGTTGGCCTTCTGTGCCTGAGTGTATTGTAGTTGTTAACCGTTTTGACGTTTAACGTTTCCGATACGTACGTGCACGCTTTGTTGCGGCAAGGTTCCATGTGTTAACAATGGAGCATTTAATTAATCATGCTGTTAGTACTTTGTCATTCTCGCTTTTGGCTATTAGTTGCGGTTTAATTTAATTTCGGAATTATTGAGCGCTTTTGATTGTGGGTTGCTGTTTGGTTCAGATATTGTTTACCAATAAAGTTACTAACCGACACCTAGTTTTAAAAAAATAAATAAATAAATAAAATATACATTTATTCACGTTTCATGCCTTATAAATATTTACAATTATATTAATTATTTATATTATTATTTTGGGTACATATATATATATTTTCTGGACCATGATAGTCATGCTAACATATGATGTCAACTGCTTCATTGCCGCTTTGTTGTTTACCGTCGTAATTATTATAGTTATCTCAGTAACTTAACTGTAGTTGGTAGCTGCGCGCAACTACGCTCCCTACAGGTGTCCACGGAAGACCAGCGTCAGCGTACTACTTCAGTAGGACCTGGCATTATGCTGAGTGTTCACCTTTTTCAGTATAATTATATACAGTGTACAAGTTAGTTATAAGTCATTTTTTCTCTTTCTTCCTCTATATGTATTGTATAACTGTGTACTTATACTGAAATAAATGATATTCTATTCTATTCTATTCTATACAATATACTTCTGCCAAACCACAGAGTGGTGTGTTGGCAGACGAAGCTCCTATAATATGTAAGCTAGGTAGTCTATATAAAACATACATATTTATTTTATTTTGTTGTATTTCCAACGTTTTGCAAGTTTAACTGGTCGTGGTCGCAAAGTTATATTATTAGGTAACAAAATTAATTCGCGACAGACTCGGTTACAATCATGTTTTATGTGTTCAATGCCCGAAAGTTTTAAATGTTGTACCTACTTAGTTTAATTCTTAAATCGTCACAAAAAGGTCGTGAATTTAAACCTCTGCGACAAATCTACGTAATAATTCTGCTTAGGAAAAGTTTAAACAATACTAAAAGAGAGAAAAAGGGTCCAGTATTTTGGACATAAGCCCTTCCATATTTACTTTAGCTTATTTGCAACTGCCTTCAGGCCTTCACCCGATGAGGGGTTCTTGTCCGCTACAAATAGTTAATCATTTGTTATAAAAAATAATATGTTACTTAATATCTAAAAATTGACTGAACAAATAACAATCTAAATTAAAAGAAAATGACATACCTACTTAAATTATGTAAACGCTGACTTAAAATTAATGTAATTTAATGTAATCCTGGACTCGAAATAAAAGGCTTTTTATTATTATGTATTATTTGCAACTGCATAACTTTCTAAGTCTAGAAGTATTTTCTAAGTTGGTATAAGATGAAAATAAACTGCTGTACTAAATATATAAATATATAATACTTCTAAAAGGCAGGTACCTAATACCTTTACGGATATATTATGATTTTTCATGGCTTCGTGGAAACGTGTTTTATATTATATACTTAGTCAGATCATAAGTTCTGTAAAAAGATTTCTACTGATAAAAAAGCTATAAGTACAGATCCCTTATTATTCATATGAATGGATTGAAAGCTTATTTATTGCTACATCAGCATCACTTACAGTATTATTTAACGTAATTTGCTGGCTCAGTTTTGCATAATTATATGTAATATTCAGAAAAATGATAAAGAACATGCAAAAAGTACGCGACCTGTTCAAGGTGACTTTGATCCCTATTTTCTATACTACGTCGGTGGCAAACAAGCATACGACCCGCCTGATGGAAAGCAGTCTCCATAGCCTATGTACGCCTGAAACTCCAGAGGAGTTACATGCGCGTTGCCGACCCTAACAACCCTCCCTCCCCTCGTTGAGCTCTGGCAACCTTAGTCACCGGCAGGAACACAACACTATGAGTAGGGTCCAAATATGGCTGCGGTTTTCTGTAAGGTGGAGGTACTTCCCAAGTTGGGCTCTGCTCTAGATCTGGAATAACATCCGCTGTGCTGTACCCTACCACACAACGCGAGATGACATTCACAATGCCCATACCTCTCTTGTGGACGTAGTTTAAGGACGAACCCGGGTCCTTATTTATTGATTTTCCTCTTTTACGTGGTTGAATCTTACATAAAATAAAAGATCTTTCTTCGATCTTAAAATATAATTCAATTGTGGATTAGCCTGCAAAAATTGCAACTGTACCTGTTTTACCAAACCTTTACCCGTACCATGAATCACTGACAATGTCAAAACTGTACATGTATACATCTCCTTTGCACTTTTATGCGAGTACGAGCGAGATGCATAGAAAGTAAGTAACATTCTCGATAGCGTGTATGTCAGTGCCGAACTGGTTGTGTCGTTGATGGATGGTAGTCAAAAATTTGCGTGTCACTAGAGAGTGTCCTAAGTTTAAAGGGTTGTTTGGTTCATACATGTAAATAATTGTACTTTTGTAAAATATTTTTTTTTTCTCAATCCGGCCGCGTATTCGCGTCTAAAGACAACCCTAAATTAAACAAGTAGTAAATAAGGACGAGATAATAATAATAATCCAAGATCAAATCATAAATACAAGAAATTACAGAAAATATATAATCAAAGACCCTCAACTCTCTGATGATAGATGCAGAAAATGTCACAGCCATCCAGAAACAATTCAGCATATCACCGGAGCATGCTCTAATCTTACACAAACAGACTACACCCATCGACACAATCAGGTAGCAAATATCGTACATCAAAAACTAGCTCTGAAACATAATCTTATACCACATAATAACACACCCTACTATAAATATAGCCCTAGCTCTATTCTGGAAAACGAAACCCACAAAATGTACTTTGACCGCGCCATACTCACCGATAGAACGACTCACTATAACCGACCGGACATAACCTTGACTGACAAAATACATAAAATCACTTACCTTATAGATATCGCTGTCCCCAACACCCACAACCTACATAAAACTATTACTGAAAAAGTACAAAAATATACTGACCTTAAAGATGAAATTATCAGGATCTGGCATCAGGAAAAAGTATATATTGTCCCTATAGTTCTGTCAACCACTGGTATCATCCCTAAATACCTCCACCACAGTCTGAAACTTATTGACCTGAAACCAAATACTTATATACAGTTACAGAAAGCAGCTATACTAAATACTTGCAGAATCGTACGAAGGTTTCTGCAAGAAGATGAAAGAATTAATTGAACCTGATCCGACGTTTCATCTACTTGGCTCTGGCCCGTAGATGATACTATAATTACCAGCTTAGGCTGAGAAAGAGAAATCTTGAAAATAATAATAATAATAATAAAATTCTTTATTGTGCACTACTAAAGAAAAACTCATAATACAAACAATACAGGACTTAAATTAGTAGGTAACAACAGGCGGACTTATCGCTATAAAGCGATCTCTTCCAGACAACCTTCAGATAGCGAACCGGTGGCAAGAAATAGGCTATTGGGCAGTGCAAAACAACAATAAAACAAGTATACTTATAATATGTTAATTTTAAATTATAAACTACAAACAATAAAACATACACTACATAAACTACATAAATTATTTAAATTACAATAATACACTACATAAACCTACATAAATAAATATTAAGCATTCTAGGGAGTGAAGTGACAACCAGGTAGAGAAAATAAAGGAGAATTTAATGACCAGGACTAAGAAAGTGATAAATAATGCTCTTTAAGACGTTTTTTAAAAATGGTTAAGGATTGAGCTCGTTTTATATCAATGGGCAAAGCATTCCACATTCTTACAGACTGGAAAGTGAAGGATTTGATGTAGAACTTACTAGATGACCGAGGGGGAGCAAGAAGAAGATTTTGAGAACACCTAACAGACGAAAGAAAACTAAACCGCTTTTTAAGGTAACCAGGAGTATTAGGAATAAATAAGGTACTGTAGAGAAGAGAAAGGATATGCGTATTACGTCGAAAACGTATCGGTAACCACTTGAGCTGTGACCGAAAGCTGGAGACATGGTCAAATTTCCGTAGCCCAAAAATGAAACGAATGCACACATTTTGAAGACGTTCAAGCTTGTTTAATTGCTCTTCTGTAAGATCGAGATAAGATATGTCAGCATAGTCTAGAATAGGAAGAAGAAGTGATTGCGCCAGCGCAATTTTAGTGGCAAGCGGTAAAAAGTTGCGGAGACGCCTAAGCGATCCCACGGCAGCAAAAATTTTTCGTCCAACCTCATTAAGTTGCGGACCCCAAGAAAGAGTACGATCCAAAATCACTCCCAGATTCTTAACTTGGGACGAGTACGGGATCTGGACCCCATCGAATAAGATAGGAGGCAGACTCTCAAAATTCACCTTTGCTATATTCATAGGGCTACCAATAATAATGACTTGAGTCTTCGCAGGATTAACTTTAATTCCATAACAGGAGCTCCAGTGCAGAATGCGTTCTAAATCAGAGTTGGTGGATTGAATCAGAGAAGATAAGTTAGCAATCGGGCACTGTGAGTAAATTTGGAGATCGTCGGCATACAAATGATAAGAGGAATGGAGGTCACGAGAAATAGAATTAATAAAGATAGAGAAAAGGAGGGGAGACAACACGCCACCTTGCGGGACGCCAGCCAGTGTGTTGCACCACGATGAACGAGTGTCCTCAATTTTAATCCGTTGCCGACGACCTTCCAAGTAACTACGAAACCACCTAATTGCAGAAGGAGATATGTTAAGGCTACTTAGTACCCCTATCAATATATCAAAGTCTACAGTATTGAAAGCGTTAGTAAAGTCGAGTAATGTCAGTACCGTAAGCATCCCTTTATCCATTCCTGAGCGGATGTCGTCTGTGATTTTGACTAGAGCTGTAGCCGTGCTGCAACCAGATCGGAAACCGGATTGAAATGGATTAAGAAGGGAGTTTCTATTTAAGAACGAAGTAAGCTGGAAGTGCACTAGGCGCTCTAGAACTTTAGAAAGAAAAGGCAAGATAGAGATTGGTCTGTAATCAGAGAAGGAAGACGGATTCGGTTTTTTTGGAATGGGAATTACGTCGGCATCTTTCCAAGTATTTGGGAAAGAAGAGGAGGAAATGGAAGCGTTAAAGATGCTAGTAATTATAGGGACAAGAAGGTCTAGAAGCGGAATGATCATGTTGCGGCCCACACAGTCGACACCAACGACATTCGAGGTAATGTAACGGATATTCTTCTCAACATCGCTGGTAGTGAATGGCGTAAAAATAAAGGGAGAAAAACCAGGCGTTGGAGAAGAAGAAATACAAGTAAGGGTTTCAGCCTTACGTGAGCCGCTAAGAAAAGTGGAAGAGGAAAAATGCTGATTAAGTAGGTTAACGTCTAAGTCAATGGGAATAGAAGAACTGCTAGATTTACCAATACCATATGTCTTTAGAAATTTCCAGATTTTGGCAGGTTCACCCCTTTCTACTGACTGATGAATGTGGTGCCTTTGGGCGTCACGGCACACCGTACTGCAGCGATTTCGTAAAGCATGGTATTTGGCTTTGTTCTTGTCCGTGGGTTTCAATTTGAACTTGCACTTAGCTAAATTCTTTTTCACTATTAAAGCTCTAATCTCATCGGTAAGCCAAGGAGCTGGTAGATGTTTAATTTTGATTGGCCGAATTGGAGCATGGACATCGTAGAGCTCAATGAGAAGGGAATTAAAAACCGCCACTTTCTCATCAACAGTGCCAGCGTTATCGATAACGCCCCAATCAATTTTACAGGCATCTTCAAGAAGCTTAACGACGTCAAGCCGACTAAAATTACGCTGAAGAACAACTTTCGGTTTGGCTTTTGGAGGACGAATTTTGTAAGAAAGGAAAAGTAGATCGTGGTAAGAGAAGGAATCGGCAGAGTGTTGACTGTATTTTGCAACGTGGGAGGGAGATGAAACAAGAGTGAGATCAAGAAGTGAAGGGGTACAGTTGGGAAAGTGGTGTGTGGCATTGGAAGGTAAAATAGTAAGATTACATGCTTCCACGAGGGATTTCAAAGACCTTGAGCGTGAATCGTTTTTCAAAAGGCAAGTGTTAAAATCCCCCATGATAACATGATGATTATAAGAAGGTATGAGATCTTCGAGTACCTTTTCGAAAGAAGAAAAATAGTCGATATGGAGAGAGGGAGAGTAAAAAACTCCAAGGAGAATTTTTGTATGAGAAATATTCAATTCGATGAAAAGGTGTTCAGCGGTATTAAGACAAGAGGTTGAAGCAGAAATTACTGAATAAGGAACATGTGACCGAAGGTAAATGGCCACACCACCACCACCTTTACCAATGCGATCATTTCGAATTAAATGGAACCCCGGCAAAGAATAAGAAGTTGAAGGCAGACAAGGTTTAAACCATGATTCCGAGACAAGGATAGCATGTATTCCGGTTAGATCAAAAGTAGTTAAAAAGTCATTGTAATGAGCGGGAATACTTTGCGCATTAATATGTATGATGTTTAAGTTTTTAGGGACATCAGCCAATTGACTATTAAGAGCATCACGCAGAGGGGGTGGGAGGCTATAAAAACTACCATCATCGTTATCTGAAGAGAAAGATGTAAACTGGTCAGAAGATAAACTGCTTTCGCTTACTAACGTCATTAAATATAAATTAAGATATGTATGTATATATATATATATATATATATATATATATATATATATATGTTATATACTCTAAAAAGTTTTAAGTATAGTTGGCACAAGCCAAAGTTATGCCAAACCCGCTATCCACCAGCAGTTCATAAATATAGTTGTAGCAGTTGAGATATAAATTTTAAATTGATTAAATTACGTTTGGATGCCATGTCAAACTTTATAAAAAGCTTTGTAGTACATTTTATCTGTAAAAAAATTGTGACAGAACTTCTGACCTGACTAAGTAATTTCCAAGAAAGCCAGAATTGAGTGCCCACTTATATTTGTGAGAAAAAAATATATAATGCGGGACAGATATTAAGACAGTAGACTTATTATGTCTACTAGGCTATTGGGTGAAAATTACTTGTCACCCAATAGCCTAGTACATTTTAGATTCCATTAACTTTCAATAGTCCTAACAACTTGGAAGGTGCTCGCTTTATTACGTGCGTCCCATGTCACGGACAAGGGCAGTGTCCGTTCAGTGTACCCCTTATCATCTATTTAACTGTCGAAAGGGCCTCTACGTGCTTTTTATATACGGGACACCATAGTCCTGCGTACGAGAATGTCATTAACAATTTTTTTATTTCTTCATTAGTCAATAGTAATGTTATTGTTACTGATAATGGCTTCATATAACTTACTTTACTTAATGTCCTATGTCCCCTAGATGGGGCAGAGGGAGTCCACAGTGCGCCGCCATCTGGATCGGTCTTGAGCTTCGTGCTTGAGTTCGCTTCAAGTCTTCCCGATGGCCTTCGCCTCTGCAATTGTAGTCCAGCGCCAGGTCTGCTTTGGACCGCAACGTTTCCTTTTTCCTTCGAGATTCCAGTCTAGGGCTTGCCTTGGTATGTGTTTAGGATCCCTTCGGCCTGTATGCCCAATCAAACCCCATTTCCGAAGCTTGATCTGCTGGTCGATCGGGATCTCATTGCAGCATCTCCAGAGGCTGGCATTAGAGATTTTCTCGGGCCAGTATATTTTTTTTTTCTATTTATTTAGAAACAAACAGTCATACACAATTTTTGATCAAAACTTATAGACAAAAAATAGACC
Source organism: Cydia pomonella (assembly GCF_033807575.1). Classification (NCBI taxonomy): domain Eukaryota; kingdom Metazoa; phylum Arthropoda; class Insecta; order Lepidoptera; family Tortricidae; genus Cydia; species Cydia pomonella. The sequence goes on along the minus strand of NC_084717.1, from coordinate 2,207,392 downwards.
TATAGTTTCATATGTAGAAATAAAATATAAACAGGTCCGTGGCTATTACAAAAAACAAAAATACTTAAATCTGTATTTTATAATAACAAATACTTGAAATATGTAAATCAGTGATTTGATACGTCTGCAGAAAATAAGTTACATATACATCGTAGTCTCGTAGTACATTAAATTTAAGCAAATAACAAATTCCAGTTATAATCAATATTTAAATGCATTCTTAAGTTGTGTTAGTGAACAGTTAAAAATGTCTAAATATTTAATTTTTTGATTCTCATTAAAAAGTTTACATGCGCGTTTGATAAATACATTCCCACCGTAACCAGTCCTGCTGAATTGAATAAAAAATAAGTTTCTTTTACGACAACAGCGCTCACGTCTTCGCGGAACTCTAAAACAGATTTTATGTAAAAGAATAGGGGCTTCTAATTGTGAATGGAAAATCTTAAAAAGCAAAACGGAATCAGTGGAATCTCGACGGTCACTAAGAGTTTGAATATTTAAACGTTTACAGGTATCGGTATAGTCAGCAGTATAAGCTAGTCCAGTCCTGAAGCACAGTGATTTAATAAATATTTTTTGAAGTCGCTCAATTCTGTCGATGTGTACTTTGTAAAAAGGTTTCCACACTGAGCAAGAAAATTCAAGGTGACTACGCACAAAACTATTGTAGAGAATTTTATATGTCAAGCGGCTTTTAAATGGTTTCCCAACACGCATTATGAATCCTAACTGTTTATATGATTTTGTCAGCATTTTATCAATATGTGGGATAAAAGTAAGTTTGCTATCCATAATCACACCAAGATCTCTAATTTCGGTTACTCTATTTAAGGTTTTACCCGATAAGTTGTAAGAATAATTAATTACATTTTTCTTTTTTGAGAAGGTGATAACATTGCATTTATCTAAGTTAAGAAACAAATTATTTATTTCACAGTAGCTGACTAAGTTGTTTAAATCATCTTGTAGCTTTCACAATCGCTGATATTTTTAACTATCCTAAAAATCTTTGTATCATCTGCGTAAAGTAATAATTTAGAGTTCTGGATGTGATTAGTTATATCATTCACATAAAGAGTAAAGAGCAAAGGACCCAAGTGAGAGCCCTGAGGGACTCCTGATACTCCTTCTACCGACTCCTATATACCGAGAATCCGGCGGAGGCAGCGGTTAACACAGACTGGTAGCTGGCGCGAGATGTCTTTTGTAATATTCCACGTCTCGCACCCATACAGCAATGGCTTCATATGGATTAAAATAAATGAATAATATGAACATAAATTATATGAATTGCTTTTGTCGATGTTTGTACTTTTTTACCACGGGCAACTAATAGTCATCGAGACAATTCTAAAAAACCCTAAATACAATTAAGTTGCGTTGTTTCATCACAAAGTTCCTATGCCCCCCTCCTGTCTCCATCATCAGATCAGCTTAATAGTACCATAATATTGCATTGTCACCCGACTTATTTTTATTTTATGCAAATTTTCAATTCAATCGGAAATCGGGAAGTGGGTCAAATTTAGCTTCCAAGATTTGACACTAACAAAATAACATACATATATATAACAAAGCAGGTTAAATAAAAGCTTATAAAAAAACAACTGTCTTATAATTAAATCTAATATATGCTTTCAGGGAAAAAGAAGCCGCATTGACGGTTCTTACAATTAGAAATCGTCCTCATGATGAAGCGAAAATGTCGTTATTACCACGTTACATTTACATAAAGTCACATTTATCTTTTTGCTTGTAGTTTTTAGCGTTTCACACTCTGATACCTACTACATTTATAGTCTACGTCGTTACTATAGTACGTGTCATTCACGATGACGCGCAGATTTGTCAAATCTAACCTTTAATTACATGACGTTACGAGTCAAGGCATCAAGGTATTTTTATTACTTAAATATTACATTTCTAAATGTAATGTACTCGTACTAAACTTCCAAAATATCACTTCAAACATTTTAAGTCACAACTACTCCATGAACTGTCAGGAGCATCATTCAATGCGAGAGGTTTAGTTCATTCATTCCATAACGTAATTTCGATATTTGAATGTTTACATACGAAAGTTAATATCACAATAATTATTACAAAGTTCCTCGTAAATGTTTATCTGCAACCACGTAAGCGGAATTTCGATATAATCAACACACTGCCATCATCGCATTACGGCGTTTAATTAAATTTTGGTAAATCATAATGTTGGTAACGATATGAATCGGTGCTGAAGGCCGATTCTGTTACAAACTTGTTAAGATTTCATCTTGTTTTGATGGCCTTGGATTTTACCTTGAGGCCACGGCTGGACGCAAGAGACGCGCGGCGCGGCGAATGGAAAAACCAAGGCCATTTATATTTTGCTCTCAACAAAAACGTATGAATTGACTGGCTTCGATTTACCGCGACTCCGTCCGTCCGTTGAACCATCACATATAATAGAGGCATTTGCGAACCAGCAGTGCGCAGAGCAAGCGAGATGCCTTTTAAACATTTCTGATTGCATTTTGCGAACACCAATAAGTGTCAGCAGTTCGTTTTTATTACTGTGCATGAGATGCCTCTTGACACGACCCAAGGTCGTGTCAAAACAAAATGAAAACCTTAACAAATTGTTAAAAGATTCGGCCTCCTGAGTGTAGGCATTAAATTTAAGTGTATGTAAATATGTATTTGTGTGTCTTTATGCGGTAGGTATTTGTTTTGTATTTAACTTACAGGTCAATTCGAATGTATGTGAGTATTGTGAGTGTTCGTTCAGTGGCCTGTAACTCAATTTTGAAATATCTGACGATCGTCAAGGTCATATCAAAACCAGTCCATAACAAGTAGTTAAATCTAAATTGGGCTCCTTATACTTCGTGTCATCCACGATGACGCGTAGATTTGTAAAATCTAACCTTTAATAATATGACAATACGGGTCAAGACATGCGTCTTCGTGATACGACCTATATCATTGCAACAGATTACTTACACCTAGTATAAGAGGTGATTTGTTTTAGTTGAGATTTTGTTTCTTCGACTTTTTAAAGTTGTCAACATGTTAATTACAGATATAAACTTAATAACTATGTTAGTATAATATTTGTTTAATAAAAAAATGCGTGACTGTCGTGGAACATAAACGTGTAATATTATTGACTAACAAGAAATCTTAATCGACAAAACAATAATTATCGAATCGGCTTACAAAATTTCACAAGTCAGTTCAGAAATGCGACTTACAGGCAGGGAGAACAACCAAACATAAAACGATATTTTTGTACACACTGAAACTGATACGCTTAGTTCGAGCTTCACACTCACTAAGTCAACCAAAAATATGAAATTCAAGTGCAAAAAATTACTAAAAGTAATATTTTCATACACTTCCGGGAACCGAACCCGGATCGTCGCTGTTACCGCCTGTTTCTAAGCGGCTGTTTATCAACTGCGCCATTATAGGATATACGTAAGTCGGTGTAATTAGGCTACTTTTTCTCGAGAAAGAATTAAAAAAAGAGGGCCGACACAGAACATTTTTACACTTTTTTTCACCTAGCCCTCATCCGCCAACCTTCCGATAAGGAACTTCGTTTCATAAATAAACTATATCTATTTCCCTAGCTAACAACACGATTGCACGATTTACTTTATCTTGACAATAACAACCTCAACCCAGTATTTAGTTATGGGGCAGTCGAGACCCCCTTCCAGCTTTAGGAGGTTGTTGTTGCTGCCCCGCATTCTCCTCAGCAGAGGCAATTCTCTTCCGCCTAATGGCAAAAAAATCATCAGCGCGTGCTTTGGCAAACATGCCAGATGCACTGCAGTGGTAAGTTAGCCTCAATAATATACTCAACGCTTTGTTACTCGTATACTGTACTCGCAATGTGTTGATATAATTTAGGGTAAGCATAGAATAATAGCAACTTTATCCCTTAACGTGACATAAAAAAATATAGTTTTAAATTTGAACTTGAATAGCTGTCAATAGAATAGAAGATTATATCAGCCATATTTATAGGTTGCATATGCGGTAAGGAGTTAAGTACGGTACCTTTTTAGGTGCATAAAAATGTAAAAAATGAGCGCTGTCTCGCCAAAAACCGCATAAGCAGTTTGGCGAGTAACTTTAAAATTCATTATGTATATGTGCCTTTGAAAAAAAAATGAAAAAAAAAAATGCCTTTAGCTTAAAACTTACCCACTGCACGTGTAGAAACTAGAAACTGACAATATGCTTTAAATAGCGTCAGTTTAACTTGTTTGTTACATTAGCATGACATAGCTCTCCTCTCTCTTTCTATATCTTGGTCAATATAGTTCAGGGGAAAACAAAAAAAGTTGTTATAAAGTAGATACGTACGTAAGGAGCGGAATCTGTAAATAGTAATCTATGCTCGAAGCGCAAGCCGATACCCACTTGAATACGATGTCTAATCTAATTTGTTGGAAGGGAATTACCGCTACGCGATATGTTCGGTTATTAACAGTGAATATTGGAATTAGTAGTAACTTGTGAGCCGCTTTAATTAGAGGGGAGGAATTTTTAACGATGGACGGCTTCATACTTACCTTAATGTAATCTTTTGTATTCCATATATAATGACTTCAATTTACAAAAAACTATTGCTATTGCTTAAAAAAATAGAACTAAAACTATTTTTTGTTAAATGATGTTTATTATTCATAAATACGCTACAAGCCTCAATTAGCTAATTAATCTTTTGTCTTTAAATGTCTTTTTTTTTGTTTTTTTTTGCCGTTACTGACTTTAATAGGTAACAATAATACAGGTGTAGGTCGTATTTAATGTAATATATCTACTATTGATGCTGACTGTACGTAGTACATTTATGTCAGTGCTAAAGGTGTTATTTATATATTTTGACGACCGGTCTGGCCTAGTGGATAGCTGGGTAGTGACCCTGCCTATGAAGCCTATGGTTCTGGGTTCAAATCCTGATAAGGGCATTTATTCGTGTAATGAGCACGGATATTTGTTCCTGGGTCATTTGTGTTTTATATATATTTAAGTGTTTATAAATATTAATGTATTATATGCCGATGACACTGCCATTGTATTCTCGGGAAACACATGGGAAGAGGTCCGACTACACGCAGAACGGGGACTGGCTGCAATCGCAAGATGGCTGCACAATAACTTACTCACCCTAAACACAACTAAGACTACTTATGTAGCTTTTTTCAAATTATAATCGCACACAGCCGGATACTCAATTCTCTACAAGAATACACACTTGCGAAAACCCTACACAAACGACTTGCTCCTGCCCAATCATAACTAAAGTTGAAAGTACAAAATACCTGGGTGTTATGGTTGTCCAGGGTCTGACATGGCATGCGCACACTGAAAGTATTATGGCAAGAACCCGTAAACTTATGTGGACCTTTAAAAACTTAAGAAATGTATCCACTAAAACACTACTGAATCAAATTTATGTATCACTAGTGCAATCAGTACTCTCCTACTGCATCACCGTCTGGGGCGGTGCTACCAAAACTAAGTTCCTAGAGCGGGAAAGGGCAAAGTCAAAGTCAAAGTCAAAATATTCTTTATTCAAATAGGCCTAGCAACAAGTACTTTTAAATCGTCAAATTTTACAAATATCATCTTATTTCATACATTTTAAAAATATCTTTCTTTATTTTTTCTAAAATATGTTTTGTCTTTCTGCCTGGCACAGCTAAACTGTTGAATGAACTGTCGCCTGCCTTGTTTCCGGACCGATACTACCTTCAAACCTTCAAGAAAAGAGCGTACTCCCATCTTAAAGGCCGGCAACGCACCGGCCGTGTTGCAGGTGTCCATGGGCGGCGGTAATCGCTTACCATCAGGTGATCCATCTGCCCGTTTGCCTCCTCTATCGTAAAAAAAACCATACACCAATATTTACTACACTGATATGAAATAACTACAAATAGGTAATACATTGCGGGAAAGTGTGATGAATATTATAATTACATGGTACTTCACTAAGGCGAGTGGGCATTACTGAATGTCGCCGTACATACAATTCACGCGGCAGCCTAATAGTTTTCTTATGACTGGCATGTCATTCCGACTGCTTACCGAGTACAAATCAGGAGATTTTTAGTGGTTCCATAAATAAATAAGTAAGCTAGAATGCTCACTCCATACATAAATAAAAGCCCATGTGTAATTAGGTTATTAAAGTGAGATTCAAACTTAAATATAAGATGTTTTACCATATCTCTCATACAACTTTAATATTATTAAGTAAGAAAACTCATGTTTACGGTTACTTATTCCTCTTTGGTGGTTTCTACCAATATTTTACTGATAGGAAGATTCTTTGACAGTAAACGTTGAAAGTCATCGAATGCCAACAATGTCACCAAGACGAAAAAAATCCCTTAAAATTAGATGATTAATAGAATCAGGCGTTACTTTGCGGAAATCCATGCTAATTAAAGCAAGAAATATTACTTTGTTAATCCGCGAGAAAATAACGTGTTAGTCAATCAGTGCTAACCCGTTATACTTACTTGCGTATTTTTACATGCAATTAATGTTCCCACCCTCCCACATTGCATGTAAAAATACGCAAGTAAGTATAACGGGTAAGTACTGATTTACTAACACGTTATTTTCTCGCGGATTAGCAAAGTAATAAATTAGATGAAAAATTTTACCACAAAATTGCTAAATAAATCGTCAAAGATGCAAGAGAAAATATTTTGAATTTGAATAAAATATTTGAATGATTTTAAATTAGGCACGTGACCGGTATTGACATTTTATTTGACTGTTATAATGCTGCCAGACATCATCTCAAGGCCAAATAGTATCTAAGTTAATTGTGTATCCTGCAAAAACATCTGCGAACGATGCTATTAAGCTTAGATATAAATTTAAAGTGGAATTATTCACTATCTTGGGTTGGAATTGAACCCACGACCGCTGGATCACTAGTACAGTGCTCTGCCATTTGAGCTACTAAGACCGTATCGGATACAGCGAATATTTTTACCATATACTTGCATGTAGTACACAACTAAACCGGTAATTTATAATTGCGTAATTTACATTTCTATGTAATAGTTTTCTTAGTAACGTAGGAAACTGTAGGCCTAATTTTAGTTCATTTACTTTAGATATATTTGTAAAAGGCTGTTTGTTTTCTAAATAAATTAAAATAATAATAATAATAATATAAGACATAGGGAACTTAAGCGACATCTACTGTAAGAGTCTTACACTTCTTAAGCAGATATCGGAGTTCCAAGTCATATTAGAAATTCACCAGTAACGATGCGCTTTCCCATACTAAACACCCAGACAGACACACTCCACTTTTAATTTATTACTAAGGTCAAATAAAATCTAGTCAGGCTTTACGTTTTTCGTTGGTTCTGAGTCATAGTTCAAGAGATCAAGATACCGTGGTCCACACGAGTACTTAACTCGCCCGCGCGTATTCAGTATACATAAGTACGGCCTTATCGTGTGCTTGCAAGTAATTTTCTTGCCGTTCGTTGCAAGCTAGGACCATTTAAATTATTACTAAAATGATGCGGTTTTGCACTGCAGCTGGCACGAAGCCGCATATTGAAAAAAACCGCATTTAAAGTTTTGTCGTGTGGGGTTCCGTCGTGAGGTGTTGATTTGTACAATTACATTTTGGTTTGTCGGGTAAACTCACAGGGTAAACTCTATGACTAACTAACTAAAAAATTCTAACTTAAGAGTTAAAATTGAGGTATGAAGGTATCAAGCCATGAAAAAATACTTGTTATTTTCTTTTGTGCTAAGATTGTAAAAATAATAGAAACAGAAATAGTTTATTAGTGGAAAAACCATACACATAAAAAGAGGAACAAAAAACAAACTAACACATAACATTACAACGTTTAATATTACATTACATGACACATATTAGAAATGATCCCGACCTGAGCCTGGATGGACCAACGCCGGTCTTCCGTTGGGGCTATAAACAAGTACAAGTACGTAGTATAACCACGGAAAGTACACAACATTAAAAATAAGGAATAATAAACAATAGCAATAAAACAAACAAAATAATAATCAATTATAAGCTTGAAATTCGGCGCAACATGAAAATTAATATTAATACCTATCCTTTCTATTAATAAATACGTACCTAACTAAAGCCTGACCAGTAATATATGATCACGCGCCATATTGCGGAATTTAATTGGAACTAAATTTTTCATACTAAACTGAACTGTCACCCTATACATGAGAACAACAGCGCCCTCTTGACAATGATCATATATTTCTGGTCGGGCTTTAAGATTATAAGTTGCAATACCGTCGGAAGGCGTGCGTTCCTCCTTTTTGAAGTTGGCAGTGCACGATGTTCAAAGACTGTGCTCTTGTTCATAAAATAATGAATGCAAACATTTTGTGGTAGTCAAAATTATGCAAATATTTAGAATAAACTAATTTTGGCCACTGTAAACACTCAACTCTGGAGTTTTCCTATTTATGTAGGTGTTCGTGCCATCCACGGTGATGCGCAGATTTGTCAAATCTAACAAGGCACGCGTCGTCGTGACATGATCAAAAAAGAAAACAACACCAAACTTTGTCAAAACCAGTTTATTTAAACTTCGCAAAAAAAATGTAGTTCAAATTTGAAATTTGGCATAGCATTCATTTTAAAGGTGACGATCAGATTCAGATTGCACTAGCAAAGGTACTGATGTAGTAAGGGTATTATTACACCGTGACATTACTGCCTACACCTAACTATACAAATATTCTTTCTATATCTAACTAGTAGTCAATATCATCATCCTCATTGTAGCCTCCATTCACCCACTGCTGAGCATAGGCCTCTCTTCGTGTACGCCACTTATCCCGATCCTGGGCTAGTAGCATCCACAAGTGTCCCGCGATTTTTCGAATTTCATCCACCCAACGAGCCAACGGACGCCAGGCGCTTCTTTCATCCGAAAGCGGCCACCAATCCGTCAACATTTTGGTCCACCTGCCATCACTCGTCCTGGCAACATGTCCTGCCCAATTCCATTCCAGCTTGGTAATACCTCACCTACGTCTCGCACCTTGGTGCGGCGTCGGATCTGGACATTCCTCACTCGGTCTTGAAGTTTAATGCAGAGCATGGCGCGCTCCATGGCTCTCTGTGCTACTCGTGTTTTATGCACAGCCTGCTTTGTGTGCGTCCATGGCTCCTAACTAGGGCATTATTTGTTAAGTTGTATAACTCTGTCGGAACGGGCGCGGAGCAAAGTATACTTAGCGGAGTTTTTAGTCAGACAGGCATCGGCAGGCGACGGGGCAGAAAATGGCTTCTCGCAACATTGCACAGCTTAGTGATATTGCAGTTTGGCTATTTGTACCAACTTTTGATTGAAGAGATCGATTTAGAAAAAAAATAGTGGATAGATAGAGAATTTTTTCGTTAGTCCTTAAATCTCCTTCAAGGTATGTTTTTATTTTCTATTCTAAGCTACTAATCCTATTACTAAAAGGCAAAATTAAGGTTGAAGGTACTTGTTTTTCATCCCACGTAAAAATACGTGTTAAGAAACTTTCGTAAATTTCCTTAAACATACATATTTTTAAATTGCAATTTGGCGCGACGTGAATTTAGTGTATATCCTTTCTATTAATACCTAAGTAGGGCATTATTAGTTTTATAAAGTAAAATTAGAGGAAAGTTGAGTCAGGCAGGCATCGGCAGGCGACGGGGCAGAAAATGGCTTCTCGTAACATTGGACAGCTTAGTGATATTGCAGCATGACTACTTACTTGTACTAACTTCTGATTGACTAGGCATTTTTTTATTCTGTAGTAAAAAATTCACCAGATTTCGGTAAATTGAAAAATTGTGGTTAGAGTTCCCTATTCTGTTTTCTATACAACACAAGTTGGATTCTACCATATATCCTAATAATATTTCTCCGAGTAACAAAAACGTATGGCATTGTCTTAAGTGAACGGAAGATTACATAATTTATTTGAGAGACAAATTTTAATTTCGTTTTTATTCCGACCAGGATGAGGAGCTATTTAAACCAGCCAAATTTTATCCTATTCTAACGACAAAAAATGACAAATTAAAAAAACTAAAATCAGCCCAAATATGAGGATGTAAGTACTTGTTTTCTTTTGAATTTACCTTTCCAATAATCGTATGAAAATTCAGGACGTACCGACCTGCAATCCTACCGACTGCGCCATGTTAAGGATATGAATCAAACGCCAAGTTCGGGCTGAGACTGACTCGTACTTTATTTGCTTACCCACATGCATGATATCACAAATATCAGATCTACCCACAGTAATACGTTAAGTATGTCTTAAATATAATTTAACGGACATAAATGTGATATTGTTTTCAAGACAGCAAAGTATACTTACAACTCTCACAAGGTTTAAATAGTGACATGATATAATCTCAATACGATGTTAACTGTGGAGCAAATTCCCTTAACACGTAAGAAAACTGCAGCTTTATACATTAAATTAAGCTCTTTTTTCTTGTCATTTAATATTTAAAATGTAGCTCTGCAGCGGTATCATGGTCGTGTTTTTGTCACTTGTCATATCATGCGTCACGTTCGCACTTACCTATTTGTTAGAGCGTGACAGGTAGGGTGACAAATGATAGACAGCCCACCATCTTAGCCCTGCTGTAGGGCTAAGATGGTCGGCTCTTTATCATCTGTCACTATGATGTCTGTCACGTTCTAACAAGTATGTAAGCCCGAAAGTGACGGGCATAGAGACAAGTGATAAAAATGGAACCATGATGCCACGCCTGCCTAGTAAATTATAGGTGTTTAGTCCTCTTGACTGAATGGCTAAAATTAACGACGTTTAAAACCCAAGTGAACTAGCTGCTCCCACATCACCAACACTGTATTATTAAAAAGGTGGGAGATTTTTGACATCCAATGAATAATGCGGTTATTCCAGGCGTTTACGGGCTGCCGACAGTTTTCAGTAATTGGATTTGGTATGCTCATACAATTTTAAGCTGTTTCATGTAAAAGTATGCTGTAATTAATGAAAAACGCTAAGGTAATCGGTCAATCGCGGATTAACGTACATTCCGATCCGATTGTGAAAGCATTGCGTTTCGGTCAATGCCAAACGCATCAGTCGTTTAGCGCAGCATGCAGCATCCTGTAATGTTTCACAGCAATATTTTTACAAGCTTTTATTCAACTTGCCCTTTTATTAGGTAAGTTAGTGTGGGTCAAATTATGGTAGAGAAATATGACCCTCTGTGCGATTTTCGAAGTAAATTGGATGACAATGCAATATTATGATGATATGGAGCTGGGCTGATGATGGAGACAGGAGGTGGCTATGGGAACTCTGTGATAAAACAACGCAACCAATTTGTGTTTGGTGTGTTTAGAATTGTCTCGATGAGTATTAGTTGCATGTGGAAAGAAAAGTACAGTCGACGATGAAAGCTTGTACCAAAAATTAAATATTTGCCAAAAACTTATTTCAATCTGATGTCAGGTTTGATTTACACATTGATAAGATTTAAATGTGACGTCATATATTTGCTACTTGCGTTTTGTAATTAATGCGTAAATCGGGCCTCAGATTACTCCCCTTATATTCAATCAGTACATAATAGAACTGTGTACATATATATGATGCAGTGATAACCGGACACTTAGATTAAAAACGTGTAATATAAGATTTTATAACTTGAAGCCTTAGAAAATAAATACGTTTTAAATGCGAAGCAGCTCTTAAATTTCGCAAATGCAACTGTAGATGCCTAAACATGGATCTAATTTATGGAACCCTAAAATGTTAACCCTAGCGGGTCCGTAAAGGTCATAAAGGGTTCCAAGCCCTTTAAGTTGGCCTATTTGATGGGATTAGTCGAATTTAACACGCTCGGTGTTGTTGAACGTTACATTTAACTTGGGGCTAGGGTGACCATGGATTTGAAATTTTGTGAGATATTTTTGTGTCCAGTGAAATCTTGATGCTACCTACATATTAAAAAGGTATCTTAGATTTTTTTTAGTTAATAAAGGTCAAGTCAGGTTGACGTTTAAGACTATACATATATTACACGCTGTTCGTTTGCGAAACATGGCCTGTGAGGAAGGACATCTGCAGGTGTTTATAAACAAGTATCTGCGACGCATGCTAAGGATTTACTGGACACGACATATATCAAACGTCAGACCCATAGGCCAGGAAATTCTTGTAAGGAAATGGCGATAGATCGGACACAGGCTCCGTAGACTGGACAACCACCTGTCCAAGCAGGGTCTCCGCTGGCAATTGAGTAGACGGTAGGGGCAGCCTCGTTCCACATGGAGGCGATCAGTTGAGAAGGAGGCTGGCTCAGCTGCAAAGAGTTGGAAGTAGCCGCTCATCGTGACAGATGGAAAATTCATCGGCGAGCCCTAGGATTACATTACCTAGTTACGTCATCATCATCATACATATATTGCCTATTTTTCATATAATTTCCATATTTTTTTGAGCGATGTAATGTAGATAAAAGCAATTTTTAATTTGAAAATGAGAAGAATCAGCCTTGAGTTTAAAGAATTAGAAGGATCAAAATGGTTCAGAACTAATAGTAATATTCCAATTTTGGCTTTGTTCAGATATACAAATAAAAATAAAAAAATCTAACAGAACAAAAGGTTTGCAGGTAGGCTGTTCCTTTTTTGCCTAATACAAAACAACAAAAACTAACATTCAAATTATGTTTCTTTTGTTTCCATATTTGTTACTCCTGGACCGCCTGGTAGGACTATGTAGATACTGTCCCACGGAACTTGGAACAACATACATCCGCATGGTCACCCTTTCAAGCTAATCTTGACTGCAACATTGTTGTGCTGTTTTGATTTTACTGCGCCATTCATGCACGTTTCATTAATAACAACCTGGGCAGTAAAACCCTTGGGTACGTGGCGATCTAATCAGAATGAGATTCACGTAGCATATTGTTGCCCGTCAATTCAAACTAGAGGTGAATAAGAAGACCTATAATATCGACACATTTCGTGTTAAATATTCCACTGGCTGACGCAAAATGTAAATAACTGACACAGAATCAATTACCAGGTGGAGCACATAAGACAAAACCACACCTATAATGTTAAACAAATAAAATTCTGATTCTAATTCTAATTCTGATTCTAATTCTGAAAATCCAGGCTGTGTAGCCAACACGTCAATCGTTTACGTTCAGTAGCGTATGAAATATGGTAGAATAAGTATGAAATATGGCACAAATTATCCCACGGGATCATATTTTTTTACGTTTATTTTATTTTATAAAGTGACACAAAAATTATCACGTATTTCGCTGAATTGCAAAACACCCTTTTAGCGTGTGGGAACCAAGATTTTATTTTTGGACGGATAAGTTAGAATGTGAATCGATGGAACAATTCGCCCCATAGCGGGGTTAGTTGTTCCGTTCCGATGTCATAAAAAAATGTTCTGGTAAGAAAACAATATTACAACAAGCAAATAATCATTCCTTAAAATAGCACAACTCACAAAATCTAATCACACTGTTTTCATATCTTAATTTCGTATTTTACAAAAACAGTAAACTTCTAGCTCCGCCCTCCACTACCTGGACTGTTATTGTATTAAATGTTCTAGAATACAACTCCGTTGATTTGCTCGAATAATAGCATTTTACAAGTAAAATTTCACGTATGTGTGTTGAACTTATGCTCTTAGTCATGCGGTGTATGTGTAGTCTATGATAAGTGGTCAAAAATAAATTTTATAGCGGCAAGCATTTTGGTGTACAGTCAGCATCAAAAGTAGCGGATCAAACAAGGTTTCAAAAGTATCTACCATTCTGTAATAGCTTAACAAAAGTTGATGGTTCTATATATGTAGACCAACTTAGACTGTAAAAGATATAGTTTTGAAGGTGATTTTTAGAGAATTATCTATATTTGGAAAAGTTAACCAGAATATCAGATACTTTTGGCGCGTTGTTTCATCCGTTACTTTTGATGCTGACCAACAGCGCCTTCAGGGTGCTACTTGGGCTGCGTGCGTTCTGCAGCACCTCCGTCATGTTTGCGGAGGCTCGAACCGACGGCTTCACAGCAATTATACGTCTAGTGTTGCAGGTGTCTGCTCGTTTGCCTCCTGTATCATAAAAATACAAAAGCGGCGCCATACTGCGTAGAACCAGGTATAGCACAAATTGCATTCTGAAGATGATTGCTCATCACGTTTATTGTCCAATAAAGAGAAGTTTAATTAAATTAATTAATTCTAATATAACTTTTAAGTATTTACATAGTTTTTAAATCTTATCTTATATGTAATAGGTACTAACAAAAATGGAATCACTGTTATCTCGAAATAAAGAATTGAATTGAATTCATAGACTTTGATAGCCATGTTTATTTTAATACTTAACTCGATACGTTTATTTAGCCCAAAGGTACATAATTCAGTACTGTACAACAATTTTCCATTTGTTAATTATAAAATAAAATGTATTCTTTTTTTCGATGCTAGACATCGCAATTATTTGCTTCATTATAAATAAATCTTTCTTTTTGCTATTTGCAGCTCTTTGCTAAAAGCTACTTATGTTTCACGAAATGGCCAAACATTTTGTCTAGATTATAGCTTTTTAAATAATTAAAATCATTGTGGAATATCAAACAGAAGTATAAATATTAAGTTCAGCCCTTTAAGGGACACTATGGACAAATGAAATAAAAAATGAGCATCTTATTCGCTCCATGCACGACTGTGGCGCCGCTCTATTGGATTTGGACATCTTATTTGCAGGTTGACAGCTCCCAAATAGTATGAAGATATCGTCTCACGAAAGCTTTATAATAATATTTTCACCACGTTATGCGTTGGCATCGTTTATTTTTTCTCTACCATAAACTTCGCACATAGCCAATATTATTATATTTAAAGAGGCAATTTTTTTTAAATCTGGACCGTTAAGGTTATACGTAGCAATGGGCCGCACAATCATTCACACAATCCTCAAACAGGAGCACATGAAACGTAAACAATTGACAGTCATGATGCCTCCACCACACCGTGCACCATCCGATCGCAGTTGGAAAAATACAGTAGGCTACTTTTTAATCGAGTCAACAGAGAGAAATTGGCCATCTCTTCATTTTTTGCATTAGTACCCGGTACATTATAGGACGATTCCTGTTTTTCCATACTAAACTACTAGCTAAATTAACAATGTAAATGATAAAGAGATAAAAAAACGATAGTTTATTTTTCAAGTAGGCATATCACGATGCGCTTATGAACGTCAAATACCCGACCCTCTGAACCGAGATTTAAATCCTTCCTTAATTGTAGGAGGGTATTCCAATATGGGACCGACAAGGAACTCGGCTATAATAAACCTAACTGAGATATAAACCTTAACTAACAATCTTAAAACTAGTTGTACAGAATACATAACTAGTATTATTAAATAACTTTACACACGACGATTATAATAATTATAATCGTGAAAATAAATGATATTTAATTAATTTAATTTAATTTAATTTAAAAACTAGCACGAGATCCAAAACAAGTACACAGCATGCTTTAAAAATAAGCGCAAATGTTACAAAAATGTTATGCTACTGTTATATTCGCACTGTGTCCTGGTAGTCCCGAAGGCCCGATGTGTACATACAGCGTTTGTTTAGGCTGATCCGGTTTGCCGTGCCTATATCACCATGAAAATTGATATCTGTCTCAGGTAAACAGGGGAATTTTTAATTGAGTTGAGGTTTTTATAAGCCGTGTGGGTATTAAGGAAAATCTCTTAAAATGACATAGAAATTGCGAAACAATTATTGATTTGGTGTTATATATAGTTTTTTTTTTATTCATTTAGAAAACAAACAGCCTTTTACAAATATATCTGAAGTAAATGAACTAAAAAAATAGGCCTAAAGTTTCCTACGTTACTAAGAAAACTATTACATAGAAATGTAAATTACGCAATTATAAATTACCGGTTTAGTTGTGTAGTAACATGCAAGTAAGGTAAGAAAACATACAAAACTATGAAAAATATGACTGGAACCAAATTGATCAATTTCTAGAAAACAAAATTTGCCGAACTTTGTTCTTGAACACGGACAAACTATGAACAAAAATATCTATATCGTTAAGAGATTCATTATACATATAACAAGTGCGCCTATAAAGAAAGAGTTTTTAGCATACTGTGTGCCACAGGAGGAAATAGAAAATGTGGGTTTAGAACGTGAGTGGAACCGAGAGATTTTGAAGGAAACGCTATCTAATAAAAGGTTAGAATCTATGTGATTTCTAATAATTTTAAATAAAAATAAAACATCTAGATATGCTCTTCTTTTCTCTAACCGAGGGAGACTATGTCTAGCTGCTGACGAAAAATAATCACAGTTATAGCGGCCGGTTCTGTAATCAAGGGACTTACAAAAAAAAATCTGAATCCTTTCAAGTCGTGACTTATGAATATATAGTGTATGAGTTTCAAGATTACTTTTAATAATATTAAACTCGTCCTAAAAAAACATTATAAAGGATGAAAGGCACGCACTTCTGTCGAGGTAGTTGGGCGCTCGAACGCAGTCTTTAGAAAGTTAAACACTACTTTTCATTTCGAATACGAGAAAAGTAAAATACATTTCCTAAACATGGCTACCTAAGTATAAACTTCAGTAGTATTACTTGTTGCTTTCAATTTACTGCAATTTAGGTAAAAATATCGTTATTCATGGAATGGGGAGTTATTATCAGAATATTAATTGTAAAACGAATCCATTTAAAACCAAAACTTTAATTGCTTAACGTAAAAAAAAAACTTTAGAAAGAAGTACAGTGCTCAAGAGCAGAAACGTGTAATTTCTACACACTTTTAAAACAACAACAAAGTGGGCTTTGAGACCATGAGAAATGAAAAATAATTATGATTTCACTCAAATGTGTAACTAAGACCTAATAGAAGTCGACATACTTAACACTCTTTTAACACCAATAGTTATTCTGTATACTACTACTGATACATGATGTATACTGTTAGGTTATTATATCTATAGTTATTGAATCTTTGTATGCTAATAAATTGTTTAAAACTAACTTGTGATACCTCTTAACCTGCACGCATTCATAAACTGCGACATCCTTTCCATCTGACTACACATTTTCTACCTTCATGGTAAAAAAAATAAGGAAACCAGTATAGGTGAAATAGGAGCTGAAATAAGGCACGAAATGAAGTTCCACGTGAACACAAATAAATCAGGTGGCGTGCGCGAAATCACGTCCGATCTAACGCAGCTTGTTAACGCGGGTAAACTCGTTCGTCCGAGCCCTAGTTACAGCCCGTTCCACTGGTTAGGGTGCGTCACAGCATCACATATCAGAATAAATACTTAAGTTGAGAATACACGTAATCTAACGCAGCTTGTTAACGCGGGTAAACTCGTTCGTCCGAGCGCTAGTTACAGCCCGTTCCACTGGTTAGGGTGCGTCACAGCATCACATATCAGAATAAATACTTAAGTTGAGAATACACGTAATCTAACGCAGCTTGTTAACGCGGGTAAACTCGTTCGTCCGAGCGCTAGTTACAGCCCGTTCCACTGGTTAGGGTGCGTCACAGCATCACATATCAGAATAAATACTTAAGTTGAGAATACACGTAATCTAACGCAGCTTGTTAACGCGGGTAAACTCGTTCGTCCGAGCGCTAGTTACAGCCCGTTCGACTGGTTAGGGTGCGTCACAGCATCACATATCAGAATAAATACTTAAGTTGAGAATACACGTAATCTAACGCAGCTTGTAATCGTGGGTAAACTCGTTCGTCCGAGCGCTAGTTACAGCCCGTTCCACTGGTTAGGGTGCGTCACAGCATCACATATCAGAATAAATACTTAAGTTGAGAATACACGTAATCTAACGCAGCTTGTTAACGCGGGTAAACTCGTTCGTCCGAGCGCTAGTTACAGCCCGTTCGACTGGTTAGGGTGCGTCACAGCATCACATTATCAGAATAAATACTTAAGTTGAGAATACACGTAATCTAACGCAGCTTGTTAGCGTGGGTAAACTCGTTCGTCCGAGCGCTAGTTACAGCCCGTTCGACTGGTTAGGGTGCGTCACAGCATCACATATCAGAATAAATACTTAAGTTGAGAATACACGTAATCTAACGCAGCTTGTAATCGTGGGTAAACTCGTTCGTCCGAGCGCTAGTTACAGCCTGTCCGACCGTCTCAGCCTATAACCGTGAAAACCGAAGTTCGTCAAGCAACTATCTTAAATGCCCGAAATACAAATTAAGTTACGCTGATGCCGTCTTTGGCGGTATATGCTGGCGTATACCTCGGTATTAATTCAATGCATTCAAAATGCTTGTGTCCGTTATTGCTTTCCTGTTCCTAGTTGTTATCACATCACACCATTTTTGAACCATAATAATCTGTTAAATATGGCTTTTATGGCCAAACGTACTTTGCATTTTGGAGTCATTCTTCACTTAAGTTTTAGAAGACTTGGTGGTCTCAGACTTAACGGTATGCAATGCACTTTCCGTGGCAGCTTCCGATATGTTACAATGAAGTGTTGGAACAATTTACTGAGAAACTGCATATCTACTACCTCTTTTAAATACAACCTTTAAAAGTATTTACTCGTAACTCAACAAGTTTTATAACTAAACAGACAAATTCAAAAAGAAATATTTGTAATCTCTCTCTTTCTTTCTTTCTTACACATGTTCTATTCGATTCTGCTTTTGTTTTGTTTCTGTTTTATATTGCCTTTGTCAGCGTAAAAGTTCCGGCTATTCTTGAGCCCGTCGGTCTGGCTAGTGCGTTGATACCCTCGCGCCGTCTCATCTTCCGGGCACCAAAAATGATGCTGGTCATGCCGCGTCCATGGCAAAAGACCTGTAACGCCGCAAATATGCCACCCTCGGCAGTAGTTAGATTTAGTTTTTAATTTTGGGTGCCCTGAAAACCAGTGTCGTGTCTAATGAACACGGCTTATGCTGAGCGGCATCCTGTTTGATGTCATCATCATCATCATCATATCAGCCTTTTGTCGCCCACTGCTGAGCATAGGCCTCTCTTCTAGTACGCCACTTATCCCGGTCCTGAGCCAATCTCATCCAGAAGTGACCCGCAGTCCTCCGAATGTCGTCCACCCACGTCCGTCCGTGTGTTTGGTGTATTTGTCATTAATTACTTCGTTGTTTTCAAGACATGTACATTTTTAAGCTAAATTAATATTTTTCTACTTTATTATATTTTATGCCAAGTGCTCGTTCGAAATGGCCCCTTTATTTAATTACTTATAAGTAAATGTGTTGTGGGAATTATTACACGCACCCAAGTTTAGCGCACGCCCTATTATCCAGGCCGCTATAATCGGAAGACGCTATTTATTCAGTGATTGCGTATTAAGATTAATAAATGTTTGAATTGTCCGTAAACGCTTATAATTTAGGTTATTAAAGGGAATACTTGAGCAAAATCGACCATTATTTTTAACATCAAAAGACTTTGAAATCCGGAAGTTTTAATGGGAAGTAGTTATGGATAAATTTGACTGCCATAGTTAAATAATTGTAGTTTATGTGACTCCTACATTATTAAAGACGTTAAAGAACGAGTGTGAGTTTATGAAACGAGCTTCATATTTTTCAGTGACTTCTATTATTATAATGAAATAAGGGTGACAGCTGGTAACTACAGTTACCAGAAGCAAGTGGGTGAATAAAAACATATTACGACTATTTTAATGACTAATTAGTAATTATGTACACCGTTGTAACCATTTTTTTGACAATTTCGGGATTGGTCCCGTAATACAATTAGTTCAGTGAAGCGAATAAAATCTAGCCCCGCATTTAAATCCCCATGATGGGAGACAACCTGTATAATAGTCGAGTGACTAAAAACACAAATCAAAATAATTTGATTTCAACCATAGTTATGTTACATAGATGGCAGCACCACCTCTCTACTTATACTGTAATCCCGTAAGGGATTAGTATAATAAATAAATAAATATTATAGGACATTATTACACAAATTGACTAAGTCCCACAGTAAGCTCAATAAGGCTTGTGTTGAGGGTACCTAGACAACGATATATATAATATATAAATATTTATAAATACTTAAATACATAGAAAACACCCATGACTCAGGAAAAAATTAATATCCATGCTCATCACACGAATAACTGCCCTTACCAGGATTTGAACCCGGGACCATCAGCTTCGTAGGCAGGGTCACCACCCACTAGGCCAAACCGGTCGTCAATAATGAGGTGCAAGCACGTATTGCTCGTCCTATAGAGTCGGCGAAGGCCCTCTTTAAAGAAAATATTACTATACATATAAAAAACACACAGGTACATTAACAGTAACAGAAATTTTGCCAAAGTGTAAAACAGTTTACTGGCGGTGTGCTTTTGGCATCTGGGACGGGTACCGCCGTTGTCGCGTGGTTTACTGGTCGGGGGACCTACCGCGAAAACCGAAATTCGCAAATTGCGGGGGTCTTTCTCTTTTACTCTCACTAAGCCGTGATTAGAGTGAGTGAAAACGGTTATAGCCCAGGACGCTAGCTGCGTAAGCTGAAGAAGCTGGTCCACTTCCAGCCTTGGCCACAGGAGGGCTTGGTTACTTTTTCTTTATGACATTTATTTCAGTTTAACGATAATAAAATACCAGTTTAATTTCATTACATTCGGTAGTTGGCAACAACGCGGTAAAAATGTAAATTAACCACTTGAAAGGTCACAATGCACCCTGCTGGGAAAAAGGCACGATTTATAAAGGAATAAAAAATCACGTTAACATAATTGCCCAACAGCGAACTACATACGCTGTTGTAGAACATAAATAAAAGCTGTTATAATGTGTTTCATAGCTGGGACAAACTGACAATCGAATCAGTTTAAGAGCGTCCTATGGTTTAAGCTAGATTTCATGGCCATTACAAATAAATAAATATTAAATTTATTACACAAATTGACTAAGTCCCACAGTAAGCTCAATAAGGCTTGTGTTGAGGGTACTTAGACAACGATATATATAATATATAAATATTTATAAATACTTACATACATAGAAAACACCCATGACTCAGGAACAAATATTCATGCTCATCACACGAATAAATGCCCTTACCAGGATTTGAACCTGAGACCATCAGCTTCGTAGGTAGGGTCACTACCCACTAGGCCAAACCGGTCGTCAAAACACATATAATTACATATGACATATAATCTCATAATAATCTTACACATCAACCTAGCCCCAAACTTAGCAAAGCTTGTACTATGGGTACTAGGCGACGTTATACATAGATACTTGTATAGATAAATACCTAAAAACGCAAAATGACTGACTAGTGTAATATTTTGCCTATATCGCTTTTAGTCTACATCGCGAACGGTCTAGAACGCAAAATGACCACTTTTTTATTTCATTAGGTAGGTTAGATTTGTTAGTTATCTTCAAACGGCCGAAGGCCAAACCGCCCAGAATAGGAGCCCCGCGGCAGCCGGGCTCCGTCGACATCGCTAACGTAAAGATAAAACGACGAAAATGATGTAGGCATTTTGCGTTCTAGACCGTTCGCGATGTAGACTAAAAGTGATATAGGCAAAATATTACACTAGTCATTTTGCGTTTCAGACCATCCGCGAATAACCCTTAAGCTTTTCATAAACAAAATTAAGAATCGTCAATGAGAATATGTTCTCTTAAAGGTTAAAACAATTCAACATCAAGTAAAGTTTTTATTCCTGTATTCATGGCGTTCACTAAATTAAAAAGCTACTTTGTCTCACTCCCTGAAGTGACGCAAGTAGGCTTGTTCGAGCTGCTGAGGTGAAATAGGTATTTTACAATTTTAACAGTGTATATTATGTAAACTTAAATAATTTTTATTACTAACGAAATAGGTAATTAATAATTGCTAATAAAATTTTTGACAACCGTATTGTGATCTAAAAAAGGTTCAAAAGGTTCCGCACTTTTTAGTATTTGTTGTTATAGTGGCAACAGAAATACATCATCTGTGAAAATTTCAACTGTCTAGCTATCACTTTTCATGAGATACAGCCTGGTGACAGATGGACAGACTGACGGACGGACAGCAGAGTCTTAGTAATAGGGTCCCGTTGTACCCTTTCGGTACGGAACCCTAAGAACTCTGCTGGCTGAACCCACTGCACCTGGCAAGAACTTACTCTTAAAAAAACAACACACTCCTTTTTTTGGGCATTCGTGTAATTAAGGTAGAGCCTATGTGACGGGTACATAATGAAAGGCAATAAAACAATGACGAGTGCAGGTTTATGAAACTTACGAAATAAGTTTTATAAAAGGATCACACAAGTGTTTTAATGAATAATTATGTACAGTAACAATTATTTGAAATAGGTTTTTTCCTATTTACCTTTTTCCAGGTAGAATGTTTGTAGAATTCCTGCGCATCTGCAAATATCTTATTCTCATTACATTTAAAAATCAGACTATGATAATTTAAAGTTTTTGCGCAGCGTAGATACGCTTGCACCTGGACAGATTTAAGACATGGCCCACGAGAGATCTCTTGGGCCATGTCTTAAATTTAATCTGTATTAAATTTTGTAAAACCGCACTACTGTCGCCGAAATTTCAATATTCCAACCGACTCCATTACATTCACAATTCTGCAGTGATATACTTTTCCCTGCCTACGAAGCTGATGGTCCCGGGTTCAAATCCTGGTAAGGGCATGTATTTATGTGATGACCATGGATATTTGTTCCTGAGTCATGGGTGCTTTCTATGTATTTAAGTATTTATAAATATTTATATTATTATATTATATACTAGCTGTGCCCGCGGCTCCGCCCGCGTGGTATTCGGTCCATTCACCGCTAATTTCTTAGACCAATCAGTCTAAGCATGAAAAGGTAAGAAATATACCCATAGAAATCCATACTTCCGAACACTTTCGAATTTAGGTGTAATACCTATTAGTTAGAATTAGAAGTAGGATTAGAGGAAAGGAGAATACTCGTAAATATCAAAAACTTGAGGCCGAGTATTTACATTTTGTTTACAGTTATGTTTATGTATGTACAACTAAATGTATACATAGAATTATATCTACAGTTACATACTAATAATTAGGTATGTAATAGTATATTTACATAACATTGACATTTTACAATATTTATTTGTACACCACATTGCGAGTCTCCCTGGCGGGTATCAGCACGAATAGCTCCGTGCAGCTGGTAACGCGCGAGCACACCACGTAGAGCTGCCCGTGCGAGAAGCAGCCCGTGCGCAGGTCCACGCCAGCGGCGCGCAGCGTCTGCCTCTGCGACTTGTTGATGTTCATGGCAAAGCAGACGCTCACGGAGAACTGTAAGCGCTTGAAGTGGAACGGGAAATTGCTCAGGATGTGGGGGATGCGCTGGATGAACACGACTGCTGCGGCGCCGCACCCCGTCAGGATATGCACCTCAATGAGGTTACGCTGCAGCTGCACTACTTTTAGCTGGGTTCCGTTGCATAACTTCGGAGGCGACAAATTCCGAAGAAGCATGATTGGAACTCCAACTTTCAGGGTTAATGTGTGTGCTGGGAGTCCTGAAGCACTCAATGAGCTAAGGAACTAAGGAAATCTACCACCCGGTAGAGTTCCTTAGTTATGTTGTGACATTGCCTTCATCCAAGACAGTGTTAATGGAATTATATACTGCATGTTCACCTTCGATTTCCGCCTGCACATTTTTCTGCCTAAAATCACGATCGTCGCTATAGTTTCGTAACGTCAATGCGTTGTGAGACTTTCGTGAAAGGTTCGCTTTTTTTAGGGAAAGCATTTTCAGTTTTGAGTTCTTATGGCATTTTAACGCGTATAAAATGCGAGTCCCAAATCGTTTGAAATTTACACCGCAAACATCAGAGAATTTTTTTTTCATAGTACCCACCTTCGCAGCCATTATTAAGTGCTTAAAAGAGGCGATACGTATGAATATGGATACGATAAAATTACGATTAGGTATAATTCATGCAGAATAAAATTTTTTTAAATAATTATGCAGTTATACGCGTGTTGATGTGTGTTGATTATGCCACTACTTAACTATGTAAGTAAACTCATTTTTAACCGACTTCAAGATTTCAAAAGGAGGAGAATCGAGGGAACTCTTCAAATATGAAAGTCATACATATAATGATTTTTGTATTTTCTTTAACAAATCTAGCATTTACATTTAAAAAAGTGACATTTGATGAAGTGGAACTGCTGATGATGATCAGAATGGAACTCTTCAACGATACACAGTACACGTTTGGCGATTTGTCCTCTTCGCTGTGTTTGTTAAGTAAATTAGATTTTCAAGACAAATTTTTGTCAAGTTCGAGTTCTGACGATGGGGTCCATGAGGAATCGAGGGAACTCTTCAAATGTGAAAGGCATACATACAGTGATTTTTGTATTTTCATCAACAAATCAAGTATTTACATTTGTAGAAGTGACATTTGATGAAGTGGAACTGTTCATGATGAACAAAATGGAACTCTTCAACGATGCATAGTTCACGTTTGGCAATTTGTTCTCTGTGCATGTTTGTCAATTAGTTAGGTTTTCAAGACACATTTTTATATTTCTATCCTATTTAGTTTTTTTAATAATTATCTGGTGCTTTATTTCATGCATGGTGTGAAATAATTTATCTTAAATACAGTCGAATACCCTATTGCGGGTATCTTACCAGTCAACCATAGGGCAAATCTGAAATGTGTCAGTGACAAAAAAAAAACATGTTACCTCCTTTTCTACATAATTAGGCGTAGGACGCTGTCTTTTTAATTTAATTGTATGAAATCAATAATCAACAATAATCGTTCTTTCACCGGTCTACCTCATTGAAGTCGGTTTTTCTTAAAAATTATTAGTTTACTTGATTACTAAATTTTTACTCAGTTTCCCAAAAGATGGCACTCTGCAATGTATGGCAATTAATTTATTGTCGTTTAATTTCGTTGTATTATTACATCAACACAATTGAAATTGAATTGATATCTGTACCCCCCTCTTCTAACTTTAGAGTTAATTTGGCAAAATCCTTCCTCGGTGGCTTAATTTCAGCACCATATCTGTTAGTTTAGCAGGGTACTCGATACTCGTAGCACAAAAGTTTGCACCTCCTTCCTAAGTAGCGCCATAAGATTCAGGTGCAAACTTAACTCAATCGAGTGTAGTGGCTACCCCCCATTCTAGGGGTTGAATTCTTATAGCCTATAACTTGGCCGGGCATTTTCTCGACAGATTAGTAATGTTTGCATCAAAATCCGTTCAGCCGTTTTCACGTGATGCGAGGTCAAATAAACAGACAAACAGAGAAACAGACAAACAGACAAAAATTCTAAAAACTGTTGGAACGTGTTCTGTTAACGATTCTTATTATCCTCAGCCTACTTTTTTTCGAATATCTTCCATGTACAGACTTTCGACCCCCTTCAGCTTTATTATATGTATAGATATAGATATCGTTGTCTAAGTACGCTCAACACAAGCCTTATTGAGCTTACTGTGGGACTTAGTCAATTTGTGTAATAATGTCCTATAATATTTATTTATTATTTATTTTATTTATTTATATAGCATAAAACGTCAAGCCACACTAAAACACCCCGCACTGTCCGGGATACCCATTTAAAACGTCCCGTCACTCGTAGTTTGAACGTCCCCAAAAATAGCTAGTAGCAAGGAATAAATTGCAAGTTATTTCCGGGCCGCCGCCCGTATTGACGTTGACGCCAGCATAAATCTTTGTGGAAATAATTAAACAAAATCCCCAGCTCGACGCTTTTGAAGTGAGACGACTAGAATATTGAGGCAATTTTCGGTGGCGGCGTTTTGTGAAATTAGGATTGAGGGTACTTGACACATGTTGAATATCATTACAAAATGATTGTAGCTTAACAGATAGAAAATGAGCCATTCATTATAAAAAAGTGGAATTTAAAAAGATATATTGAGATGATAAAAATTACAAGGCTCCAAAGTTTCAAAAAAAAATTCTTTCATAAACCAAAAAGAAAATGTATCATTATATTCCTCACATTTATTGATAAATGAATTGTATAACAATTTTTTACTTAAACGCAATATTTCCGGGTCAAAATAGCAATTTTCTTGATCTTCCACATTTAGGACAGAATGTAATGATTATTAATTTCGATGGTTATAATTTAGTTTAGTTTATAAGTTTTGATAGAATATTTATGTTATTTGGTTTACTTGAAATGTGTTGATAAATAAATATGATTAAAATAGACAGCAAAAAAATGTAATATGACGTCACATTAAAATATTATTTTGTTAGAAGCGTTTCAATCGTCGAGTGCGAGCGTCAGACTTTAACTCTCATTTCTGACCTTTGTGTTGCTTAAATGCTAGTCCTATTTGGTTCTTTCTAATGTCAAGATCGATTAACATTAACATTATTCACAAAAAACTGTCAAGTAGCCAATTTAACAGCGAAAACATGTATCGGTACGGAAACTGTAAATTTAATATTTTTTAACTTTAAAAATTAATGTAAATTCAATTTTTTACCGTAATAGATACGGTGACGGTAACAATAACGACTTTTATATTGATTTAAACTGTGACAAGGTAAGAAATGATACGGAAATTAAATTCTTCGATAATACTTTGTAAGCATAATTTTTCTTAAAAAATTAGCTATTTACTATCAAATCAATTTTATTGTCGTTTCGGTGCTTAGAAAAGTGGAAAAATCGTATCCGGTATTTAAGTAGGCAACTAATTATCTAAAATAAACGCCCATTAGCAGCATCAATCAATAGTAATGTAATTGGTTAATAAAGTATGTCTTTCGTATTGTAAGTGTAAGAAGAGCTGTACCCCTAGTGTAACTTTGATCGACATCATAACGTGACGAACGCGTTTGCGTTAAGTCTCATTTTGTATAGGATTTTGAGGTTCCAAAACGTCCCGCTTGGCGCGCTCTTTCGAAATCCAATACAAAATGAGACTAAACGCAAACGCGTACGTCACGTTTGGAAATCGAATTTATTTACACTAGACCTTCTGGTGGCCTAGCGGTAGCGTAGTAGGTAGTAACTTTCAATCCGGAGGTCGCGGGTTCAAATCAAACCCCGGCTCGTACTAATGAGTTTTTCGGATATTATGTACGAAATATCATTCGATATTTACCAGTCACTTTTCGGTAAAGGAAAACATCGTGAGGAAACTTGACTAATCCCAATAAGGCCTAGTTTACCCTTTGGGAAGGTCAGATAGCAGCCGCTTTCGTTAAAACTAGTGCCTACGCCAATTCTTGGGATTAGTTGCCAAGCGGACCCCAGACTCCCGTAAGCTGTGGCAAAAACGCCGGGACAACCGGTAAAAACAATTTAGATAAAATCTTTTTTTTTTAAATCAAATATTATCGGTCAAACTTTGGGAACAAACCAAGACAAGGAGTTGCTAATGCTTAGGCGATTATAAATAACGTTTGCAATAGAACAAGTATTAAAATAACAAAAAAAAATATTATTCTCCCTTGTATTTTTCCGCTAATGAAACTTCGTTCTGAATAAAGGTGCTCAAGAAATCTTTTCATAGCAGAGAGACGGTTCTAGAAAAACTCGAGTCAAAACGTAATAAAGTAGTTGAAAGATCCAATTTATAGTGCAAGTTTGTAGCCTTAAAAAAGGGGAAAAACATTTCAACTTCTACCCTTCAACTCGCTTGAAGATTTCTTTAAGAATCGGCGTCCCTACAACACTTTAGGTACGTTACAAATGAAAAAGTAAAACATATTTTTCACCTCAGCAGCTCAAACAAGGGTATTTAGTGAGCAAAATCCAATTTTGCTCACTGTGTGAGACAAAATGGCATTAACATTCTAATGTCATTTCAACGTGAGGGGCGGAAAACAAATTCTAAATAGTTGGATTCCATTCGGCTCAGTCCATTTCACGTCGTTCGTAAAAAAGAAAGAGACTTGAAACCAAATGTCACTTAACCGTATACTCGTATTAACAGTTTAAGTAGAGCTTCGGAAAAAGTCAGAACAAATCGTTCAGAAACTCGTTCGGGTATGAATTCGTAATAATTAATTATTACCCGACTACGCCACAAGGAGGGTAAATTAATATTTGACAAACACAAAAATGAAAAAAAAAAACCAAAAAAGACAAAAAAAGAAAAAAAACCATAATGGCAGAATTTGAATGATATGATTTAGGACATAGGCTACGGAGACTGCTTACCATCAGGCGGGCCGTATGATTGTTTGCCACATACATATTATTAAAAAAAATTGCTTATAGGTTTTTTAAGGTTGAATGCCAAGACGTGCCATAATTTGACGTTTAAAAACAAAAGGTTCCCCTTACAGGCCTAGGTGTGTAAGGCTGTATGAAATTCCATTACATATCATCTTCACTCATAGCACCTGATATGTAGTATTTCCGGACCTAATTTGAAGTAAGTCATGTCAACATTTCATTCCTAGTTTGAGAAAAATAAATTATTGCACACCATGCACGAAATAAAGCACCACAACATTAAGAAAGAAAAGTAGACACCAGTTATTTTTAGACATTATTTATTTTTCATGATTCGTATAGAACCATAAAGGGTAGGTAAGTTCACCGTGACGTCATTTGCTAGTGTTTCATATCGTAGGAAATCGTTTTGACTAGTCGAAAAAAAAACTGATTTGACTTAGTCAAATACCCTATTATTTCGTTGGAATTTCTGTACTTTTGTTTTGTTTAATAATGACATTGCCAATAACAAAGTTGTCCGACTCCAGTTGTGTTACTTTGGGGAATGTAACAGTTCGACGTGCAGACGATCCATTAAAATAATCTTAAATCTAGATTCAGACAGTTATAAAGACCAGCGCTTCAACGCTCAATCCCTATCGTTAACGCTCAATCTCAATCCCTAAGCGGAGCATCAAACTTTGAGTGATTTCAAACTATACTTTAAAGCGTGCTTAAACGAGCCGGTTTACTCGCAACTTGCTGAGTTTCCTAATTAAATTACTGAGTCTGCACGTTTTTCCCGTCTGCGCCTGCGTAAACTGGGTTATGATCCGTACTCAAAGTGCTACATGAAATTGTAGATATTTATGAAAATGGAACTAAGGCAAAGAACCCACGTAGCGACGTGGCACCGCTAATGAAGGTTACGTGATATTCTATACTGGCCAGAATGTTATTAAAATACTGGCTGTCTTAGTCGCGAATGCAGTTTCATTTGATAGTACTATTGGGGTCTCATAAATAAAAAAATATAAAATATATATCAACAATCAATTGATGCGGGCGCTGTCACTGTATATTTTTTAGTTAAACAATTTAAAAACCCAGGACGTAAAACAACGCCAGAACTGTTATCGTATTGTGGGGTTAAATAGCATTCTTTGATAACCGCGCCTACCCTTCGATCAACACTGGCTCGGCTCGACATGCACAAATCTTGCACACCTCAATATCTTTTTGTGTACGGACGAGTCAAGACGCACCGCGTTATGCCCATTTGGGCATGTGCACGGCACTAGTCGGCAGAGGGGAAATAGTGCGAATGCCGACTCCCTTCCCGGTGTTGCCCCAACACGCCTACCCGCTTTAGGCGGGATACCCGTTTTAGGCCCCTACGCCTAAATTACCTATTAACTGGAATAATTTTGCTGTTGTTATTTTGTCCTTGTTACATCTATTTTTGTTACAGTGGCCTCAATTTTCTAAATTCTACGTAAAACCAAAATAACCCTCTAATGAACCGAAAGGCTGTTTATTTACAAGGATATAAATCTTATAACGATTTTTATTTATAGGCACACTAAAAGATTTAACATTTTCTGCAAAATTACACAAGTTTAACAAGACTTTTTAAGTTTTTAACAAGTTGATGCAGGGTATAAACATTAAAACAAAAATATTACTTTGTTAATCCGCGGGAAGATAACGTGCTAGTCAATCAGTGCTATCCCGTTATTTACCCGTATTTTTACATGCAATTAAGGTTCCCACCCTCCCACCGCAAAAATGAATACGCAAATAATTATAACAAACCACCACAAAAAGTGCAAAACTCGACACGCGTTTCGCCTCTCTGCGAGGCATCCTTGGAAGAAGATGTTGACGGTGTGACGTCCGACGACTGACTGGGACCTTTTTTCCATCAATTCGCTGTTGCATACTTATACCTAATTATCACGAAATTGTACATAGATTTATTATACATACTCTACTCGAATCGTATGGTTACCCTTTTATTTCACATGTCCGACCAAATCAAAAATAATAGTTGAGGTACATATTTCCTATATAAACATCCCATCCACGTAGACTTCATAGGGGAGAAAAGCCTAAAACGGATTTTCATATTTGTATCAATGTTCAGTTTTAAAAATATGACTTAAAAGTCGATATCTCGCGCAAATTGAAACCTGTATTTATTTGCGTTTCCACTTTCGTGCTGCATCGCAAATATGGATTACACTTTACTACCTCCCATGGTATCCGATTTAAAAAAGTATTTGTAATTCAAATCCAGACTGACTGAAGTCCGAGTGATTATTCAAGCGATTTGTGGTTTTATTTTGTTAGTTATTAGTAGTATTATCGTGAGAAAATAAAATGGATTTATTTAGTTTATATTTGGTAGTTTGTTGTGCATATTGATTTTATTCTCGAAATATTAAAAAGTTGTTCAGTTTCTGTAGTTAGATTTAAATGCCTATAAATACCAAAAAGATGATAAAATTAAATCATTTAGGTAAATATGTGACGACCGGCTCTACCCACTAGGGGTAGTGACCCTGCCTAAGATGCTGATGGTCCTGGGTTCGAATCCCGGTAAGGGCATTTATTTGTGTGATGAGCACAGATATTTGTTCCTGAGTCATGGATGTCTTCTATGTACCTCAGTACCCACAAAACAAGCCTTCTTCAGCTTAGCGGAGGCTTAAGTCAATTTGTGTAAGAATGTCCCTATAATATTTATTTATTTTATATTTAATATAGTTTGATAGGTTTTTTTTAATTTTCGTAACTCACATGCGAGACCGTAGGAGTTAGAAGTTTCAACAATCGACATCTGAGGGCCTACCGCAAACACCAAAGTTCACTAATTACGGTCAACTTTGTCTGTCAAACTAATTATGCCTTAATCGGAGTAAAAGAGAAAGATGCCCGCAATTTACGAACTTCGGTGTTTGTGGTAGACCTTCTGCTTCTTTACTATCAGGCGAGCTGTATGAACATACGTTCTCGTAAGCCACTCAAGTGGTAGAAAGTTGGCCTAACTTTCTCTTTTATTTTTGTTGATTATTGTGTCGTAGGTTCTGAACCTAGCGAGCTCTGTGCGAAGTTTTTGAAAAATCAAAAGGCGAGCTGTACGAATCGTCGACAATCCCAAACTCACGAGCGGCATTGAACCTTTAAGTCTAAGAAGAGACTTTGCCTCCTTGTGTTTGTTCTACCGCTTGTACTATATCTAATCTACTATACTTTAAGCTCCAGTTTAGCTTATTGTGACGGAAGAGAAACTACGGAACCCTACTCTGAGCATGGCCCGATATGCTCTTGGCCGATTTTTTTTTTATATTAGGATAATGAAACAAAATATTTTGAAACGAAGTCAATAAATTCAGCGAGTTGACACGCAGGTCGCACGCGGGCACGTTATTCAATCGTCACACAAAGATGTAAAGCAGTAGTTCACATTCACAACAAATATTTTTTCGCTTCCGTACTCGTTCTGAATTCAGGCGATGTTTGAAAAAGGTTAGGGCATTTTTCTCCGCGTACGTGCGTGAATGTAGGTGCGCTACTGAGATTGGCGGGCCGTCTGTTACACCGCTGCGAGCTTAGGGCGTTTTCACACTGGCAGCTTATAATTTTGACACATGGGCTGATTTTTGTAACGAAGTTCCTTATTGGGCGGTTGGCGAATGGGCCTAGGCGAAAAAAGTGTAAGATTATTTCGTTACCCTCTTCTGTATTAAAATCTTTCTCGAGAATAAGTAGCCTAATTTCGCTGGCTTACGTATATCCTATAGTGACGCAGTTGGCAAACAGCCGCTTAGAAACAGGTAGTAACAGCGACGATCTGGGTTCAATCCCCCCTCACGGATATGTAGATATTACTTTTTTTATTATTTTGCACCTGAATTTCATCTTATTCCTCGCATTGTCCCGGCATTTTGCCACGGCTCATGGGAGGGGGATAGGCCTTATTGGCGTTAGTCCGGTTTCCTCACGATGTTTTCCTTCACCGAAAAGCGACTGGTAAATATCAAATGATAGTTCGTACCTAAGTTCCTAAAAACTCATTGGTACGAACCGGGGTTTGAACCCGCGACCTCCGGATTGCAAGTCGCACGCTCTTACGCTAGGCTACCAGCGCTTCTCTGCACCTGCATTTCATATTTTTGACTAAGCGAGTGTGAAGCTCGAGCTAAGCGTATCAATTTCAGATTGTACAAACATGTTTTGTAATTTTAGTAGTTCTTCCTGCCTGTACGAAGCTACAAATTTCACAAGGTTATTTTTGCTTCAGTGTAAACGCGTCCTAAAGGGTATTTCACACTTGATACGCATTGGTATCCGCGTGCGTGCCGCTTTCATACATACCGTTTACACCTTTACAGCTAAAACGCATTAAGTCATAATCTACACCTATATTTGATTTTGTATTTTAACATAAACTGGGTAAAGTCTAAAATAACTTTTTTGTTTTGTATGATTTACGGCTTTAGATGAAATAGTTTGCATATTTCATGTTCAGAATCTAGCTCGCCTGATACTAAATGTCATTCGCTAGTATTTGTACATACTAGCTTTTAGTATTGTATCTGTTTTTCGCTGCGCTGGTGGCGTAGCGGTAAGAGCGTGCGACTTGCAATCCGGAGGTCGCGGGTTCAACCCCCGGCTCGTACCAATAAGATTTTCGGAACTTATGTACGAAATATCATTCGATATTTACCAGTCGCTTTTCGGTGAAGGAAAACATCGTGAGGAAACCGGACTAATCCCAACAAGGCCTAGTTTACCCTCTGGGTTGGAAGGTCAGATGGCAGTCGCTTTCGTAAAAACTACTGCCTACGCCAAATCTTGGGATTAGTTGTCGAGCGGACCCCAGGCTCCCATGAGCCATGGCAAAATTCCGGGACAACGCGAGGAAGAAGAAGATCAGTTTTTCGCTGCCAGGTTCACGTCTCTTTGCAGAAATAGGAAGCGATCAGTTAACACATTCAATGTTATAAAAAGTAGATAAGGGAACCCTCACCAGTTTGCTATTATTCACCCGTAAACAATTAATTAAACTAAGTTCTGTTATCATAATTCTCTTAAAGACTAGACCCACTAACTAAAAGTGTTGTGTTCCTGCCGGTGAGTAAGGTTGCCAGAGCTCAACAAGGCTGCGGAGTGTTCGGGTCGGCAACGCGCATGTAACTCCTCTGGAGTTGCAGGCGTACATAGGCTACGGAGACTGCTTACCATCAGGCAGCCGTACGCTTGTTTGATGTAGTATTTAAAAAAAAAGACTCTTAAAGAAAGAAAATATGCGGCTGTAGCATGGTCGCATTTTTATCACATATCACTATGCCTGTTACGTTCTAACAAGTATATAAGTGCGAAAGTGACAGAAATAGTGATAAATGATATAAATGCGACCATGCTACTAGGTTGCGGATACCATCAAATAACTGAAACACATTAATTTTTGCGACATAATGAAAAGCCCGTAAAAAATAATGAATTGATTCATGGCTCAATCACGGCAAAAATTAAATGTTTTATTCATTAACACTTAAAACTTGAGCGCCCATAAAATATATCTTGATTTATCGCCATTTTATGGCATCGCCCTGACATGGCCAGCTTATGCTAATGGACATGGGTTTAAATTGCCATTTAAAAAACACCTTCCAAAACTCGTATCTAACTTAACGGATCACTTTAAAATACAACTTTATTCCTTTTAGTTACAGTTCAAATTTGTATTAACAACGAAATGATGATAAGAGAGCGAGGTAATGGTTGGGGTAGTAATGTGCATGGTTTTAAGTTCTGTAATAGTAGTCATAAAAGGGTTAAATACAAGAGTGATGGATGACGCGAGGGGGCATTAATTAGGTAATAATCAGGCAAGATTTTAGGACAAATTAAATAATCTATGTTCTAGTGACCATTAAAAGTAGAAATGTATAAAACAGCTTCGTTTTTGGTGTTAGTCCCATAGTAAAAGTAATTTAGTATGACCGACCTATTCTGTACCCCTAGTGTAAATAAATTCGATTTCCAAACGTGACGTACGCGTTTGCGTTTAGTCTCATTTTGTATTGGATTTCGAAAGAGCGCGCCAAGCGGGACGTTTTGGAACCTCAAAATCCTATACAAAATGAGACTTAACGCAAACGCGTTCGTCACGTTATGATGTCGATCAAAGTTACACTAGGGGTACTGTTATAATCAACAGACGGACAACAGAGTAATTCTCTAAGGATTCCGTTTTTTCCTTTCCAAAAAAAACACTAAACCTGTCTAATTTTCATTGATTTTCAATTGGATGTGCTAATATATAATATATTTATCTTATACCTTTAAACGAGCAATTCTTGTATATATATATATATGTATATATATTTCCGGGATCTCGGAAACGGCTCTAACGATTTTGCTGAAATTTGGTATATGGGGGTTTTTGGGGGTAAACAATCGATCTAGATTAGTATTATGTTTGGGAAAACGCGTGTTTTCGAGTTTTCATGCGTTTTTCTTTCGACGCAGAATATGGTCGCTAATTTCGTGTTGCCGGCCACTGTCCGTCTGGTCCAGCGGGTTAAGACGCGGACTGCTAAACGAGTGTTACGGGTTCGAATCTCGCCCGGTGACTAACTTTTTTTTTTATATGTTCAAGTTTATACATAATTTTTTAATTTTTATTGTTTTAGACAAGTTTAATGTAGTAAAAAAATGTAGATTAGATTATCACCTATACACCACCATATTACAATATATAGTTATAACCGAGCAATGCTCGGTCGCCCAGGTACTTATAATATTAAAAGTCGAAGGATTTCACTAGCATTTTAAGCAGAAATGTTTGTTCTCTTTCAGTACCCGT
Organism: Cydia pomonella; assembly: GCF_033807575.1. Taxonomy (NCBI): domain Eukaryota; kingdom Metazoa; phylum Arthropoda; class Insecta; order Lepidoptera; family Tortricidae; genus Cydia; species Cydia pomonella. Next base: position 2,172,203 of record NC_084717.1, on the reverse strand, counting down.
AGTGTAAATAAATTCGATTTCGAAACGTGACGTACGCGTTTGCGTTTAGTCTCATTTTGTATTGGATTTAGAAAGAGCGCGCCAAGCGGGACCTTTTGGAAACTCAAAATCCTATACAAAATGAGACTTAACGCAAACGCGTTCGTCACGTTATGATGTCGATAAAATGTACACTAGGGGTACAGATATTGAGGTAAAACCTTATAATCCGTGTGATGGCCAAATCTTCCATCACAAGTTTCGCGTGGCCTGCTAAATATTTTGTTCCTTTCTAATATCCTGTCTTATTCTTGAAGGTTGGAAGATCGTATCGGCCCAGTAATGCCGCGGGAGGTATTTCATTCCACAGTTTTTCGAACTAACTTTGTCGATGGCCACCAGAACTTCACACACAATAGGTTGCTAGTAAGTGCAGAAGCATTTTTCGAACTGTCAAAACGATTATCCGTTCTGGAATTTATACTAACACAGAAGAAGTGACGTCATTATCAAGTCACCTACTTTTAGGGTTTGATACCCAAAGGGTAAAAACGGGACCCTATTAATAATAAAAGACTACCTACTTACTGACCGTGCGTCCGACCAGGCTGTATCACATGAACCGTGATAGACAATTGAAATTTTCACACATTATGTATATTCTGTTGCCGCTGTAACAAGAAATACTAAAAACAGCATAAAATAATTATTTAACTAGGGCCCCCATACAACAAACGTGATGTTTTTGCCGTTTTTTGCGTAATGGTACGGAACCCTTCGTGCGCGAGTCCGACTCGCACTTGGCCGATGTTGCATGTCTGCACGCAGACTGAATACACTGGAACTTTGTTTTTTCTTTTGAATCTTTGAATCTTTGTAAAGTTCTTTCCAATTTATTAAATAGAAATTTTGTCAACTACTGCCCTAAATTTTTGTAATAATTTTCTGGTGCTTTATTTCGTGCATGATGTGATATAACTTATTTTTAATACAGGAGTTCGTATTGTGCTTACAGCCAATAATTTAAAATATCCCTCGCTTCATGGCTAACGAACCCAGCTGGGTTGGAACTTCCAAGGACAAGGACAACTTGGAAGTCTATTTATACCACGTGATCGTCCATACAATAAGAAAAAACGATTTTCCACCTCTAAATATGTTCCATTCTCCATGATTTTTAGAGTTCCGTAGCCAAATGGCAAAAAACGGAACCCTTATAGATTCGTCATGTCCGTCGGTCCGATTATGTCACAGCCACTTTTTTCCGAAACTATAAGAACTACGAGTATAGTGTTCAAACTTGGTAAGTAGATGTATTCTATGAACTGCATTAAGATTTTCACACAAAAATAGAAAAATAACAGGGTTCCCCATACTTAGAACTGAAACTCAAAAAAATTTTTTTTCATCAAACCCGTACGTGTGGGGTATCTATGGATAGGTCTTTAAAAAGTACTGCTATTTCTTAAAGCTATTCTTCCCTTTTAAGGTGTATTCGGAAAGTTTTGTTTGTCGTGTCTAATCCGAAAATTAGATGACATCACCCGAAACCATAATAAGAGTCCCTTTTCGTAATTATCCGGGGGATTTCGACATTCAGATTTACTCGAATACACCTTACTTATCTTTGCATCGTTAACCCGGGAATGTGTGAACATTATCTATTTACTTACACAATGCCGCAACAATGCCTGAGGCCGGGAGGGCAAAATCCAATCACTTGCCAATATGTAGGTAAATTGAGAGGGAATTTGTGTGGATCGTAGGAACGCTACCATTGATCACTATTCAGATAGAGCAAAATTAAAAATATTAAAAATAAAAAAAATATTATAGGACATTATTACACAAATTGACTAAGTCCCACAGTAAGCTCAATAAGGCTTGTGTTGAGGGTACTTAGACAACGATATATATAATATATATATATTTATAAATACTTAAATACATGTAAAACACCCATGACTCAGGAACAAATATACATGTTCATCACACAAATACATGCCCTTACCAGGATTTGAACCCGGGACCATTAGCTTCGTAGGCAGGGTCACTACCCACTAGGCCAAACCGGTCGTCATTAATCACGAGCAAATTAAATAAATATTAAAATAGTCTTCTAAATTAGAAAATTTGTTGAAAGACTTTTGATCTACAGTATATTTTAACTGTGTGAAAATTTTATAAATGAGATGAAATAAATTAAGCTAAACCAAATCAAACCAATCCAAACCAATCCAAACCAAACCAATCCAAACCAATCCAAACCAATCCAAACCAATCCAAACCAATCCAAACCAAACCAAACCAAACCAAACTAAACTAAACATCCCGGTCACTAATGCAAATACGAACGACATTGTTCTAATAAGGCAGGCGTCTACCTCCACTATGAGGTCAATTCTATAAGCTTGACCTATTGCAATAAAGCTATTTGGATTATGATCTTATTATTAGAATTTATTTTTGACGATCAATAGTGGAAGAAGAAGGAAGAGGCCTACATCCAAGATTGGATCACCAAAAGGCCACCATGATTATGATGATAATATATCATTGTCTGTTTTATTGATAAAATAAGTGATGGATTGAACTTTATTATGGCGTCAGCTCTGCAATAGCGACAAAAACGCAATTTATCAAGAAAATTGACAATGACATCGTCTGTGTCAACGCTGCAAACGTAACTTAAAAAATAACCCTCTTATTATTATATCATTTACTTCGCGGTGTAAGACTAATCGGTTAAAAACCCGTATGTGTAAAGATAAAGATAAAATACATTAAATTTATTCGTAATAATCACAAACATGTACAGACCAAAAAGGAAAGAAATAAGACATTCGGTGCGCATCACGAAATGGACCCAACTCAGCATAACGCTAGCTAAGAAACCAGCGCTGGTCTTTCGTAGGGCGCATTCAGTGATGCCACGACAGATAACACATAAATGTACTCACACATCAACTCAAACAATCTAAACAACCTAACGACATCGAGCTACACTCGAGTCTATTAAAATTGGAAACAGCGTATTGGGCCACATTACGTAATGACCGTGTAGAATTCATAAATAGCAAAATAGTGTGTAGTGCAGGTGGCAGTGTCTGTCGGGCTATGTGGAGCGTCATCTCGTCGGAGACATGCCGGCGCAGTAGCAGCAGGAGCGGCCCCCTGGACGTGCTCGTGAGCCGTGCGCCGGGCGACTGCGAGACGGCACGCGCAGCAGCCGCCGCCGCGCAGCTTAACCACTACTATACTCACACGAACAACGACTCGCGTCCGTGCGTAGGTGATGCACTCGCATATCTCGACAGATATCTGCCACAGGTACCATCTGCATTCCTATTTAAACCGTTTACTCTTAACGAAATGCTGAAAACATGTAAGGACGTGAAACGAAAACATTCTAAGGACATCAACGATATGACAACCTATATATCATTGATCTTCTCCCTCCTACTGTCATATCCTTACTGCTATCTATATTCAATAAATGCGTCAATGCGGGTGTATACCCCGACACGTTAAAGGAAAGGGTGAAATGCATATACCTAAATTCTATAGGCCGATTTCCCTCATACCTGTAATTTCTAAGGTTTTTGAGCGTCTACTAAGTAAGCGAATGATGGAACACTTTATATCAAACATACAAGGTGTGTGACCTCTTGTATCAAATGCTTCATAATGTGGAGTCTAAGGGAGATAGTTTATAAGCGATATATAATGGGCGATTGGATATTTCATATTAAATAAGGTTGAATTTGACCTCCGATAAAGAGTAGGGTTATTTAAATTTTGAATACGTTTGATATGGTTTTCTTAACCGATGATTAAAGTAACATTCAGACTATTCAGGATCAGACTGCAGTAGTACTAGTGCTGCCAAATTACTTGACAAATAGAGTCGAAAAGTGGTAAACCTGTCTTGGCTGACTGTACACAGAATGAGCCACTTACTGGAACTATATATATATATATATGTATAATGGCCTTTAAGATACGTCAAACATTTAAGACACGAAAAGAGAAAAAAAATTTTTTAAAAAAACTTCACTTTTGAAACTGACTTTGATCCATATTGCAAATTTTGACGTACCTAGGTATCTTAAAGTTCGAATCAGGCCGTTAGCCCAATATATATATATATATATATATATATATATATATATATATATATATATATATATATATATATATATGTATATAACATAAAGTATACTAATATTAATTATGTTAATTATAAAGGATAAATACATACGATAAAATTTTATATTTTACAGAGAACAAAGTCCATTTCATTTCGCTTCATGGAGCCCGTTTTTCATTTTACTGTAAAATGTGCGGCAATATACATGCAATATTATTACTTTTATGTTTCCTTTCTTGGAACCAGTGGCTATTTCCATTTGCTATCGATTAAGTAATTACATGGCCCGAAATAAATCATGTAGAAAAATGTGAAGTACAATCAACCACACTCACAAGTCACAATTGCTTGTTTAATATTTTCCTTGGTAATAATTATTTCCTCGGTTCCACACGTTAATTTCTGTTTTTTTGTTGATATATTTTCTCTGTTTTCTTGCAAGTATATTATCATCATAACTGGGCTGGTAGTCTTAATTGAAAGGAATTACCTTATAGGTAAAACTTAACAATGGAATAAGTATTTATATTTTATGAAACAATAGCTTGAGGTCAATCGACGCATCGATACAGTATTTACTGTCTGTAAAATTTGGAATCCATTAATAGATTTAGGTTTATTTATTTCATGATATGAAATAACAATATAAATTATAGTAAACTAACCTATATGAATTTATATTACGATCGTCAAAGAAAATTGATTATATACAATTGGGTACTTGACACATATTGAATATTAGAACAAAATTTAGTTAAATGGATAGAAAATGAGCCATCCATTATAAAAAAAGTGGAATTTAAAAATTATATTGAGATTATAAAAAAATACAAGGCTCCGAAGTCTCAAAAAAAAAAAAATTTTGTCTTTCAAAAATAGAAAAGAAAATGGTACCATTCGATTAACGACATAAACGCAATATTTCAGGGTCAAAATGGCAATTTCCTTGATCTTCCATACATTTAGGACAGACTTATATGATGTGACGTCACATCACCTTATCATTTAGTTAGAGGCGTTTCAATCGTCGAGTGCGAGCGTCAGACTTTAACTCTCATTTCTGACCTTTGTGTTGCTTAAATGCCATGAGTCCTATATTTGATCCTCAGGAAAATCAAGGTCGTTTGACATTATTTACAAAAAACAGTCAAGAAGCCAATTATAAAATGTCTAGAAATATAAATACATACAAGTCATCATCAAAAACCAATACTTAATAAATTCTTCATAACATCAAATAGATAATCAAATAACAACAAATTGTGAGAAAAATGTCAATATAGCTACTTAGGGATATAGATATGAATAGGAATTACAAAATTTACTAACAGTAACAGACTTTACCGACCTATGGACGTTTTCTAGTCCCAATATAATATGTATTGCGCATTTACTTATATTAGAATAGAATAGAAGAAGCTTTATTCAAAAACGCTTAATTTAAACTAACGTATAGCATTATAAAGCGTCACAATGGTCTCCACTCAGCTTCATGTCAAGGAACCCGACGCTGGTCTTTCATATTTTAACAGATCTTACGACGATCGCTTGCGTTTATTTGTATGAGAGAAATGCACTGCACATTGTGAAAAGTTCCTATAATGACATTAACAAACAATTCGGGCAAATGATCTACCCTCAGCTTCGTATCAGAGGGCTTACCGCGAACCACGTTCCACGTGTTGCTTCCCTGTCACACTTACGTAAGAATTTACAAGTGCGACAGAGAGGCAACACGTCGAACGTGGTTCGCGGTAGGCCCTCAGGTACAAAGAATTTCGTTAGCTATACAGCGTGGAAACACTGCTAGTGTGATAGAAACATTTGGAATGGATGCTATTCAGGGCAGTCCTTTTTTTATTTAGAAATTGACTAACGGCCCGATTCGAAGAATGATCAAGACACGTTTGAGATCTTGGAAAGATCTTTAACCTTTTGACCGCCAAAGACGTCATATGACGCGCGCGGCTACAGCCCAATATCAACCTTCATGCGTACTGACAAGGTTCACGATTACGCACCGCGTACGATAGGCTTGGCTTTCAAAAGGTTAAAAATCGATAACTGAACGACACATCAAAATTGACGTTTATTTCGATTCCGCTGTGTTCCCAAAAAGATCTCTACGATACTCCTAACGTCAAAGTGACAATGGTTGCCCCAATCGTGCTGCTTCTGTCAATTATACGACATACTCGTACAAACGATATCTAAACCAGAACTTATCGTTATCGTATTTCATTATTCGAATCAGGCCGTAAGCCTGTTGCGGATTGCTGTATTGTTTGTGTGTAATGATGACAACAGTTGCTGATTATGATACCCACTTGACGTTGCGGGTTTGAAATTGTCAACTGTAAAATTAATTTATATTGTTCAATAAAAGTTTTGCGATTTTCTGAATAACAAAAAAATCGAGATCTTAAATTAAAATCGGCCTCCTGGTCAGCTAACTGTATTAGCAAAAGTACAGAGCAGAAGAATCCATCAAACAATTGATAGTTCCATTTTACAAACGTATAACCACATACATGTTTAGACTACTACTTAAACTCCGAGCAACCCGACAACCGTACTCACTAAAACACGAATCTTGGCAGTTGCATTGTGTTTTATCCATATAAAACAGTGGTTTGCAGTACTTTTTGTACCACAGAATTAACATAGCAGTTCACATATTTCTGTGCGGCCGTACATGCTAGGAATTTGGGCCCATGCAGAGCTGTTATTCCAAGGTACTAATAGCCTAAGGAATCGTCTACACAGTTAACTGAGAATTCGTAAACCGTACTCGTACTGCTCGCCCTTAAGAGTTGATCAAAGATGATAAACCTTTCAAATATTGCATATACCTTAGAATTTGGGACGGATTCTGCCGTAGCCGGGTGGTCTTGAGGTACAGAGGGCCTACCCTACCGCGAACCAGGTTTGACGTGTTGCCTATGTCTTCTTCTTCTTCTTCGTCGTTCCGTCATGCCTGAGGATCGTGACCAACAACTATGTCCCTCCATTTAACGCGATCAAGGGCTATGTGGGCTGCCCTCTGCATGGAACCACATGCTTGACTTATGGAATCCGACCATCTTGCAGGGGCTCTTCCTCTAGCGCGCTTGCCTTCAACTTGACCCAGTGTGATGTCACGTTCGAGGCTGTGGTGTGGCGATCGCATTATGTGCCCAAAGAATCTGAGAGCCCTCTCCTGGCAGATTGTTGAGAGTCTTTTGGTGATTTTTAGTTCTCACAGAATGGACTTATTTGTTCTCATTGCGGTCCATGGGATTCTTAGCATCTTTCTCGAAAGCATCGATTTTGCTTTTGTCTAAGCTTTTGATGCACCAGGTTTCTGCACCGTACATAAAGATGGAGAATACCAGTGCCCGCACTAATCGTACCCTAGTACCAAGGCCTATACCTCGATTCTTCCACAACTTTTTGAGGTTAGTCATAGCAAAACCTTTTTATTTCGGTTTCGCTCGAAAAGCCCTTATTTTTAAATCGGTTTTTATGCGAACAATTCCTGTCAAATTAATCGGTTTAGAAAAAGAAAAACCGGTTTATTCCTATGTCGGTGTCTGTTTACGCGGCACACCACCAGGCCAACCAGCCGTTGCAGCGCTCGTCGAATAAACCGGTTTGTTTAGGTTACAAGGTTCAAGGTTCTTATAAAACTTCGGAGGAAAACCGAAAACACCGGTATTTTAAAAACTGATTTTGAGCCTTGATTCTGCGTGTAAGGAGTGGTGGGCGGAAGCTACTATTTTCTTTAATATTGAGGTCATATTAAACTGGTTTGCTTATGAAGTGGACTCAGCCAACTACGAGCAAGAAATGGGAATTCTCGGCCTGCATGGGGTCACGCGACTTGCAATTTGTAATTGTTTTCTGCCTGTGCATTGGGTTGGTCAACGCGATTGTTTTGTACGTGGCTTGTTACAGCTTATGTGTAAACTTAACGTGGGCAATTAAAAACATTTGATATGAACAGGAAAACGTGAGTAATTAGTTTCTTTGTACAAAATCCTTGAGGAAAAAAGAAAGGCATAATTATGGGAAATCTTACAGGTATATTATAATTACTATGGCGTCCTTTTCGAATATAGTAAAACTGAAAAAGCGACCACAAAACTCAAGTCATGCTCTCTGGCAACCCCACATTGCAATTTGTCATTTTTATTTCCTGAGGATTTAGTACACAATTGGTTCTTAATTTGTACTTATAGGTAAGTACTTGAAAAAATGATAAACATGTATAATTTGGGAATAGGGACGAGAAAAATTTAGTTGGGATTGCTGTAGAGTATCTCTCCAGAAACCCCAACTTGATTTGGCTTGTACTCCTCAATTTTTTTTTTCAAGAAAGTTCAAATTGTTAAAACATGTCAGACCGACATACAAATAAAGACCTTATAAAATTGGCTCCATCTGCCTTATACACTTTACTTGTAACAAGTATAAAGGTGACTAATGCAACGATATTTGATAAAAGCGCAGCCATCCTATCCAAACTATTTGTGTCGAACGTGTCGTGTGTGGTGTGTGTGTGTGTGTTTTAGGTCCCAAAGGTTATTCGTATAAAGATTTGCTTGTCATCATCAATGGCCACTGCATCCCTGACGGATGATTGTTGCAACGCTGTGTCAAGAGCCTATCGCTCCACGGCACTTCTTGCCGCATAAGTCGCATATATGTGTATGTTGTGCCTCTGGATATGAGACCAGGCCACCAGCCTGGTGACGCTTGCTCCTTTTATGTCTCAAGTTTTCCAGCCACATTCCACTCCCACGTATAGGTCTCTACGCCACTCGGATCTCAATGCAGCTCGTTCTTCCCAGTCGCCGGTACCGATGCCAAAGCATTCCATGTCGCGCTTGCAGGAGTCCCTAAATCTTAATATCGGGCGTCCCACAGGTCTACTTACTTGTATTTTCATACGAATAACCTGTCATAGCGTCTTTATGGCAAGCAATAAAGTGGGACGATTTGCTTGGAAAAGACACAATTTAACAACTAATTAGAACATGGACTATCGTTGCTGCCCATTTGTGCAAACACTATTTGCGTTGCGTTTACCTCCAGCGTGGAATAAATAGTTTAATTTCCCTTAGGATTTTCTATTGCGAGTATAGTTTGTATAGTGAGAATAGAAACAAGCTCGACTCACATAATATAGTGCTGTTTTGCTCTTTTTGGAGACATTGTTGAAACAATGATACTCATTTTTTGCTGTGCCATATGTGTGTGCATGTGTTTTAGTTATGCCAGGCAGTAAGTTAATCAATAGAACATGCATACAACGCATAAGTTTTTGTGATTGCACAAATATTTATAAGCTCTCTATAATGTGTTCAGCAACCGCATGCTGCGACCGGCATTGTGGTATCATTGCTCTATCTCAGGTGGCGTCTCCGAAAAATCCTCATCGCTCTTTTACACGAAAGAATTGCTATTGTTCGTTTTAAAACTAATACATCTAACCATTAAAAAACAAACTGATTGTTACATGGCGGTAAATGTAAACTTTTTCTCGCATGTCACGCAACTTTTTTTTTAATTCAAAGACAAACCAGATTCGGCCTCAACTCTCATCTCAATCAAGTACCATAAGGGATATGTTTTTTTTTATACCACGACGTGGCAAGCAAGCATACGGCCCGCCTGATGGTAAGCAGTCACCGTAGCCTATGGACGCCTGCAACTCCAGCGGTGTTACATGCGCGTTGCCGACCCTTTAAAAATCTGTACACTGCTTTTTTGAAGAACTTCATACTGTAGACCTTCGGGAAAACTTCGGCAGGTAGCTCATTCCACAACTGGACCGTGCGCGGGAGAAAGTTCCTCTTAAACCGCACAGTGCGTGACCATTTAGGTTCTAGGGTGTGAGGATGAACACCCTGCCGACGGCGAGCGGTGCGGTGATAGAAAGTAGCCGTGAGCATCATGTCAAACAATTTTTCAGAGCCCATTGTAAAAGCGGTAGACACACATAAGGAGGCAAAATCTCTCCTTAGACTTAAAGGTTCAATACCGCTTGTGAGTTTGGGATCGTCGACGATTCGTACAGCACGTCTTTGAACTGAGATATACTATGTCACAATTGTTTGCAACTGACACTTCATTTGAATTAAAAGACTTCTCTATTGATATTTAGAGGTCGTAATTTTTTGTTTTTATTTATTTATTTATTTTGAACGCATCATTCATTCATAGAGGGTTTATAATATGTGTGTAGATGAAAGCTTTTAAAGCATACATATTTTATGATATGTTATTTCATGTATTGTTCAACTACGTCTGAACTATTGAAACTTTGTTGCTTCGGTTTAATTGCACCTAAATATCATAATGATATTATTGTCTTTATTTGACCTACATTTCAAAACAACTTCTCAAAATGGAGGATTGTCAAATTATTACCTTTTTAATTAATTAATTCTTCCTCCTTATAATGAGGAAGAATTAAAATTCGGAGATGAATAAAATATCTTAAGGTCTTTTATTAATATCTTCGAATTTTATTAATTTTTTCCACACCAACCGGTAAAGACCCTCTTAATTGTTCAAAAACTAATGAGAAACTTGTATTTCATCCACATGTGGGGCAAAGTAATCAGATGCATATTTTGAGTGTTTTACTTATGTTAGCTGGTAGAATTGACTTTTAAATGAAGATTTCTAATGATATATTTTTATTACATTACAGTTTTGATTTTTTTGGTATTTCAGAGTTAGTATTTTCCTCGCGTTGGTGTGGTGAAAATTTTTGTGTTTCACTCGGAGGCAAAGTTTGTTTAACCCTCGTGCTTTGAAATCCTCGCAACATTCAAGATTCCACTTCTCGCACGTGCCTCAATTCTGAAATCTTTCGCTTTCTCGGGTATCAATATTAGCACGAGCGGTTAAACAACAACTTTGCCCCCTTACAAAACAAATAACTATTCAAATGCCAAATTTCCGATGGGACTTATTTGTTAAAATTATTAAGTAACTATGTTATGGGTGAATTTTTATAGTCTTTGTCTTTTTAACAATTATTTTTTAACAGTCTGCTGAAACAAAAGACACTAGAATAATATAGCACTCATTTATGAAGGTAATTTAAGATTTAGTACTTAGAAACCACGTCAATTTGAAGTTTAGGCATTTTGGAAATGTGATATTGTGAGATAAAAATTAGGCATTCTGGGATTCAGACATTTTGACACTATTCTGTTTTATTTTTGGGAAATGGCTAAAACGTAATTATGGGGAAATAAAATGGAAGCGCTGTTAGCATATACCCCATTTCCTGGTAAACGTACTACACATGAATTTATACTAGAGATGCAACGAATATTCGGTCACTATTTGGTATCCGGCCTATTCGGCCAAAATTTTTATTCGGCCGAATACCGAATACTCGCATAGTAATCGGCCGGATACCGAATAGTACATTAACTCGTCGATAACCATAATCATAATCATAATACTTTATTGCGACCATGGTAATATAGATGTTACACAATATTATAAATAGTTTCACATGGGCCCTGTTAGGGCAAAGCAAGAACTTATGTACATATTAACACTAATAATATTATATAATTACAAAATAATCTTATAATTAAGAAAAATCATTTGAAACAAAACAAAGAAATGCAGACTAAAAATTAATTATTAAATGTGATATCAAAATAGTTATCACTATAACGGTAAACGAGAGGTAAAAAAAATTAACTAACTACTAGTAATCAATTGTTACGACCAGTATATTCTTTCAGACTACCTTTATATTCATAGATAGTACGAAAACACGAGAAAAATACTACAATATTTTTTTACAGACGAAAACTAACGCCCCGCAATGTCCGCAATTCAACATGCACTGCGTTCAGAATAAGCGCAATTTCTATAAAATACTACCTACAGCGAGAAACGATTTGATCTAACACAACGCACGCGCGCGTTCGAATTTACTTCATTTTAGGTAAAACTTCTAGTCGAATATTCGGCTGTTCAGCCGATGGCTCCGCCGGATATTCGGTATTCGGCCAAGCCACTCTTCGTTGCATCTCTAATGAATACCTACTAATAATAGTGTTGTAACTTTACACGTAGCACGAGTAAATCTAATACATAATATATCCTGGCTTTTGCGGCTTTCCTTATTTATTGTTCAAAGTAAACTAGTCTAATGCGATAAATCTGTAGGTGTAATGTGAGTTTAGTTATCACGTTTCTGTTATCGTGTATTAAGTATTTACTTAATCACCAACTTAACCAGGAAGCCTACAGACTTGATACTAGCTGCCTCTAGTTTGTACGCTTTTACTTACGCTTTCCACAAGTTTTTGTTCCTTCTGCATAGCAATAGTTCACCACTCCGGTTATGCCATACATGTTTGTTTATTATGTTAGTATTCGTCTTGCTCTGATGCTGTTTTCATAATATAAAAATGTTGTAAATTGATATAATGGACGCTCGATATTGGTCCGGTCTGTCATTGCCTTTTAGTTCGTGTAGCTACCGTTGGCGCTTGTTGCGTATGCAGCTGTAATGTTCAGCCAAGGTATGGTTGGACCGGACCGATACAGTGTTATGTTTACGATGCTTGATATATAAATAATCTTTACTTAATTTAGTCGTTATCTTTTATCTATTTTCCAATTTGTTCACTCTATATTATTTTGTCTTTTTCCTTCTTGTCTGTTACCTTTCGTGATTTTTCTCACTTGATGGTCTCATCGGAAGATCAGCGCTGGAAGCCACAAGCAACATGCTGAGATGAGGCCATTTCGTGGCACTTTATACTTTCTATGTTTTTGTTATATCATGTAATTTAATGTGTCTTGTTTGTGTTTACGAATATAAATTATTCTATTGTATTCTATTCTATGTATTCTGGTCGCTGTCATATCATACAAGTTGTGGCGCTTCCTAATTAGATTCAACAATTTGTTATGGTTTTGATATAACCTTTAAGATCCGTCACGCAGATTGGTGCATCCAAAATGAGGAGCTGATATTCAAAACCAGATCTATCACCGTGATGTCAAACTGAGATAAATGGAAAAAAAGTTTTAGTACATTGATATAATTGAAAGCTTGCGTTGTTAATTAATAAGAATATTGCAGACTAATACAATTTTAAAATGGTATTTTGAATTGTATACAAAATCAAAATTGAATAATGTTCAACAAATTTTTGCATTGCTGTTACAGTTTACAGGTGTTGAGTGCGCGACGCACGAGAACTAAGTAAGATGATTCAAAATATCATTTTGATGTCAGTATACGTTCAAATTGACCTATTAGACTAACTTGTCGAATGTTATCTTTAACCTCTATAGCTAGTTAATTGAAGTTTTAACATACGCCAGGCAGCTCTAGATTGTTGTTGTACCTGTTCAACTTGTTCAAAGTTAAGGACGCATGAGTCTATTAACTATGTATCATGTAACTTAGTTTACCTGGATAAGCCAAACAAAGCTAATTACTCAAAAGAGCTAACCCGAAAATGAAGTTATGAACTTTTTATTTTGAAGTTTTCGAGAGCAACTGTCATGGAAAAAATCACAGGGAAACTAGTCAATATCTTGCAAGAGCAAACTCTATATTCTAATATCTTTAGGTATTTAAATAAAACTAAACAAGATCTTCACTTAAATGGCTCGCCAAGCCAGTTGAGGGTAGATTAAAACATGGCATGATCAAATAATGTAGGTTAAAGTCAGGTCGTTCAGTGACAGATCCACGCGGTCTTGTATTTGGTTGGTTAACGAATAAATGTTGTAACTACCCGAAAATTTACAAATTGTTTGTTTACTTTTATTTAAATACCTTAAGATACAGAGTTATAACCAAACCCTTAATTGGCTCAATAGAATAAAAAAAATACAATATTTATTTATTTATTTACCGTTTATTTACATGTGCTTTTGTATAGTAACTAACAAACTAAATCTAAAATTAACAATATTATATACTAGGGTCGACAGGTACCCGGGTAAATGTGCCTAGCACGCTGCTGGCGTTTCCGCTTCGGACGGCCAACGAAATATGCTGGACCAAATATGCGCCGGACCTGGGGTCGCCACTTTTTTCTCGGAGGCGTTGACCTAACTTTCTTAGAAATCTTTTAGCATCCGCGCACCAAGGGCCACTGGTCTCTACGGCTACTGGCACAAAATCGAAGATCGGCTCCAGATTTGAGTATTTAGACCGCTTCAATTTGGTGGCGTTTTCGGCAGCGGCTCCAGCTTTGTGTACGGTGTGCTTACGCACGTCGTGTCCAATAAAAAAAAAATATAAATTTTCAGTCTGTTATAAATTTGATTTGTCAGCTATCAAATGTAACATTGCTGGGCTCCTTTTCTTTTGTTCGCTCATTTTACTCGCTGACAAAAATCTTCATCAGATTTAGCTTTATTGTTTAAGTGTTAATGTAATTTCCCGATCGTACTGTTCAAGAGAAAATATTATTTATGATTATTTTACCCAAAATAAAAACATTCGGTAAATTCCAAGTCTCGCTACTACAGTAATAATATCTTTTTTTCCAAAGCACTTTCCGAAGAAAAGGTATTTCTTCTCGGGCAGTCGTTGGAATTCTAATTGTCAGTATCCTTGCAATCTCCGGTCAGCTTTCAACCGACTGATTATGTTCGCTGTCTATCGCAAAAGTCTTGAAGAAGAAAAACTATTTTACCTAGAGTACTAAGACATTTCAATGGCATTTTATTTGTGAAATGTAACTGACGTATACACTAAGATAGATGTCAGTATACTAAATAAAATATGGATCGCTCTATTGGCATCGATCTATTATCACTGAAAGGACTATTGTAGCCAATACGCCTGACATCGTGATAATAGATTGATCACAACGCCGGGCTGTGCTCGTCGATATTACCATCCCCCATGATGAAAATCTCGTGAAAGCCGAGAAGGACAAGTCCAGCAAGTACCGAGACTTGGCTCACGAGATAACCGCCATGTGGGATGTTGATTCGACGATCATTGTCCCGATAGTCGTTTCAGCGAACGGTCTCATAGCGAAGAGTCTCGACCAACACCTTGAGAGACTCTTGCTAGGTGGTTGGATCAGATCAGGGTCAGATGCAGAAGGCGGTGATCTTGGACACGGCGCGGATAGTCCGGCGGTTCCTCTCTCTGCGGCCCTGACCACCGGCAGCTTGGGCCCTGCCCCGCTGCTGGCGGCAACCTAGGTTAGGTTTTTTATAATGTGTTTATATCTTTTGTATTGTTTTTTAAGTGTTTTTATATTTTACTTTTATACACATATTGTAAAAATCCTAGCCTAAGAGAAAAAAGATAAATAAAGGAAATAAAATAGTATTATTTTCTAAATTAGTTAACTTCTAGCTATGTATCTTTTACATAAGAAATTTAATTAAATAAAGCAAGCTTCCATTCAGAAAGATTCTGCGGAAATTAAAAATAGTATTATCAAGAATATTAAATGATTAAATTAAAGTAGACAACTATTTGTGGACCTGAACACAGGTGATACAGTCACGGTCTTATTAACAACTATAGAACTTTTTTCTTTTCTGTTTATGGTATTTTGCAGCAGGTACATAATAAGAGTTCTTAAGATTCAAAGGCCGAAGTTACAAAACGAAACGAAGTTGAGTTTTGTAAAGACAGACCCGATGTATCTACATGTACCTAGTGTGAGGCCTACTGTTCACCAAATTGTAATATTAATAAATGAAATAGACTCGTGTTTATCATATTTCGTATAAGCTTGGTAACGAAATAAATTTTGTATTTTTATTTATTGGTATTGTTTTTTGTTTTCATTGTTTGCTACATTTAAATTTCATAGAACTTTTCCTATAGTAATTTGGCAACTTCAGAAACATTTGCGTAGTACAATGCAACTTCTAATGTATTTCCTAGTGGCAAAGGTAACAACAAAATTAGCATCCAACTAATTTGTCCCCCAGCGCAGTGACAAATGGTTGCAGGGAGCAAGCATTATGAAACATTGACACTATTTCTCAAGCTGTTGGACGACGTGCGACGAATATTGTCGCAGTAAATATTAAGGGGAAGCTTTTATGCTTTTGTTTTTAGTTTGAAAATAACTTTTTGATTTATTTTACTTGACTGTCTAATTTAGAAAGAAAAGTAATGGATCCTCGTGTTTTTAAGATTTGAGGAATATTGAATTAGGTATGACTATTAGTCGATTCGGTTTGGTCGTGTAAGTTAGCAACGATGGTTTTCTTAATGTAATTTCAATGGCAATATTCAAAATAAACACACTCGCACAGCAGGACACCTGTTTGCCACAGGCATATTACACCTGCCAAGGCTTGTGGTCATGTTTGCTGCTTCCGTATTACGCAGCGGCTTACGTGAGCGAATAACTCGCGAACGCGAAGCGGCGCGACACGGCGCGGGTGAATCAATCCTTTGATACCTATGGAAGTGTTCTACGTGGGGCGATCTCGTTGCGAATGCGAATGCCGTGGGCTGCCTCACCGCGCCGCTTGACCCGCTTCGCGTTCGCGAGTTATTCGCTCACGTAAGCCGCTGCGTTTTCTTACACAGCCATGAAAAATGTTGTCGCCCTACCTGACACTGCTTGTATAGCCTGTGACAGACTCGAAGGCCAATGAATGAATCCAAAATGCCTTAAAAGCACAGTTTCTAAGAAAAAATCGTAAATAGTGGATGAATATGTTTGTTTAAATTTTGTCTTTACAAGTAGCTGAAGTAAATTAGCAACGTGCCAAAGTGAATTTACAATAATTACTAATTTCCTATGAAATACTCCTGATATTTTTTTCTGCACGTTTATTGCCTTTTAACAGTTAGTTTCGAGTGCTAATAAAATAGACGCTATTGAGTGATGCCCATAAATCTTAAATGAAACAGTCGTCAATAGTTAAAAACATCGAGTAGGTAATAATCCCTAATCTGAACAGGAACATTCATCAGATTTTTCTCATGAAAATTTCCAGAAGCTTTTTGAAAATTTTCTGCAACTTGCACATTTACAAGGAATCCTACATCATAAAGGCCATCCCACACAGTCTTTTGAGCGTCGAGGTCTAGTCAGCGCTATGGAAAATGGCATCGCTGCGCAGTTGCGCCAACATTGCGTCGAGCAGCAGCCATAGAGTTGACTAGACGCCGACGCCTGAGATACGTTAGATTGGGGTGGCTCTAATAGTGCAGCAAAACTTGACATCGCCACTTTCCACTTTCCTCTGATCGCAATATCAGTGAAAGCGCCCCAGAATTTACTTCATACTTTAAACTTCCCCTTTACGGTACACAATTTAAAGCAAAGAATGGCGCACTTATTAGTCTCGGTGATTATCTCCACGACGTGCTCCCTGTATTCCACCATCTTTAACTGAAACCCAGTCTAACTTTGACCCCGAGCTCCTTATCAATCACACTTGATCGGAGATCTTAATATACTGGTTCATCGATGTTATTGATGAAATAGCGCCCCTTGAAGCGAGGGGGCGACAGATGCTGGACACATTAACACTGTCGAGGTATTACTGGGATTAGGAGGTCTAATTGCAAAAGGATCAATATTAATTATTTTTGCATGTTTTTTTTACCGTATTCAAAAATGAAGCTTCATTTTGCTCATTAGGTAGGTACAGTGGTCACCAGATATATCGGAGCGGCCGAGGTGCTACAAAATAAGAGTATCTGAACACGCACTCTAACGCCTTAACAATAGAGGCGTGTTCAGATATTTGTGAGCACCTTGGCCGCTCCGATATATCTGATGGCGACTGTACGCACTATATAATCTCTTCTCCAGCAATACACACTATACATAATTTAGATACTTACTTTTAAGTATTAGTGACAAATAATACGCTATGTACATTCATTTTTGTACGGTACATTTTTAAATACCTATAGGTGGCTAAAATATATGTAAGCATTCCTGTACAATAAGCAAACAGCATATATCAATATGCATTATCAGAACGTGATTTCTCCATTTCTAATATCCTATGTTTCGTAATAGGTACCTGACAGACAGCCCCATATGCAGAGCGTGCGTAGAAGAAGAGGCAACAACAAAACACATACTTCTAGACTGGAAACAGGTAGAAGTATACAGGAGTAAATACCTAGGGACTCCGTGCATACTAAAAGAGGCAGTTAGCAACGTGAAAACATTGCTAGGCTTCGTGGAGGAGTTGGGGTGGTTAGAGTAGCGCTACCTAGTTTCACACAAAATAGGCACAATGGTTCTCAACTTGCGGAAAATGCCCAAAAGCACTAACTAACATATAATTTTTTTCACTAATTTTTAACAAGCTGTATCTAACAAAACGGTTTTAAAAACTACGTAGTTAATTAGTGAAAACTAAAGCACGAAGCCTGAACAATTTCCCGTTTGCTTAGTTCCTCGTTTGTTCCATCCGATATATAATTATTGCTTATACGACAAACACTTTTTATGATTGTGTATTTAGCTAGATTATTATGTAAGGTATGGCGTCAATATTTTATTATTTAAGGTGTGGCGTCAATGATACAACGGTTAGTGTATATTACAGCTACGTACATGTGGGGGTGAGGCCATAGTTCACACACTACAATATCATAAACCTTCATCGTGGACTTTTATTTCTGAAATACGAGTAAAGTAAACAGACTAACCATACTCGTAAATACCTCGCATTGACGACCGGTTTGGCCTAGTGGATAGTGACCCTGCCTACGAAGCTGATGGTCCTGGGTTCAAATCCTGGTAAGGACCTTTATTCGTGTGATGAGCATGGATATTTGTTCCTGAGTCATGGGTGTTTTCTATGTATTTAAGTATTTATATATTATATATATCGTTGTCTAAGTACCCTCAACACAAGCCTTCTTGAGGTTACTGTGGGACTTAGTCAATTTGTGTAATAATGTCCTATAATATTTATTTATTTATATTGATTCAAAGTTCGAGTATAGCTATAAAAATAAATTTAGTGAAATAAAATAATCGAGAACTAATCGTTTAGAAGAGTTATCTAGGAGGGTAATGCAAACATACAATTTGACCACAAAATGTTACTTAAATGATGTCATTTGGCTATATTATGCGCGTGTATTTCGCGTACTTGTCCGTACATGTATTAGCGCGAGCGAGACACATGGGCGAATGAGAACAAAATGATATCATTTAGATATCATTTTCATGTCAAAGTGTACTTTTGAATTGGCCCCCAGGACTGCAGAAAGTTGATAAGAACCCTCATAAACATTGGAGTACCTAAAAGAACTTGAAAAGTAAATTTGATTTAGAGTTTTACCTCAACACGAACCAAACTAAGTTTTCTAGAAAAATTTACAATTTTGTTCTTGTTGCGATAATCTATCAGTAGTATCAGTACGAGCAATAATGTATCAAAATACATGAAGTCTTTGGGGGTATGTTAAAGACACCAATTATGGGACAGTTAAGATAATTGAGTATTTTTGATATTTCCCCGACACCTGTAAAATTTCTATCGCTATATGCGTTAAAAAGTTTATATCCTATTCGTTCTTTATGTTTTGTATGTATTTAATCAAAGCTGCTGCAATTGGTTTTAATATTATTAACAAATATATAGTTTTAATTCCTGTCATGAGATGTACGGCGCCATTAATTTTCAATCTAATATATCAATGAACTCTTAAACAGCTCTTTGGCTCTTGTTTATGGTAAAATGTTGTCAGCGTTTAAAACTGATGGTAAATACTTGTTTTACAGGATTTATGCCAACCCATTACTAGCGCCAGTCCCATCATAAGGGGGTTTCCTTTACACGAAGTATGAGGGAAGTGAGAGATTCGTTTTAATATTTTATATTAGTGCACATTGCATCTGTCGTAAAACACTTTTAAATCTACGCTGTAAACCCATCTGTTAAAAATAGTACATTGTGCAACGAGGGGGGTAAGTGGAATTTTGAATACGAGGGAATTAAAGACCCGAGTTTGCAATATTGCTTACACACAATGTTTTTCATCACACTTGCGAAGAAAAAACTAAATATTAAGCGAAACAATTCTTAAATACGGTGACATATCAAACATTCGTCCGCCATTTTATAATTTCTTGGCAGGTGAGGCATCGAAGGCACAGACCTATTCGGTACTCAGCCACGATAGAAAATTATGTAAAAATATTTTAAACGGCTGTTAAATTAATCAAATTAAATGATTTTAAACATAAACAAAAATATTAAATTATAAACGTCAGTATTTTAAAAATAAAACTCATTTATGCTGCTTGGTTTATATGAATAAGTGAAAAAAAAAGAGTTATAATTCCCGAGAGAGTTCAAGCTTTTTTCACAGTCCATAACTCCCGCGGAAACAAAATAGGCCTTTGTCCTTTAGTACACCTGCATGAAATAAGATCTTTTTCGAGCAAGTGTGATGAAAATCATGTTAAGTGATAGTTTTATCTGCATAAGAGCTATTACCCAATTTAGGCCTTCCTATATTTTATAAAGGCATTTATGCACTTATGGGCACCTTTGCGTCAGGAGCGATGCGGGGTGGGTTGTTCGACTAGTTTTTATAGGTTGGTTTAGGTTCAGTTTTATTTATAGATAAGTTTACTCGTATTGATAGTTCGTTTATAGTCCTTAATTATTTTTACGGATTGTATTTTTATTGT